>NC_043705.1:135697880-135750152 GCF_006229205.1 Suricata suricatta | reverse complement strand
AGATTTCATTCTTTCTCATTGCCATGTAGTACTCCATTGTGTATATATACCACATCTTCTTGATCCACTCATCAGGTGATGGACATTTAGGCTTTTTCCATGTTTTGGCTATTGTTGACATTGCTGCTATGAACATTGGGGTACATGTGTCAATATTCACAAATCCATCAATCCATCAATGTGATCCATCACATTAACAAAAGAAGGGGAAAAAACCATATGGTCCTGTTGATAGATGCAGAAAAAGCATTTGACAAAATACAGCACCCTTTCTTAATAAAAACCCTTGAGAAAGTTGAAATAGAAGGAACTTTCCTAAACATTATAAAAGCAGTTTATGAAAAGCCCACAGCCAATATTATTCTCAATGGGGAATAATATGCCACATCCAAAACGTGAGGCGGACATGACTGCTCATCCTCATTGAAGAGAGCCCCCGGAAACCCAAGCATCTTCACATATGTGCATGTCGGTGCAGATTGAGAGCATGATCTTGTGTATGGGTGTGTGTACACTTGTCACAGAGATACCTCCATTGACCCTAATCCCACCATGATACTACAGCACGAAGGTTAACCAGTGACCTGTTCTACTAAAGTTTCCCACGTGTCCTACCAGATGGCAGATTGTCCGCTCTAAATTAGATCTCATTTCATCAGGTTTCAGTGCCAGTAAGTACTAAAAACTAAAGAGTGGAAAACCAAGAAGAGAAGCCATAAAAGGACTGAGAAAATCCCTAATAATTAAGGTTCTCCAGTATTAATCTTTTCCACAAGGAGCATGTCCTTTCCAGTCATCATTTTCTCTTGAAGCACCCATTTTTATTTAAGAAGAAAAAGTGTTGACGTCTTTTCTTTTACCAGAGAGTATAGGATTCTGTTCACATAAATCGAGGAAGAAATGTAATGAGTACCAGGCTAATTTCACCCACATGGAGTAGATTTTAAAAATATTCACGTGGGAATCTCGGAGAGTGGTGGATATGACTTCTCTTTCATGACATCGTTGTCCTTGCTGTCCACCACTCTTTCTCTGTTGCTGTCATTGATCTTCCAAGGCTAGAATGAGGTGGGCACTCCGTCACTGTTCTTCTATTGATCAGACTTATGGGTGGGTAATGAGGATTAGGAGGCGCGAATGGATGAAAATACAGGATTAGCCCTCAGATTTCCCAGAGGGGAGGAACAGACCTTGGCAGAAATAATTTAACACAAGTGCTACAGAACAAGTAGAGAAACTTCATGAGAGAAGCCTAAAAGTAGTGCAGATTTCCATTAATGTGGAAATGTAGCCAAGACGCGTGGTCCAGCTTTCCATAGATCTAAATCAGTAGATTCGGCAGAATCTTAAAAATCAGATTTAAAAAGATATTGAAGAAAACATTACCAGAAATAGAAACCCACCTTAAACTAGCCTTAGGTGAAACAGGAATCTATTGGCTAGTGTGACTAAAACGCTCTGATGTTGTTTTGATGTAGGCTGACTAAATTTAGGGATTCTGTGGATGGCGTCAGAGAACTGACTCTGGCTCTGATTTCTGCAATGTTGCTTTCATTCACTGCCCATGAATTCTCTTCACATGATGGGAAGGGTTACCATTTTAAACGTAAGTGTTCCTAATAACTCGACATCTCATAAGGAGAGAAAACATCTCTGGCTCCAAGCGGCCATTCCATCCCCACAGAAAGTCTCCAGTGAGTAAGCAGGCATGACTTGGCCAGCTTCCTTGGGAGAAGCAACCCCCTCTCTCCCTTGGACCAGCTCCATCCTAATCCCACAAAGTGGGGATGGGTGGGTCCCACAGGAAAGGCTCCAAAGAGGGCATATACGAGCCCCAGCTCTGTGCTACAGGCCTGCAGAGACCCTGGGCCCCTGGCAGGAGAAGCTTAGAAGCAAATGGGAGCTTCCTGGATATAGAAAGAGGGCCTTCATCAGAGTACAGACTCTCTGAAAAGCAAAGGGAGGAAGATTCAAACTGGGGTTTGATTTGCCAAAAGGATCCAGAAGCAACAAGGATCCTACAGTTTGCCTCAGGCATTGCGTGAGCTGAACTTCCTCTCCTCTCTTCACACGTCCGTGGAGAGTGCTCAGGACTGATGGGAGGCCTTGAACTACCTTGAGTCGTCCGCTCAATCCCTGCACATCCTCACTCAGCATTACACTCACTCTGGCCTCCATCTCTGGGTCTCTGGGTCTCTGGGTCTCTGTGTGTGCGTCTCTCTCTCCCACTTCCTCTCCCCACCCTCTCCCCCGCCTTGACTTTCTTTTTAAAATAGCCTTTTGAAAACAATGTACAATAGTACCATTGGGGAAGACAATTACTTTCAATCCACTTTTACTTAGAGCTGTTTTCACCATAATTGTTGCTGAGTTGAAATACTGACCTTTCCATGTTGAGAAAATTAAAAGTGCCTCAAGGGTCAGAAAAAATCATCCCCTAACTACCAGCTGCAGGGGAAATGCCCGCATCAAGTGACTACTCCCTTCCTGACATCACCACATGTAATTCTCTAATTTTCCCAGCAGACTAGATCTCCTACCCATTCTTATTATCTTCAAAGACACCAACAATGGGACCCCTTAACCCAGAAGGCCCACAGTGGCCAACCAATTCTTACAAACAAACAATTGCGAGCATTTCTTTTCTCTAAGACAAAATCTACATGACCACATTCATTGCCAGAGAAAAGGTCACCTTTTCCCAGAAATGATGCACAAATGAGACAGATGTAGATTTTGCTGTCGATTATTCAGAGAAGGGTTGCAATTCTACACTTGATGTTGTAGACACAACATAGGAACCACAAAACAGTAATCATTAGGGGAGTGAAGTTCATAGATGATCCTGAGACAGATGTTTCCCTAACCATATGTAGAATTAAACCACTTACATCATTATATAATGTGCATATCAGAGAAAACCAATGGAACACTTACAGATTATAAATGCATATTCAGAGGGACACTCGTGTATACCTTTGTACACATATCCATATATATAGCCACACGTGATTGGAAATTTCCAGATGTTACTTCTGTGAGAAATCATTCCTATATTTACAAGTTTAATTTTATCTGTGCCTAATGCCCACCAATTATGTGAAATGGGGTAAAATGAGCCAATTAGTGTCCATACCTAACCTTAAATTTTAGTTAGAAACCTTAGAAACATGCATTATGGCAGGAAAACATATTTGGAGTGCATTAAAGCAAAGAGAAGCACATATTTTCTACTTTTGTATAAATCATGTTCTTTAAATTTTTCTTAATTGGAACAGCTTGTAAATTCTGGTCTATACCTTTCAGGATAAAGTTCTTACACTGACTGTGCACTAAAGCCCCCTCTCTCAGCCCTCCGATCACTCACTCCCTTCCCTCCCCCAAAGTAGGTGGGGTGAGTTATTGGCATGCAGCTCTGTGCTTTTGATGAACTCACTGACTCTCCTCAGGGCTTCTTCTCTCCAGAAGACCATGCTTATCAACTCTGCCCTTCTCCTGTATATCCTGCCAGAGACTTGAGACTTAACTCAAGCACATCTCCTACATAAAACTTTTCTTTACAGTTCTCCAGTCTAAGGAAGAGGATGGCTGGTCCCTTAGGTAACATCTATCACACAGACTGATTGGTTACTTGTACTTCAACTCCAGTAGAGCATCTGACCATCTTCCATAATTCTAATGTTTCCCCAAAGTGCCCCTCTATGGCAAGCAGAATGATTTCCCCCACAGTGTCCATAGGCCAATCCCTAGAACCTATGAATGCATCACATTATATGATAGAAGGGACTTTGCAGACAGACTGACATTTGTGGAACTTAATGTAAGGAGGTTAACCGGAATGACCCAGGTAAGCGCAGTCTAATCACAGGGGTCCTTAAAAGTGGAAGAGGAGAGGGGCGCCTGGGTGGCTCTGTCCATTGAGTGTCCGACTTCGGCTCAGCTCATGATCTCACCGTTCATGGGTTCGAGCCCTGCGTCAGGCTCTGTGATGACAGCTCAGAGCCTGGATCCTGCTTTGGAATCTGTATGTGTGTCTCTCTCTCTGCCTCTATTCCACTCATGCTCTGTTTCTCTCACTCTCTCTCAAAAATAAATAAACATTAAAAAAAATTTTAAGTGGAAGAGGAGACAAAGGAGATTTAGCTCCCAAAGCAGCATCTGATCAAAGTGATCAAGCCTAGAAGGCACAGAGAGTGACAAAACGGAAGTCATATGCTTTCAAAACCAATTCTTGGAAGTGACATCCCATCACTTCCCGTGTATTCTGTGTCTTAGGAGGTGGTCACTACGCCCAACACATGCGTAAGGGGAGACACTCACATGAGGGTGTGGATCCCAAGAAGCAGGGGTTCTCCGGAACCACCTGGGAAGCTTTTTAAACTATTGATGTTTTCTGGCTTCTGGTGGTGTTTTGGGCTCTGCTTTCACTTCTTGGAATGAGTGTAACCTGAGTGTAGGTCAGCCAAGAGGTGTCAAGAATACCTATGGCATTTGGAAATAAGGAGGAGGAGGAGGAGGAGGAGGAGGAGGAGGAGGAGGGAATACCACTAGCTTAAGAGGATATATTAAAAGGGAAGTAGCTTTCATCTCCTCTAACATGTATCGTAGGGGTGAAGAGCTCAGCCTGGCCTCCCCTCCAGCTTCTTTTACCTCACACTCCTAGTTGGCTGCAAGGCTTCTGCTGTGGTTTGGACAGAAGGCAGTGCAGTGCCATCAAAAGACCACCCGAACAAAGGGTTCGAGGTTTTCTGCAGGAAACGAGTCGGTCTAAATATTAGAGAATTCCTCAAGGCCTTGGAGATGTGGAGACTAGATTGTGATCTGAGAATGAGTTCTGAAGAGTTTGAAGATCAGTTTTCAGGCTCTCTGGGATGGGGATTAAATTCTGAACCGAAACTGGCCTAGGCAGCTGCTGAGTCTTCCATCGTTAGGTGGAGTTACCAGGGACTGTCAGTGGGCATTGGAGTTGAGTTTATTATGCAATTCTGTATCTATATGTACAGGGATTTTATTAAAAGACATAGGTATTTTCACAAACAGCTTCCATTATAGTCACTGTATGGTGACTTGAGCCCCCCATCATCCTTAAGAAAGCCAGCTTCCTGGACCTTCTGTTCTGATCTTCATTAAAAAACATGCGGCTGACTTTGAAAGCAGGGTGTTCTGTGAGTTGTCGGCCAGGTCCTGCATGGTCCTGTTATGCTCATGTTGTCCTCATGGTCAGGCACTTTGGGGAGCCCAAGGGCATGTGATCTGGTCTGCACCTGTGGGATCAAGCTACATTCACATGGGGTTGAAACCCAGGACCTTTTGAGGACCAAGCCTGGGTCTGGCAAGGCTAGAAGGTCAAGCAGGAAGCTATGTGAAAAGACGTGAAGGAGGACAAGCTTCTAAAGATGAACAGAGACAAGTGTGGAAGACTCATATCTTTTCAGGGAGTTAACTAAACAGGACAATGCTTCTCTTTTGCAGAAATATTTAAAAACAGCAATTTCTTTAGAAGCCAGGTAATGAGACCAGCAGGAGTGTGGAAAGAATCACAAAGTGATTTAAAGGGAAGAATCAGCACCTTAGATGGGTTCTGTGATGCAGAAATAATAGCAAACCAGAAATTTACATTATTACTAATTTTCTGTTTCGCTTGTTAATTTCCCCTATTACAGGATCTGTCTTTTTCTACTCACTGAGAGGTGGCTCCAAGTTATATTTGGAAATTATTTCATTATTCTGTGTTATTTACCTTGCCAACCACACAGATCTAAATAGCAAGGATCTGGAATCACAAAGATGGATTGTTCATATTCTGCTAATTGTATCTCTTTAATCTCTGTGGAATTTAAATATGATTAAATGAACCCTTCACATAAATTAGTAAGCAACATGAAGGAAATTAATACCTCCGTTACCATTCACATTGGTCTAACTTTTCTTTGAATATCATGTTAGAACGTCAGTGGAGGGAATGTAAACTGGTGCAGCCACTCTGGAAAACAGTGTGGAGGTTCCTCAAAACACTATCCATAGAACTCCCTTATGACCCAGCAATAGCATTGCTGGGGATTTACCCAAGAGATACAGAAATGCTGATGCATAGGAGCACATGTACCCCAATGTTCATAGTAGCACTTTCAACAATAACCAAAACATGGAAAGAGCCTAAATGTCCATCACCTGATGAGTGGATCAAGAAGATGTGGTATATATACACAATGGAGTACTGCATGGCAATGAGAGGGAATGACATATGGCCATTTGTAGGAAAGTGGATGGACCTTGAGGGTGTCATGCTAAGTGAAATAAGTCTGGCAGAGAAGGACAGATACCATATGTCTGCACTCATAGGTCTAACAGGAGAATAGGAGAAACCTAATGCAGGACCAGGTGGAGGGAAAGAGGGAAACAGAGTTGGGGAGAGAGAGGGATGCAAAACTTGAGACTACTGAATGCTGAAAATAAACTGAGGGCTGAAGGGAAAGGGGGAGGGGGGAAAAGAGGTGGTGATGGAGGAGGGCACTTGTGGGGAAGAGCACTGGGTGTTGTATGGAAACCAATTTGACAATAAAATATTATGGGAAAAAAAAGAACGTCAGTGGAGACGGCAGTGACTGAGCAGAAATTCACATTCCCATCTCTTCATGGGCTTTATTCTCTTTCCATAATCAGAACACAAGCTCAGAAGAAGTAGGAAAACTGGGGTATTTGGCAAAAGAAGAAACTGCTGTAAAATGCGCGCAGTTGCCGGGACGATGTGAATCCACTAACAGCTGTTTCCGGTGGCAACAGGGCGCTGTAAGCCAGGGATTTGACTTTGGCTTTGGTGCTAAGAGCTGCGTGATCAGAGATGACCCAGCTGACCTTTTTGAATTTGGAGAAAGGGTAGTTGCACTAGGCAGTTATCAAGCAAGTTAATTGATCTCCAGAAAAGCGAATTCACAGAGATATTAAATATTCATAATCCCTACTCTTGGACATCAAAGTTTATGAAACCAAATGAACTTAGGTTGAGAATGTCCTCTGAACCTCTCATTCATCAATTCATAAAATACGTATTACCTGTCGCCTCTCGATAGGGTTCAGGGTCCCCTGTTCATAAATGAGTTTGCCTCTGGAGAACCATTATGCACCATACAATGAAAATGTTTTCTAGAAAGTGTTAACTGAATTTAACTTTGCAATGATTTATTGTAAAGAATTGCTTATTTTAAGGAAACTGAAACAGAAGCTCCTAGTCATCAAAGAGAAGTGAAGATTAGTTGCCAAGCATGCCTGACTATAAAGCAGAATGGTTCAGAAGCTGACACAGGGGGCCCTGGGGGGGGGGCTCCGTCCATTAAGCATCTGACTCTTGGTTTCAGCTCTGGTCATGATCTCATGGTTTGGTGCTCATGGTTCATAATCTCAAGGCTCACTGACAGCAGGGAGCATTCTCCCTCCCTGACCCTCCCACTCACCATCTCTCTGTCTCTCTCAAAACAAACAAACAAACAAAAAAGCTGGCAAGGGATAATAATTTCTTATTTTAAGAAGTAAGATTTTTACTCCGAGGTTTTATGTGAAGAAACCAGTGGAGTTTCTAAATTTGGGATATTATCTACTGAAGACCTCTAGAGTATCAGACTCTCTAGAAGTGGGACCAGACATGGATAATGGAGAGTTTTAAAATGCAGCCAAGGTCAAGAACCTGGTGCCCTGAACTCTCTCATTCACAAATGAACTTGCTTGCTGTCAGCTAACTGGCTACTCAGACAAAAGCGAGTAGAAACAGGAATCTCGGCTAACTCACCAATAACAGGTGATGATTGCATTGTTTTCTCTTTCAATAATTATTTGTATCTTGATACGGCACCTATACAACCCTGTACAAACCAGCAAAGTCCTAGCTTCACTAATGACAGTTTCAGGTCATTTTGTTTTATCCTTATATGTCCTTGCAGAGATCACACAGGAGGAAGTATTTTGATGCAAAGCGTGCTAGCTAATCAGATAGGAAGTTCAGCTTTCATAAGGACCAGAGGACTTGAAGAACAGCAGTGAGTCTCTCAGTTAAGAAAGGAAAAAAAATTCCTCAGGTCTAATCTCCTTATTTTTGAACTATGAAGTTTTCCTAGAAGATGCCTGGACCCTCTCTGCATGCACCAAGCCACGAATGGAAGGGGACACATCCCGAGGCGAGCTCACACCATTCTGCACCTCTCGAGGTTAAAGAGGTTTCTGTTGATTGAGCAGAAAAGTACCGCTGTCCCCCACTAAGTGACAGGAGGCTTCCATTTGGGCAGTCTCCTACCTAGGAAAATTTGCAGGGCTAAATTTTGTTCAAGACCACAGAAGAGTAAATGCTCAGCATAAATTCCCTCGGTGCGATAAAAGGACAACCCAGCAAGACCGATTTCCTACCTGATTGTGACACATGTTCTCCCTACTGGCCTATGTCACTTGAACTTGTCAGAATGTAGTACAGAATGTTCATCGATTTTCAGCTTGATTTTGAAACTAAACTGAAGGGTACCTTTATACACATGATGGTGCTGTCGAGAAAAAGGCAAAAAAAGAAATCAGTAGAACTGGGGTTAGTAAAGAGGCAATAATGTGGATGAGAATGTCCAAGTGTTTCTAAATTTTTTTAATGTTTTGTTTATTTTTGATACTGAGTGAGACAGAGCATGGGGGGGGGGGGCGGGTGGGCAGAGAGAGAAGGAGACAGACCCAAACCCGGAAGCAGGCTCCAGGCTCTGAGCTAGCTGTCAGCACAGAGCCTGACCTGGTGCCTGAATCCACGAACGTGAGATCTGACCTGAGCCAAAGTCAGAGGCTTAACCGACTGAGCCACCCAGGTGCCCCCCGAAGTGTTTCTAAACAGCCGAAGATAGCCAGACTCAATGGGATCTCAAATACCAAGACAACCTATCTGTTTGACTTTGTCTTTTAATGTTTTTTTAACATTTATTCATTTCGGGGAGAGGAAGAAAGACAGAGCAGGCAGGAGCCTGGGAGAAGCAGAGAGAGAGGGAGATACAAAATCCAAAGTAGGCTCCAAGTTCTGAGTTGTCAGCCCAGAGCCCAATGTGGGGCTTAAACCCATGTGAGATCATGACCTGAGCCAAAGTCAGATGCTTAACTGACTGAGCCACCCAGTCGCCCCATTGACTTTGTCTTTTAAATTCATGTGAATAACTTACATGGGGCTCTTAGTTTCAAACAGTACAAATCTTCCAGCGAAATGAACTGGTTGGATGAATGTTAAGTAGATCACTGACCCTCCAGGGAAATCTGAAATCCAAGTGGCCAGATGCTGGTCTGGTAAGGAACTGCACCCACAGACAACCCGCCACCGCCCCCACCAGGCTTCTTCTAGAATCTCTTCTGCTTCTAGAGGTGGAGTGCGAACTTGTGCTATGTCCTCCATTTACTGAAGTTGTCTCTGGTTCTCTGCTGCTTCTCATCTCTAGCTTCCATTTCAAGTCTATCACTGGTGGTTGAACCAAAGCCAAGGAATGGCCCTAGCATTTTCAGCGTCTGCAGGTAGAGGGGAGTGTCATGTCAGGAATGGAGCAGTTTCCCACCACTGGAGACTGCGCAGATGCAGGACAATCCTAAGGAAAAACAATAGCCCCTTAGCCGGTGTCGCTCCAGGTGGGGTCTGTAGGCAGGTGCCCTTCCGAGATCTGTGTGACCAGACTACAAAGAGACAAGTGTAAAAATTGAGAGGAAGCTTTCAGAAACATTTTATACAGCAGCTTAGGCTTGGACCTTACATATCTTTATCCCATTTTTATTTCACATTCCTAGTAATTGAGCATTATTAATTTTACTAAAATATTGGTCTGTTATGGATTGGAAACAAAACACTGGTACTTTAACAATAGGGAGTTTGAGAAGCCCTGCTCCTTATCATATAAATATTTTGGTTTGTAATATGTGCTGACTGAAATAAATTCTGGAGCATGTAGGCCAAGGAAAGTTTTTGTATTTTCACTTAATAATAAAAAATAGTGTATTGAGTACTTCTGTTCTGTCTATGTCTATTGCAGACCACCCCGGAAGGCTGGTACTATGTCTAGTCCCATTCTACAGATGAGAAAACTAGTCAAAAGAGAGATAAATAACTTCCCCAGACAGTCTGTTTCCAGAAATGTTACTCTTATCCACCAAACACACTACCTTCCTGCATGCACTCCCCTCCGGAGGGCAGCCAGGAGGAAACTTATTACTCACTGTCCAAAGTTGTCTTTAAAACACAGATTCTTTAGCCAGAGATGCCAGTTTTCTGAGGAAGCCAAAAACCATTTTTCAAAAACAATGGCTCACAAGATAGATGATTTCATTGTTCTGCTGGACTTGTTTCCAAATTTGAGCTTGTCCGTTGTTTTGAGGCTTTTACTTTTCTGCAGAGATCCTATAATTCTTTGTCAAGTACTATCACCTCTTCGTGGACACTCAGATTCTCATCTCTGTGATGTAGAGAAAGTTCAGCTACGGAGCTTCACCTCCTGCAAGACAATGGGAGAAGTGTTGGCTACCGGTCACCTGGTGCTATGGTCTCAGTGACCAACCAGAGGCGAGTATATCAGTGCTTGAGGGGTCAGGGCCAGAAGTCACACCAGACGCTCTTGTGGAAGCCAATCCAGGCTTGTGTCAGAGCACAGAGCTTTCCCTGGGTATCTGACTTGTCTGAGGTGTGGTCCTACACGGCAGGAAATGTCTGCCCTTGATGACGAGGAGTCAAAACAGCTCCCCCATTTTTCATAAGCAGCCAAGATTGCTACAAAACTCACATTTCAGACCTGATGGAAGTCACTACAGAGACTACATCAATGCTTCAAGGCAGGGGAATAGGAGCAATGAATCCTGGGAAGTCAAATGGCCTTTAATGCAGTAAACATAGTCTCTACCCAATCGGAAGAAAATCTTTTTTTATGAGCACAAAACCTGTTCTTTCTCCTTGATCAAACTCCTAAGGCTGAGCTGAGGAGAAGCTAAGTTTGCAGAGCAGAAAAAACCCAAGGGTGGGATCACCAGGCAAGGAGATTTTTTTTGAAGGCTAATATAGTTCCAGTTTCAGAAATGCATACTGAAAAATAAGGTACTATATTGTTACCAAAGTATGTATTATAAACTAAGTGATTTACTGATATGTCGGTTCAGTCATGGGAAAAAAAATATGTCTCAGACACATGACCTGAATTATCTTGTCTTTTAATATGGTGGCCAACTCTCAAACTCTCAAGAGTTGAAAGATTCTTCAGTGTGATTAAAACCATCCTTTTCACATTTTTCCTTCATATGCTATGGTGTGCTCTTTAAACATGTAAAGTAAGATGGGAAACAGGAGGACATCTTTTAATCTGCATTTTCAGTGTTGGCATACCGAGTGATGCAGACCGAGAGCCTCCTGACAGGGCAGGGAATTCAGAAGAATGCACGTTCCCGAGCACTTTATCCTTGATGGGACCATTTTAAGATTTGATTTGTTTTTGTTCAGTTTGGGGGGTTTTCCCAGAAGAGAATATACTACCAATTTGCTTCACTGTTATTGAAAATAAATCATGAGATACTCAATGGCCTCTAAGCCTGTGTTCAGAAAGGCTATTATTCACCAAATAGGGTTTCTCCCACACAGTGGTTTCCCCTCGCAAGATGGAGGCACAACTATTTTTGATGTTGCAAGAAGCGGGTCTCATAACTCCAAATTGGGCATCATGAACTTATCACTTTACAGGTGGTGAGAAAGGAATCTTTTCCATTGGACGGATTTGGCAGCAAGTCCAAGATGTGGTCTTGGGAATATTCCCTCAAGTCCTAGATCAATGCTGGCCAAATTTCCACTTCTGTTGGTCATTCAGTGAACATCTGGAGACAGTTTCTCAGAGGGTGGCAGAGGACAAGGCTAAGGGGCTGGGGCCTTAAAACTAATTAAAATCCTAACAGCCATCTGTTTTTGAGAAACCATTCCAAGGAACGGTAACCGGCTCATCAATATCAAACTATCCCCCAAAATATATAATACAGACTCAAATACAATTAACTGTCTAATAAATGCTCATGGCTTTATTTTTGTACAAAAAGGATAGTCACTCATCCGACTAATTGCATTTTTCTTGATTTTCTGTTATTTTCTGTTGTGGAAATGAATTAACAAAAGTAAACTGAAAAGGAAAAACAATTTGCTCACAAATTAATCAATATACATAATTAAGGGGTGCCTGGGCGGCTCAGTCAGGTGAACATCTGATTGTGGCTCATGGGTTTGAGCCTCACCTTGGGCTCTGTGCTGACAGCTCAGAGCCTGGAGACTGTTTCAGTTTCTCTCTCTCTCTCTCTCTCAAAAATAAACATTTAAAACATACTTAGATAGTTAAAAATATATTCAAGCTGGTAGTGAAGAAAAGATAGGAAAAGACAGTTTTCTGAGTAAGGAATTCAGTTGGTATAAACAGTCTTACTTCATTCGGGACATTTTCACCATTTGAATTACATGAACCTAACAGAGTCTTTTAGAATGAGAAAAGTGGTGGTTATGGGTGTTTTCAAAATAAAACTCCCCCCCTGAAAAACGTGGATAGAGACTTGTAATAAATTGTGTGTGACTGTGTTTACCTTTTTTGAAAAACTCAGAGTCTAGCACTGAATGATGGTGAATGTGTTTAGAATGGTATATTGGCCACCGATTGCCGCGTAACAAATTACCCCCAGATCTGCTCGCTGAGAACAACAGTTTTTGTTATCTCAGAATGTCTCTGGGTCAGGAATCAGGCCCCGCCTAGCTGTGCCATGTGACACTGTGTACCTCACAAGACAGCACACAGTATCAGCGGGGCTGTGGTCATCCAAGGCTTGACTGGGGAAGGATCCACTCCATGCTTGTCTACATGGTCATCGGCAGGATTCAGCTCCTTGCAGACTGGTGAACTGAGGGCCCACTCATTCATAAACTATTAGCTGGAGGCCTCCTGTCCTCTTGACATGCGCCTCTCCTCAGGACAGCTCACACATCGCGTCCTCTGCAGTAGAGTAAGCAAGTCAGAGAGTATAGTAAGAGGGAGGTCACCATCCTTTGCCATCTAACCTTGGAAGTGACATCTTCCCACTTCTCCTAAATTTCATTTTTTAGAAGCACATAACTAGGTCCAGTCCACACTCAAGAGGAGGTGATTACATGGACAGGCAAATAAAAGGAAGTGAGATCATTGAGACCCATATCAGAAAACCCCTACCACACACGGTAATCAGTTTCCACTTTAACGGTGGCCAAATGAAAGGTAGTTGATCAAAGATATATTTAAGTTCTCAAGGTTTTCCTCCAAAACGTTAAAAATATACAAATCATCTTTCCAGGACTTGGTTCAATTTCCATGACCATATGTAAAGCCAGAACTGGGCAAGTTAACAGTCCCTATTATCATTAGTCATACTTTCAAATGTGACATTTCCTTGTTTAAAATGTGTGTAAGTAAATTAAGGGGATTGAGAAGAAGGGAGAAGAAAATCCACTCAGGCAAACAACCAGAATGTTCTGTACCAAAGGCAGCCAGATACGTTGTGTCCCTGTTTCATTTTCTATGAATCAGCTGAAAGAATTAGAAGAAATAATTTTGAGCTCTGTGTATTTGAGTGTGTGCATGGTCATGCACTCACATGTGCACGTATGCATATGTTCACAGTGAGTACACACATGGGGGAAAGGACCCGTGTCCCAGTGGGTGGCCTTGTGTGTTTACCCAGCTCCTTTCTCACTAAGGCAGTAAAACCGGGCACAGGAAATTTTTAAGTTGGTGAAGCCTAAATTAGTTGTCTCCAAAAGGCATTTCCTTTCTCAAAACTATGCAATTTTCTTTTTTTTTCTCCAAAGAGCAATTCTAGTGGATACTACTTAGCAAATCCCCCCACTTCTATTTTGTCTTCAAATAGAGGCTAATATCAGTTATCACTACTTTGTCCCTTCATTATGCTCTTTTATGGATGATCATCCTGCCAATAGGACTTTCCACCTCATAAACCAAAGATCTTCCACTTCCTTAATTGTCAGGGTCCAAATAGTGTACACACGGCCAAGGAGAAAATCCTTTTCTAATAAAGTCTGACAAAACTTTGGAAGCACATGTATGTTTGCCCATGTGTGTGTGTGTGTGTGTGTGCACATGTGTGCCTTTGCTCACAGCACATATTTTCCAAGAGTCGTAGCTCACAAAGCAACATTGCTGATCTAACAATCACACTCTCCTCAAAATGATTTACATGAAGATTTCTTTGCTCTGAGCAAGTTCAACATGGCTCACCTTCAGTTAAAAGACCAAACTGTGCTTTGTTTTGCTTGGGGCTGGAAAGAGGAAAAAGAAAAAACTTAACAATTCAAAAGATAGATAAATTGCTTTTTCTAAACAAAGACTCATTGCATTTAGAAACGTGGGTCTCCCATAATTTTTAAAAATCGTTTATGTGTGGAGATGAACCTTGTAAACAGTGCAGCCCCGTCAAGACTATGGTTTTGTCCAATTAAAGGACTGGACCCGACAAGACCACCAATTGTTCTTGGAAGCTTGTGTTTTGGAAGCTTGATCCAAGTTTACATTTCCAGCCAATGCCTCACCCCTTATGTTTATGACAGCACAAAAGAGCGAGCTCTGGGAATCTCTCAAGGGGAAGTCATGGCAGTGTGCATTGTCACTGAGAAGGAGAGCGTGGGAGGACCAGATAGCCACATGTGGAAGGGAAAGCAGGAGAATGGATGGTCCCTCTTGGCTTAACATTTAAATCCCAAATTGGATTCTCCTACATATCAAAAGTGAAAATATTTTCAGTGTTTGGACATATGTAGGAATTGCCAAATGGAGATTTAAGTCTGAAAAAAGTACGACATCGACCATTTGCACAGCTGTTGTTGGAAATGGCTCCAAACCATCCTGATATAAATATTGACCGTATGCATTTCTAGGCTTTGTCTGGGGGTGTCCCTGAACATAATGAGACAGTGAGTATCTTACTAAATACACGTATAATATCGACTCTGTCGCCATGATGGTTGTCACTCTGCAGTCTACTTATAGTCATGCATACGGTAGCGACAATGATAAGGTATAATATGTGGTTATTTTGCTGCACCCAAAAGGATTAACTGTGTGTTAGCGTCTGTGAAATTATTTTAAATACATGTGCTTTTCCAGTGGAGAGGGAAGGAAAGGCCAATCTTAAAAACAAATGGCAACCTGTCCCGGGATTCTTTGTTCCCTAATGGCTGCCATGTTGTTCTGCTCAGTATCCACCTGCTCTTCCGGGCACCTGGACACCTGACTCTACAGTTAAGCCTCCTTGGTCTGGCACAATGGCACCACAAGCTCTGCACATCCCTGAATTCTTCTTCTCAATGAGAAAAGCCTGTCTGCACAATCTGAGAGGTCAATTTAAGGAGATTTCATAAAGTGTTTTCATAGCAACTAAAACTAATTTATATTGCATTATCATCCAAGAATTTATCAATAACTATTAATTTTGCCCTCCAAATTCTGAAGAATTGATTATTGTGATCTACTTATAAGGTCTGCCTAAAATGCTAATACAAATGTCTTCCAGAAGCCACTCAGTGTTTCCTCCCATGATTTTAATCTTTGTATGATGACATTTTTAACTACTGAGTTCTTAAGAGAACCACTTGGTCAAGTTTGGAAAAAATCTTATAGGGAGATGAGGCGAAGACACATAACCTTCTGCATCATACTATCAGTGTCTACTCCGCCATTCATGTGCAAATTTCTCTGCCTGTTGTGAAAAAATGGCAAACTTAGTCTTCATCATCCTAAAGGCTGGAGCAAAGCTCAGGCAATAGTAAAGTTCCTTCTCCCAGTGAGAGTTTCTTCCTTGTTCATGCCTAGAAGTCTACCTGGACTCATCTCTCTAAATCACAGGCAGGCAAGGAAAATCCAGTGGGACAAACACAGAAAAAAAGAAGGCAGAGGAGGGGACATTGATAGCCTCCCAGAGACAATGAATGCTGTAAAGCACTACGAAATTTACCAACAGCTGGCTACAAGCCAATGAAAACACTCCCCTTTGGGTTTTAGTGATTAAAGATTAACATATCTAGAGTTTATCCTTCTCTTCAATGAGTAGCTGTCCATCCTTCTTGATGTACCCCCAAACAACCTCACCAGGGATTAAGGTAAGATTCTCCTTGTGTGATTTATCAGGAGGCTTGCATATGACTTCTAATTGTTTTCTTCACTAAAAAGCAAAAGCTCATGTTTCTTAGAAAATATACTGAGCAACAGAGGTTTTTGTAATGAACCAAAGTGAGTCAATGTGGAGCATCAGTGGTGGTTTTAGAGTTAAGGCAGCGGAACCTAAGGATGACTAGAATCAACTGAAACTTTCATTAAAGGTATGCCGGTGGTGCTCCCTAAATCAGCGGTTTTCCAACTCTCTTCCATATTAGAACATATGGGAGGTTTGGGACCCTCCAGTACTTATGATGTACACCATGCCAATTAAATCATACTCTCAAGAGGTAAGATCTGGGATCACTGGTGTTTTAAAACTCTCCAGGTAATTTCAACATGCAGCTAAGAATTGGTGCACTAAACAGCACTCGTGAGTGTCTGCTGGTGTGTGGCTCTGCTCATTACTATCTCCAGGTCCCATTTATTTCTTTCCTTCCACAAACATGGTTATTCAGCAGCTACTCCATATAAAAAGCAGGGCAAAAATTTGTAAAATGAAATAACAAACCAAAACAAACAAACACAAAATACCAGGTGCCATAACCCAGATCAATTTAAGAAGTGAGTTAGAAAGAAGGTGGGCCATTCCTAACCTGATGTAGGTTTCTCATGGTGCTGATTTTGTAATGGACAAAAAATTCTTGGGAATGTGAGGCTTCATTCTCTCTTTTTAAGTAAAAAGCAGAACATTGACATAGCTCAACTTTGGTATCCTCTAAAGATAATCTGAAAATAGCAATTGACATGAGACTCCAAGAACTTTGGCTCATTAGCCTTATCTTGCAGTATGTAAAGTCTGCATACTGTAAATGAATTCAGAAAGAGATCAAGAGTTTGTTAACTATTTTCAGATAATAAATTTGGTGATAATCCTTTCTTAAAATAGCGGTACTGAAATAGTGGTATATTTTTTTTAATAATCTATACAATTAGAAAAATCTAAGAAATGCTAAAATGTATCATCTGTGCAGAGGGGATTTCAAGCTTAATTATAACCAAATTATTTTTAATATTTTCTCTGCATAATTCATCATTTTACTTCTACAGTTGGTGCTGTAACTTACTACCATTTGGTACTTCAACTGAGTTGAAACAGTTTTAAAAGCCCTCCAATGACACTGCCTAATCCATCACCTCCTAATTCCACCATATGCATGGAGAGATGTCAGAAAAGTAGACTTTGTAAGTATCTACAAGTTCTCGCTCAGGTCAGAGAGGTACTATGACTTGTATTATAAGCCTAACATAGGGACAGATTTTCAGTGATTTTTTTCTTTTTTTTTTTTAAGTTTATTTATTTATTTTGAGAGAGACAGAGAGAGTGAGAGCAAGGGAGAGGCAGAGAAAAAGGGAGAATCTCAAGAAGGCTCCATGCTATCAGTGCAGAGCCCGATGCGGGGCTGGAACTCACAAAACCGCGAGATCAAGTCCTGAGCTGAAATCGAGAGTTGGACGCTCAACCGACTGAGCCTCCCAGATGCGCTGCCAGTGATTTTATACTCCATCTTACCCTTAAATTCTTCTCTGCCCAGATCAGAGTGGTCGCTATTGATACTGAGTCACTGCCTTTAACATTTAAAATCTTGGACAGAAAGAGAAATCTTAAATATCCTTTTCTAGGTCTTAGAATCCACTTATTCAACAAATATTTATTAGGCAACTATTCCATGCAAGCTGGGCTCTGTTATAAGAGCTGGAAACACATTAGGAAGCAAAAGAAGGACGAATTCCTTTGAGCAGAGGGAAGCCCAGAATTTAAAAAGCAAATTAATGTATTATGTGCCAGGTGGTGATAAGGGCCGTGAAAGTAGATAAAGTGTGATAAAATAGGAAGAGGAGTTATGTCTTCATGAAACGAAATGGAAGGCTTTCCTCCAGAGGTGACCTATGAGCAGGAACAGATAGCACAAGGAGTAACTGAAGGGAGTTGAATGAGGGTACTGTTTACACAAATAGGACTAAGGGGCAGGGCTGGTGAGCACCCCAGGCACCAGCTGCAGTGGGGAGTCATTATCTCTTGAAGTCCTGAAGGGACAGGGGTATGAGTAGTGATATCAGATCCTGGCAAGAGCTGTGGCCAAGGAAGAGGGGCTACTTCGCAGAAGAGGGGGATGCATGTCGTGGAACTCGGCCACTTCCCAAGCCCTGCAACAGGGAGGAAGAGCCACAGGTTACAGATCACCTTTCCCTGCCTCCTCCTACTTCCCTGCCTCTTGCCAGTACCTCCCAGCTGGAAGCCATGGGACAAGGGAGCCTGGGAGAAGCAATTCACAGAGGTCAGCATGAGAGCAGGACACGGAGAGAACATCGGAGAAAGGGGAACAAATGGAGTGAGTCAGCCCATGTTCTGGAGACTCACTCCAACCAGCAGGAAGATTCTTAGGGAGGGCTATGCTTGGCACATTCCAGGAACAGCAAGGGGGTCTCCAGGGCAGGAGCTCAGGGGATCAAGGGAAACCTTGTAGGAATCTGGGTCACTGAAGCAAGCAGGAGCCAGATAATGCAGGCCTGTGTGGACTCCACAAAGCTTTGGTTCTCATCTTAAGCAAAGTGAGGTGAAGATGCCGGGGGAACGTTCTGTGCAGGAGAGTCCATAGTACTGTGTGGAAAACAGAGCTAAGGAGCTAGAAAGGAAATGGGTACAGTCACCCAGAGCTCAGAGCAGAAGTTCAGCTGGGAGATGATGATAGTTTGAAGTAAAGTGGAAGCAGCAGGTCAGTTTATGTGACCTCAAATCCAAGGGGTTCCTGCACTAATCACTGCCCCCAATGGCCAGGGATATAACACAAGGGACAGATATTGCTTATTAATGAACACTTGACAGACATTCTGAACAGCTCTTTCAAAGGATGCTATGAGGGCCGCCAGGGTGGCTTAAGTCAGTTAAGCGCCAGCTCTTGATTTTGACTCTGGTCATAATCTCGAGGTCTGTTGTGAGATTGAGCCTCATGTTGGGCTCTGAGCTGGCTGTGGAACCTGCTTGGGATTCTTTCTCTCCCTCTGTCTCTGCCCCTTCTCCCCTCCGCACACACACACGTGCACATGCACACATCCCCTCTCAAAACAAAACAAAACACACACACAAAACAAAGAATGCTATGAATTTATGGGAAAAAAGTCAAAGTCAAATTTGTATCCATTGTAGTAGTCAGAAATGAGCATCATACTCTGGATGTTATGGACCAGTACTAAGTCTATGCACAGAAAATGAGGACTGGTGGGGCCAAGGAACTCATCATCTAAACAACTAATCTGAATCCGGAAGACATCCAAAAGAAGACTATAATGAGCAAAGGACTTGTTGATTTCAGCTAACCTATTGCATAAAAGCATAGCCTGAATTTAAAGAAGTTTTTTTAATCCTCGAAGTGCCTTTGTCTACATGGTCCATTTGAACAATAATGATATTGGCCATTCTTTTTAATATTTCTAATGCAAACACCATTAGGCCAAAATTAGTCAGCTGATTAACATAGACGTATCCAATTCTGATCAAAATCATTTGGGTCAAATATATTAGAAATTATATTTAAGCACGTGGTGCTATGGAATGGATTCAATTCTTTCTCTTCACTGGACTTTGCATTTAAGAGGCAAACAAACTGAATGCACACACTTTGCCAACAGCCATATGGAGACATGATGAGATTTGCATTTGGGCAAGAGTCCACTCCATCAGATAGGACTGGAGAGAAAGCATGTCAACATTTGGAAAAGCTAGGTGTTGGGCTCCAGACGGACAGACCTCACTAACACCAATCACTGTGACAGATTCAGGTGGGCCGCTGCAGTATTTGTTCATTTGTAACACACAGCTGATAGAGAATATTCTAATAGCAAAAATAAGCCCTGATAACATTTTTCTTCCAGGGAAACTTGAAATATGTGACTTAGGTAACTACCCACTGATTAGGCGCCATCAATGTCGATAACAGGTATCATGAATATCACAAGAACTATGGAGAGGTTAGTGACTGATAGTAGGAACATGTCTTTACATAGGAAACTGTATTTTCTGTAGTATTTTATGTTTACAATCTAGATGAGATTTTATCCAAAGCCTATGGGAGTAATCTAAAAAATTTCTCCCAAGAGTAAGATTCTTTCAGATTTCACTAAGTGTATAAAGTGTGTTGTATCTTAACATATATTTATGAGGTAGAGTTCTGACTGTCATTAACCCTTAGGAAAAGGTAGATTCACAAAAGAGCACATCTAGATTTTGCTCAACAACCATACCTCAACTCAATTCTTATTGTACAATAGGGCCCAGTTAGAGGCTTAAATCAAGTTTGTAAAGTTTTTTTTATTATTATTACAATTACTCAGAGTGGATACTCATTTTTTACTAGTTGATAGCAAGTTCCTTCATAGAAGAGGACACAATAAGCCTTCTAAACAGTTTAATGGCAAGTTACAAGAATTTGGATTTTATTGTATGAAATGAATAAAATATTTCAGGTATTGAATAGTTTATTTATGTGAAATGAATCACCAAAATCTGAAGATCAAAGCATTTATATGTTTCAGAAGTAGTTTAAAACTATCAACATTCCAAAATATGTTTGTTCTAACTGTTCTACCTGGCCATCATACCTACCTTCCTTCCTTAGAAAGATATAAATCAAAATATATTACCTGAAGGTCAAAAGATTATAGATACCATCATCACTCCTCATGATATTTTAGGTCTTCTGAATTTTTAACATGGATCCTATATTACTTACATAACTAAAATTTTATAAAGCCATTGAAAAAAAATTTAAAGATCTAGTTAATTTTTTGTTACTTTTTTTATGTTTTTTATTTATTTTTGAGAGATAGAGAAAGACAGCACGAGCAGAGGAGAGTCAGAGAGAGAGGGAGATACAGAATCTGAAGCAGGCTCCAGGCTCTGAGCTAGCTGTCATCATGGAGCCAGATGTGGGGCTCAAACCCACAATCGTGAGATCATGACCTGAGCTGAAACTGGACGCTTAACCGACTGAGCCACCCAGGGGCCCCAGTAGATCTAGTTAATTTTGAAGACAAGAAAACCAGTATCATGCTTAGCATAGAACATATGGATTGGGGTATAATTGAAACTCTTACAGAAAGCCTTAAAAATCATTAAGAGTTATTTAAGGGGAAAAATGTGAAATTTAATTGTAATAAGTAAAGAAGATGCCAATAAATTGTACATATTGCATTTTAGTGGATTTTTCATTTGCAAATATTAAAAGACAGATGTCTTTGAGTCTTTAAATTCCATTGTCTATAGGAATGATCATCTAATTCTGATATTTAGGACATTCTCTTTTTCGTATTTTTAGCCCAAGCCTTATTGTAAAGTTGGGATTCAAGGCACTGAACTCAAGGTCAGCTGTGTCAACCACCCCCTAATAATGGAGTGCCCATTTTGACCTTAGATATTTATATCAGAAAGGTGTAAGCTTAGGGAGTGGAAGGCACATGATACCAAAATTGCTGGCCTGTCACGCATTCCTCACTTTGAGACCAACTCCTCCTATGGTGGTTAAACCACCAGCACGTCCTGAGAGCCTGGAATGGTTAAAATAGCCTCTAAAGTTACCCATCTCATAGTTCTGGAAAGTCTCACCTGGTGTGAAGATAATAGCCTTAGAGCCAATCGGTATGTCCGAGCTCTGAAGGATCAAGGACCTGGTCCTCCTAATTCTCCAGCTGATATGCCTGCATCACAGGCCAGTGAGAATAACTCCTGCCAGGTCTTTCCTCCTCTAACCCTGTGAAATGGAGATAACTTTGATAGTTTACTTGGGTATCTGTTGTCCTTGACAAACACCAGGATACCAGCAGTCCTTTCCAAAGACTGCTATTTATTGTCTCTCCCTCTGCCTTTTAACTCAATCTAAAATGGTAAAAACAAAAACAAACAAAGAAAAAGAACTTATTCCCTTAATGCATGAAGTTTGAAAAAAGATAATAAAAGTGATTCATAAACTGTCATGGGCAAATGCAATTTTTCCCAATTCATCACATATTTTTGCAAGATCTTCTAAAGTCGACAAATCTGCATTGGAGTCTTCAATGTAATCACTTAGCTTGCTGCTACAGGAGATAAAAAGGGAGACTTCAAGGAGCAAAATCTGAAGACTTTACTCATCCCATTTATTTCTTTAGCAAATGCTTATTGAATACTTCTTTTTTTAAGTTTTTTTTTTATTTTTAAGGGAGACAGAGACAGCATGAGCAGGGGAAGAACAGAAAGGGGGGGGGGCATAAGCAGGCTCTGTGCTGTCAGCACAGAGCCCCATGGGGGACTTGAACTCAGAACTGAGATCATGACCTGAGCTGAAAGAGTCTGACACTTAACCAACTGAGCCACCCAGGTGCCCCACTTATTGAATACTTCTTAAGTGTGACACACTTTTGTCGATGCTAGGAAAATAATTGTGAACAAGATAATCAGGGCACCTGCCATCATGGAGCTTACAACCTAGTAAATCTTATTTAAGATAGAAAATGCCACAATGGTTTAAAGGAAGTAGATGTCATATTCGAATGGGCTCAGGAAGTATCTCATGAAGAAAAAATACTTGAGTCAGCTGTAAAAAGATTTTAAACCAACAATGCAATTACACAGGATGGAAGAGGAGATAGTGTGGGTGAGGGAGACTTTAATTAGGCTGTGGTCCAAAAATAGTGGATAGTCTAGTTTCTAATGGTTAGGCCACACCAAGGGAAATACTAGCAGAGGAAGTTGAAAAAAATGTGTCAAAGTCCCAACAAAGCCAGCCTTCAGAGCACAGGCCAGGAGCTTGTTCTGAATTCAGCAGGCAATGGGGACAGCAATGCCAGACATTGAGTTTGGGATTGGGAGGCCAATAGGTGTGGCTTAAGATTGATCTGGATGTTGGAGGTTCCACCAAGCCATACAGCTCTGATTGGTGGTGAGACTTATTATCACACTCTCTTTCGGTCTCTGAACCACTAGTGGCTCAGTGCACAGGGGACTTACCATAACGGGAGAAGAGTGACTGGCAGCCTCACTCCAGGGATGCGAAGACTGTGACCCTTTAAACAAAAACAAACAAGCTTGAGCTAAGAAAGAAAAGTGGGAAGCCCATCGGGGGATTGTCACTATCATTAGCCATCTTCCGTCACGTCACTGTGACTCGTGTAAGTAATAATAATGAAACACATTGCAGAGCCAGCATGCAAACAACACATTTAGCAGATGTCGGGGGGAAATAAAAATTTTAAAAAGTATCTAGTCAAAGATTAGCACCCCCGTGGATCTGCTGCCCCCATATAAGTGTCTTCCAGACTCATAAATATAAAGGTCTCTTTTTAACCTGTTCAGTATAGTTATCGAAACTAACGTAGGAGACACAGTGATTCTGCCCATATGCAGAGGAAAGACACAGAGTGAATCTAGCCCTAGCCAGGAACCTCACACACCAGCTAGAGCGTTTTTTTTGTTGTTGTTTTTCTTTTTTCAGATAGAAACGATCAGGTACCCATTTCTGATGAAGCAGCCTCTTTCTCCCCCAAACACACTGGAAATTCAGTTGGCTTCCTTGAAAACATGAAGGAGAGGTCATTAAGCAACAGTAAACTATAAACCCAGAAGGGATTTCTGCTGGTAGAGCAGTGCCAGCCAGCAGCTAGATTGATTGATAGACACGCAACATTTATGTGAGTGAGAGAGAGAGAGAGAGAGAGAGAGAGAGATCTTACATATCAGGCAGCACAAAAAGAGAGAAATGAGCAATTTGACTTGAGCACTCATCATTCTCAAAGGACATTTGTTCATTGATCCCAACAAAATTGTCCTTGGGCATAGATATGTGGAAAATGTTGTTATGGTAAAATTTAGATTTTATCCTCAAGCTAAAAATATGTGTCAGGATACCGCTTTCCACCTGAAATAGTTTCCATAGACACATGGCTGAAACTAAGTGTGTTCTTGGCTCAGCCAATCCATTACACCTGCAGAAGGGCTGAAGCTCAGTACCATGTTAGGAACCTGTTTAATATCACATGCATTTACAGTGCCATTTCCTCTGTTTATTTTCCTTTTCGGCTGGGAAATCACTTCAGTGCACCTGCTCATCTCCCTCCAAGTATTTATTTTTTGGCCAGCTATTCCTGTTTCTGACAGGGATTTTTTTTTTAGCCTTTTTTTTTTTTCGAAGAGGACTGAATAATACATAGAGCTTTCAAAACTAAGTATATACATATTTCTTAAGTATATGTATGCATATATACTTGTATATATATATATATAAATATAAGCTATGTATAAAGATTATAGAATGTAGGCAAATACACACATGCTATCCATCATAGTATTTTAGCTCTTTAAATATTCTGAAATACTGTTCTGTGTGAAGGGTTCTGCTGAATGAAATGCTGCCATGTAAGATCATTTACACAGAAAAGGAATTGTCATTGAGATAAACAGATTTGAAAAAACAACGTTTTAGAAGCTTAAATTTGTGGTCTTGGAAGACTTGAGAAAATAATTCGAGAAACAAACAAAAAAGCTCTGGTTTTGCTGCAGCAATTTTTAAGACACAGGGAGCGGCCATGGTAATGCGCAGTATTAGACAAGCCTGGAAGGTGAGTACCATGCAATCTGGCCCAACTAGGAGCTATTCAGAGACCTAAACGAGAAACCTAAACAAGAAAGAAGGAGACAGAGACAGAGAGAGAGAGAAGGGAGCAAGAGCCCATAAAATATCCTACAAATGGAATTAGTAAGGGATGGAGCTTTTAATAGGCTTATTTTATTATAAGAAGGCTGGTGATAATGATCAAAGATAAGAAACTAATCTTTAATGTTAAAGTTACATACCTAAGAAATTCATGTCACCAAGAACGTCTCCAAGATCTTTGAGGGAGAAGTTTTGCCCTAGTACTGAGGATTAGAGAAAATGAAAATATCGTTATGTGCACTCAAGAGCAAGTGTAGTCTATGCCCAAAAGATCATAATCAATTTATTCTCATAAGAAACCAATGATTTAATACTTTGCATTCACTTGTCCTAGAGATACCCTCATTTTAACCTGGAATCACAGGAGGGCATCTCTAAAGACAAAACTCCATTACTGGGGACAGATAAGGGAAGGCATTCTAACCACTTCCCTAAACTGTAAGCATAGTCCTTTGTATTTAGATCTGCCCTGAAGAATTACACAGAGGAAAAATGTAATATTTTCGTTCTCCGGTCTATAGGGTGTATTCATGGCAAAGCCAGCCATGGTGCGAGAAAGAATGACAGGTGGAGATAATACCAAGAGAATCACTTCCTTAGGATTTTTTTTTTTTTTACCTTTTAAATGGTACACTTATAATCCCCAGCAAACTTACTATTGTGGATTCCCTATTAGAACAAAAGCAACATATGAAAATAAATCAAATATATAAATTCTATAAATTTGTAAGCAAACAATTGGAGTACATTATACATATTTCCTACCAAATAACAAGTGAATCGATTAAACTTGAAGCCTATGATTGTAGAAATTGAAGCAGTATTGACCGAAATGTAATTAATTTGGTTTAAAGAAGGAGAAAATCATTGATTGTCACTATAACTTCTGATAACATGTCTGAGTTTGCACCTATTGGCTTAATTAGTAGATTTCTAGTTTTCTTTAGAACAGTTTTACTTCACAATTAGAGCTTAATGGAAATAAAAATCTTTAAAAGGTCTAGACTCTGGATTCTTACTGTGACCCAGGGTCTTCCAGAATGTCAAGCACAAGCCTACTTAACTTCAAAGACATTTGTAGAAAAACCATAGGAACCAGAAATAGATTCTTTAGTTGCCACTCTGGAAATAGAGACTTCTCAGTGACTGACTACTCCAATTCTAGAAGCCATATATTCCCAACACTACAATTTACTGCATGATCAATGCTGGAAGCACCTCATATTTCCTCTCTTATTGTATTTTAAATTTTTTTTAATGTTTATTTATATTTGAGAGAGAGAGAGGGAGAGTGGGGAGGGGCAAAGAGAGGGCAGAATCTGAAGCAGGCTCTGAGCTGTCAGCAGAGTCCAACACGGGGCTTGAACTCACAAACCATGAGATCATGACCTCAGCCAGAATCGGACGCCTAACTGACTGAGCCACCCAGGTGCCCTTGTATTTTTAAAATAAATAAGTTGTAATTGATTTCCCCACAAGATTTTTCCTTAGTGAACCACAGAATGTTGGAGGAGATGAGAATCTGGTAAAGTCAGAGTTTGGTCATATCACTAAATTTCACACAATGCATTACTCTTTTTGAGCAGAACCAAGGCCAAGATCATTTTCCCGCCTCTAGAAGGATTTTTGAATCCTCCCCAGCATAATGCACCAAATACTCAGCCATGAGTGTAAATGATTGGCTTTGTGTTCTTAATGACTTTTAAGCCGGGAGTGACAGCCATGCCTTGCTCTAAATTCCACAGTTTTATTTCTCCAGATTAATATGACTCAGTGTGGAACACGAGTACATGGGGATTGTACTGCATCCTTCCGACTCGTTTTGTGCAGATGGTCAAAGGTGATGCGATGATAGGCTGAGCAGAAAACTGCATTCAATTAAGAGTCAAAATCACTCCATTCCAGGGACCCTGCTTCTCCATGTCCGTCCAGTTTACCAAACTGGAAAGGTCTTATGCAGCTGACTCTCATCCTGTCGCTCCTAGTCTTCTCTCTGTGCCTGCCGAATGCTCAGTGACACTTTTATATTGGCTGTCTTGCTTCCACATGGCTGTGCTTTTTTCCCCATGTACAGCATATGTTTAATATTTGAGATGGAACAGGATGTTTAAAGTTGTGGAGTTATCAGTTTATTTTCCTTAGAAGGCACAGATGCCCTAACATGCAGTCCCAGAGCTCTTAATGTCCTCATAGCACAAAGTGCCCAGCATCGCATCTATGTTTACACAGTTCTTATTATCTAAGTGGTCTAATGTTTGGAGCCAGCGCATTTTCGCCATTTGCTGCCATTATGTCAACTGAAGACAACTGAAAGATACACAAGGAGGAATTCAGTGCTTTGATTTAAAGGAAAAAAGTGTCCAGATGACTTGAGAACATTGGTCCAACCCAGCTTTCCACATGAGAGACGCTTCCATCTGCTCTATAATCCCCAAATATGGCTTCATTAGTGATACTGGCATTTACCGTTTGCCCATGTCAGAGTGGAGAGCTTACTTTTTAAAAGAGAACTTGCTAGCTTCCTTTTTAGGGGACCCCCACCCCCAAGAGATTTCAGGTTGGCCTGGCACAGTTCAAGAGGCAGCAATACAGTGCAGGACCCTCCCCAAACCCCCTGTCCTGAGAGAAGTTGTGAGGCTGGCCTCAGAAATCCAACACCATGCTATCACTCTCAGTGCTTCGGGGTCACTTCAGGATTCTGCCCCTCTGGTCACCAGGCGAGCATGGTATACATTCTCGCGACAAAGTGGTAATTAACATTGGCAATGTTGATTTCAAGTAGCAGGTCTAGAGCGGAGCAGAGCGAGCCCTGTAGGACTGACTGGTGACCCAGTGACCAACTGCCTGGGCTCATAAGCAAAAGTGATGAGTGAGAAAGACCCAGCAAGAACCACTTTGATGATCGCTGGGAGCTACCTGCCAAAACAGAGCAGGTTGAAGGCTAGGCAGGCCAAGTTGATACATTGAGGAGTAGAGGCCCTTTCAAAGGATATCAAACTCCGTGTATAACATTTCAGGAATAAAAGAGTGGAAAATGAGACCCATCTACAAAAGGAAATGCCTCTTCAGGTAAATGATTCTGAAAAATGATATCTACCGAGCGGTCATTCTCTAATCCCCGTGACCCATGATGCTCCCTTTCAAGTAGTGTCCCCACCCAGTGCGGATTGTTAAATATACGGATTGGGAGAAGGGGGCTGAGATGTAAACACCATCACATATGATCAATGTTCTCCTCATCCTTCAATACTCTGGCACACTTCCCTCTGGAAAGATCGACGCTTTGTGGTTGGTATGGTTTTATCTTTTTATGGCCTCTGGCCACACACACATGAAAACAGATTTTTCATCCTAGCAACAATCCTTCCTTTGTGCAAAAACAGGGAGGAGGGGGTAGAGGAACCCAGAATTTGTTCAGACATTTGACCTTTTTTTAAACAGGATTTTAGTTTTTAATTTTGAAATATAGAAACATGAATATACATTTTTATGGAATCTTCCAAAAAGGAGATTATAAAACTGTACAATGTAGCAATTGCTTTATTGTTCTTTTTTTTTTTTCTTTTTCTCATCCAGCTCAAATTTTAAAAAACAAATCAGAGGCCAGAGTGCCACTAATTTGTTCAAAGAAGTGCAGCAGGAGCAGTAGAACATACTTGTATCTTCTGCTCTTTCACTATCCAGGGATTGGAATTGTGGATAACAACTTTCTCTTTATGTAACTTTTGGAGAGTATATTTTTACAGCCTATGGAGAGAGCAGGGAAGAATTGAACAAATAATGGTTATTTTAAGGACCCAGGTTGAAGGTTGACATGGTGAGCTATAATGCCCTTGGTACATCTTACGGTAGTTGCCACATTTCAAGCTACGATATATTAGTATCTCTAAATCTTCATTGAGACAGCTTCCTATTGTGCTTATCATTTTCATTTTTATCAGCAAAATCAAAGGACAACTTCAAGCATGGTTTTTCTTGGCTAGTCTCATTTAAAGATGTATTCTTGTGTTTTGATATATTCTGAGATTTGAGCCATCTTTGTTCAGAGTAGGTTATCTTTTAGTCAAATGTAAATTGCAAGAGACCTTTCTCTGACATTTTGTGTACTCATCCACAGTGTAAACGTACAAAACTTGTAACCCTGATGTGAACACATAGTGCTTTTGGTTCCCTATTTTGATTATGTAGCCAGGCCAAACTCGAAAGGGAGGTAATTATAAACGTTTTGTGGATTTTGTGGGGAAAACAGAGGTTTTTTCTTGCTGTGATTAAGGATTAGGTAGGTTACAGTTATGATAGGTTGCTTCTAATTTTATTTGAGGTCTTCACACAATTATTTCCAGGGATAAAGGACAGCTCTGTTCAAAGCTCAAAATCATTTCCAGGAGTGCTAAGATATAAGAAAGAAAGAGCTACATTAATAACTACATGTTTCAAGGGGCACCTGGGTGGATCAGTAAGTTAAGTATCGGACTCTTGGTTTCAGCTCACCCAACTTCATGGGTTTGAGCCCCACATCAGGTTCTGTGCTGGCAGTGCAGAGCCTGCTTGGGATTCTCTCTCTCTCCCTCTCTCTCTTCCCCACTTGTGCTTCTCTATCTCCAAATAAATAAATAAACAAGAAAAATTAACTACATGTTCAATATCTTGTACATTAACCTTGGTCAAGATATTTTGACATTTTTCCTAAGAAAACAAAATATTTATTTCATAACTATTTGTATTTATGTGGATTATTTTTTAACAATTAAAAAAAATGTATGTCCTTTACTTAACATCACTGGCCAAAGAAGAATGTTAAGTCAGAATACCTGGCTATTTCTTTGTGGTTTGTGCTACTCTATGCTATATTCACAATAGTCAGTCACTGGATATTCGGCTCTATTATTTCATAAGACTCTTGACATGACCAAAAAGAGCCAAACTGACCGTTTGGCAAAATGCTGCTTTAATCATCTTTTATTGCCTGATCCAGGAAGCAAAATGAAAAAATTTTCTAACTATAAACCATGTTTGTTGTTGTTGTTGATGTTGTTGTTGTTGTTTAAAATTACCTAAAGGGGCACCCGGGTGGCTCCGTCGGTTAAACATCCAGCTTCAGCTCAGGTCATGATCTCACGGTTCGTGGGTTCGAGCCCCACATCGGGCTCTGTGCTGACAGCTAGCTCAGAGCCTGGGGTCTGCTTCAGACTCTGTGTCTCCTTCTCTCTCAGACCCTCCCTTGCTTGCACTGTCTCTCTCTTTCTCTCAAAAATAAAAAAATTTTAAAAAAACATAAAATGACCTAAACTTAATTCCAAAACAATAAAACATTGAGGTTTGTCATTAAAGTGGCATTTTCATTTTTGGACCATTTTAAGAGATGTGATTGTCTTTTTTTAATTTTTTTATAGTTTATTTATTTTTGAGACAGAGAGACAGATAGGGCACTAGTGGGGTAGAGGTAGAGAAAAAGAGAGACACAGATTCTGAAACAGGCTCCAGGCTCTGAGCTATCAGCACAGAACCTGACATGGGGCTTGAACCCACGAACCACAAGATCAAGACGTGAGCCAAAGTTGGACGTTTAACCGACTGAACCACCCAGGCACCCCGATTGCCTTCTTAATTAAAAAAAATAATTTATTGCTTGGGGTCCAGCCTACAAATCACCTGACCTAGGAAAAGGAATTTCTTTTAAGACAGTTCATATTGAATTCCCCAAAACAATTTCTACCTCAAGGCTTCTATCTGGTCAACCTCTCAAGAATGAATCTGAAAATGTTTTTGTCATCTTTGGTGATCTCTGCTTTTACTAATTTAGTAGGTGTTTTAAAACAAAATAAACCAATGTAACAACAACAAGAGATCTTGAGGAAAACTCAAGCCACTAGTCTGTAATATAATGTCAGAGTGTTAACACCTGTTGATAAAAATAAAGTATTTTTAGTTCAGGTAGGTAAGCAAAGTGATCCATCTGTGAAAGCAATATAGATTTGCAGTAAGAGTTGAGGGGCACCTGGGTGGCTCAGTCGGTTAAGCATCCAACTTTGGCTCCTTGTGAAGGCCATTTTCTGCTGTGAACAGAAAATTTATAAGTTTCTCTTTACCGAAGTCTAAATTCAATACTCTACCATGTGTTGCATCTTTCAGGTTGAAAGATGCAAACGTTGGGATTTGGCAGCTATTCACAGGGAAAGAAGGTGGAACCATTATCTGACAATTGAAGATAGAAAACAATTAAGGCTGCCATATAAAGTATAACTTGAAGGTTGAATGGTATGGATTGCAAAGCTTTTCTTGAAAATCTATGTGTTTCTTCTCTTGTCAAGACAAGAGCTGGCTCATTTCCCAAGCTTTGGAAAGCTATCCATGAGCTCTCTAGAGAACAGCAAATATATATCACCGTCTCTCCCACCCTGTGAAGAAAAAGCCAGTTGTGTTTGTTACAATTGATGTGTGAATCAGTTCAGGGAGTAGCGGGTGGGGGGAGTTCCCCTTCCATTTTAAGTAACTAAAACAGAATAAGTCTTGCAATTCTGAGCCAATGTAAAAGTGTCATTCTTTTTTATTTATCATGAGTTGTTATGTTTCATTGTTACTAGAAGTGAACAGAAATGTGAGTAACCTACAATAACATGGGCATCAAGAAAAAAAGCACTAATAATTTGGCTCTGGGATACTTTAGGTGATATGTGCTTCAAGAGATTGTTTTTATGTGTGCATGTGTCTTTCTAAATATCTTCTGAGTAGATGAGTATCATTAAGTTGAGTGTGTGTACTACCTTAGCCAATATTAAGTGGAGGGACAAAGAAAATAGACCTAAAAATGAAACACGGATAAAGCACGGAGATGCTCCAACTTCTTCCTCAATCCAAAATACCTGCTCTTTCCAAGTAGTTCCTATAAATGCTTCCAACAGCAGCCAAAAGAAAACTGAAAGGGATCTGTCATAGGACCAAGCAAAGAGCATTCCTTGTGGTGCATTAGTTGAATGATTTCTGGGTGGCTGAATTAAGAGAAGACTCTGGAATTACATGGAGATGAGTGAGACACCTCCTGGCTTCGAGGTGCTCACAGTCTAGTGGGAAGAGAGACACTGTGGAAAGGGCTAAGATACAGGTGTATTTGAGTTCAAGGGAAACACTATAAGTAACTAAATGATTTAGCCCCAGAGGATCTGGAAAGATTACCAGAGATGTAGACTTCCTGCCTGGGACTTGAGGTATGACTAGGAATCTACACTTAGTCTGGGGGAATAGAACTTCTGGTCTCCTACACAGTCTAAAAGATTGGACTTTATTCCCTGAGCAGTGCTTAGTTTAATGCCTGCCGGGTAACATAGGAAGCATTCAGTAAGAAGGTGAGGAAAGAAGTGTATAGGTTTTCGCGAGCTGTGGTTACAAAGCACCGCAAACCAGATGGCTCAACAAAACAAAAACAGAATTTATTTTCCCACAGTTCAGGAGTCTGGAAGTCCGAAATCAGGGTGTTGGCAGAGGCACGGAGGAGGATCCAACCTGGTCTCTTTCAGCTCTAGGTGCCCCTAGACATTCATTCCTTGGCTTAGGGCAGCGTCACTCCAATCTCTGCCCCCATCTTTAAGCTGCCATCTTACTTCCGTGTCCATGTGTTTCTGTCTTCTCCCCATGTGTCTCTTTTTCTTCTTTTGATAAGGACACTGAATCATATTGAATTAGAGATCACTGTAATTAAGACTTTATCTTAACTTCATTCCATCTTTGAAGACCCTACCGCTTTTACTAAAAATTTTTTAATGTTTATTTATTTTTGAGACAGTAAGAGAGAGATAGAGCATGAGGGGGGAGGGGCAGAAAGAGAGGGAGGCAGAATCTGAAGCGGGCTCCTGACGTGGGGGGAGAGGAGGATGCTCAAACTCACAAACCGTGAGATTATGACCTGAGCCGAAGTTGACCACTTAACTGACTGAGCCACCCAGGTGCCCCATGAAAACCCTCCTTCTAAATAAGGTCACATCCACCCATACCATTAGAACTTCGGCATGTCTTGTCAGGGACACAACTCAACCCACAAAAGAAGGAATGAGTCATTGAAGGCTTGGGGGCAGGGGGTTGGACCATATTTTAGAAGGTTAACACAAAATGCAGGGCAAAAGCTATATGAGAGTGGTGGGAGCTAGAAGGAAGAGTCAGGACTCTAAGGTAAGGATTTGTTGAGAGGAGACAGATGTTGAAAACTTCAAGTGAGGTGCTAACCATGGAGACAGGGGAGGGGGGACTGTTAGTTCCATAAGCTAACCAACTGGTCATATGTGGGTAGGATTCAAAATCATTCTCAGGTTTTTATCTTAGGAGGCAGACTTGACCAGTAGCGGTACCGTTAACAGCACCATGGAATGTAAGGAAGAAGACTCCTCTCTGCAGAGGCATAGATGTGTTCGGCGTTGTGTGTATTGTAACCAAGGTATATCCAGTACACTTTCAGGGAAAGAACTGGTAGAGATAGTGCTGTTGGTACAGTAGCCACTGGCCACAATTGGCTCGTGAGCTCCTGAATGTGCACCTATACAGCTGAATTTTTAATTTAATTTTAATAAATTTGCATAGTCCCATGTGGCAACACAGGCCATCATATTAGGTAACAGTGGTCTGGCAGGTATTTGGATATGTGTGTTTAATATTTCAGAGATGACATACAGCATGGTCCAGACTGGATATTGAGTTTGGGGAGACATTAGCTTATGGGCAACTGCTGAAGCCGTGTGAGTGCACGAACCTACCTCCTCCCAACTCAGAGGATGCCAAAGGCTAACAGAGAGGAGTAAAGAATAAAAACCTTGGGGAATAGCAATATATAACTGGTATACCACAGAAGAGGGTAGCAAAAAGCACCTGAGAAGAAGAAAGAAAAAGGAGAAGAGAAGATGATTTTTCAAAAGCCATGGGAGAAATCTTAATGAGACAGCAGGTCTACCATGTTGTATAAAAACAGATTTTCTTAAATAAACTATGAGAAAGGGATTTCAAAATTATAACATCCCTTTGCCAGTAAATGCAATGGCCATATTTTGTTCAGCAAGTTAAATATATTATGTGCTAAAGACACGGATTTTTATCCCCCCCCACCAACATGGAAGATATTTCAAAGGTTTAAAGAGGCCGCAATATTCATAAAGATGGGACTGTGGATACCAGATACCCCTAGAAACATAGCCCCCTAGCAGGAGGGCCCAGAATTTCTTCCCCATGAAGTCCTCTGGAAAGATTGTATACATTTTGTCTAAAGCCTCTGCTGCTAACAATACCAGTTTTCATAGACTACACCTAATTACTCTATAAAATGAGTGGAATTATTTCCAGTTTACAAGAGAGGGGACTTACGGCTTATGACATTCCAGCTGCTTGACTGAAATGATGCAGGTTGCACGTAGTAGAGATGAGACATGAACCCAGGTTCATCTGTCTTTGATACTCTTTTCGACCTTAACAGTGTTTCCTAAGCTTAAGACATTGATAAATGCTCTCAAGACTTCTGCTGATATCTCCTGACCACCTGTACTAGTATCCACATAATATCATTAAAAGTCAACTCAAGTTATTGCTTAAAAGCCAAATACATGAAAGGCCAACATCACTTGGTATAAATAGGTGACAACTTTTTAATAAAAATTATGATGAACAATAAAAAAGTAAAATATAATTGTATTAATGCTAATAAAAGCCGCTGCCTGTCAAAGAGTTTGCATCTGAGACCTTCGGACAGAGATCCTCAAAACATGCTCTGCCATAAGAATAATATGCCCTTGCATCTAATAGCAGTGATATTCTCACAAGGATGAAGCATCCTCCTTTCCTTTATTTTTTTTTAATTTTTTAATGTTTATTTATAATTGAGAGAGACAGAGAGCAAGCAGGAGACACAGAATCCGAAGCAGGCTCCAGGCTCTGAGCTGTCAGCACAGAGCCCAATGCAGGGCTGGAACCCAAGAACCAGGAGATCATGACCTGAGCCAAACTCAGATGCTTAATTGACTGAGCCACCCACGCACTCTGATCCTACTTTCCTTTAAAGAATAAGTAGTATAAGGTCATCTCCCTTTGCCATTTTATAGATAAGAAGAAGGAAGTTTCTAAGGAGTCATCATTTCAACCTAGAATAAAACCATAAGGAGGCCGATGAATTATAATCCAGGATGCTCACATAGATTTTGAGGCCACCTATGATTTTTTCTGGCATCACTTTCCTAAAACATCCTTTGTCAATACTTATGTTGGAGACAAAGCCATACTGCACTATAGATTCTAAAGATACTATTCTATACATTTCATTGATTATATTTATGTTTTTTAGAACAATGCAGTTTAAAAGCTTCCTTAGCCCTATGACTATTCCGTTTTAGAAAAATTAAAGGTCAAAGGGAATCCACACCCAGCCTAGTGTAGGGTCAAAAACTGGACACACTGGGGAACTGGTGCTCCAGCATAAACACAGAACCAGGCATTTCACTAGACCATGTGAGATGCCCTGATAATAGAGAAGCTTCATCCTCGTCAAGACTACAAGGATCGGGGCACCTTGGTAGCTTGGTGGGTTAAGTGTCTCTTGCTTTTGGCTCAGATAGTGTACTCACAGTTTGTGAGTTCGAGCCCTGTGTGGGGCTCTGTGCTGACAGCATGGAGGCTGCTTGGAATTCTCTCTCTCCCTTTCTCTCTGCCTCCCCCTCACTTGCTCACTCTCTCTAAAGAAATAAATAAACGTAAAAAAAAAAAGACTGCAAGAATCAGTCACCATATCTCTATTCTTATGGGACTGGTCCACGTGACTAACAAAGCAGGATTTTGTTTTTGGACAGAAGTCTTAGTCATAATCTGATCCTGTGGGGGGCGCCACTTCTAAATGACAATCCTACAAAGAATCTTTGGGTTGGTCTTAGAGGTAACTTTCTCCACATAAAATGCAAAATTAACCTTGCCTGTATAAATTTCCACTTTATACAACCAATACCTTAACTAAGTTGCAGGGTGTGTGTATTATGTGAACCACATTAAAAGAAAATATTTTGAAATAAAACAAGAAGGAAAAAGATCCCTCAGATTGTTTTTTTTTTCACTAGTGAGGTTTTATAGATCTATTTTTTTAAGCTTGAGTTTAAGCTAAGAAAAGAAACCTTGCTTTTTATGGCAAGAGTTCTTGAGCGGAAAGACAATTTATAATGGAAAGCATCTTGCAGAAAAGTTTTGGTAATCAGAGGGGGGAAATGCAGAGTAGCTTTGTAAATTTTGACTTTGAAAGGCCAGTGTAATGTCAATATGACTTCCTAGAGTGTAAAGGGCAGTGATTTGAAAATAAAAACTTGTAGAAAACAGGCAGCTCTCTAGTCAGAGGAAAATGTGTCTAATAAGCATAAGTGTATGAGATGCCTTGAATATTTTTGATACTGTACTGTAATTACTGAAGATGCAGATTTTCCAGGGCTTTTGAAACCATGAGAAAACGAGTTTTTTGGACTTTGTTTTTCCCCAGAATAAGATGGCTGTACTTTTTGGTAGTCTTTACATACATAAAGTAATGTAAGAACACTAAATGTATTGTTCCCACATAAATTACATAGTTGAAATGTTTTAAATTATTAATGTAATACATTACATAGATGAAAGTATCGATACAAAAGTGTAGTTATAGTCATTTGCCTTAAGATTTCCTTTGTATTTAACAACTTAGTTGGTTAAGCCTCTGACAAAAAAAAAAAAAAAAAACAAAAAAAAAACACAAAAAGCACTACTTTGAAAAAGTCCAGAAGTTTACCAAAAATATTTTTTAATTCAAATGTTTTAACCTACTGGGAGATTCTATAATCATTGTTTTTACCTTGGACTTCTGAAAACTGACTTTTCTTCCAGACTTAGATAAACTTTTCTATCCCTTACCATCCTGGGTTTAGGGTGATTTGAGCACATTCTCAAAAGGGTCATTTTTCTCCCTAAAGGATGGAAGAAATTGGAGAGGTCAGAGTCTTTGCTATGGAGGTACTTGAATGGGACTGTGGTACAGAAAGGAGGTGGGCTAGGAATATTTGCTTTAGAATCTAGTCAAATGCAAAAACTCCTCCCTTCCTAGACCCCACTGGGCACTCAAGAGCAGTAATAATGTGTGTTAAACGATCCAATGAAAGAATGAATCGTCACTTTCTTTTCTGCCTATAAATCTGCAATCCTAGAATGTGCAACAGCCCAACTCACTGAATTTTAGTACCAAATGTCTATCCCTGTGTGTTGCAGTCCATTCTCTATATATTCCTGTTGATAATCAGTGCTGTGTATTTTTCATTTTATTTCAGTCTTTTGTATATATCTACCTTCCCAATATCACTAACAGACACAGGCCACAAAATACACATCTCCTTACAAAAATACATGCTCATTTCTTTAAATTCTCACATTCTGTTTTTATTACACTTACATGTGTTCATCTCTATTTTTCTTACAGAGTCTTACATATTAATAATTGGTAACCTCTTTTCTAATTCTTACATTGAAATTCACCAGGGGTGCCTGGGTGGCTTAGTCGGTTAAGCCTCTAACCCTTGATTTTGGCTCAGACCATGAACTCATGGTTCGTGAGTTCAAGCCCCCATCAGGCTCTGTGCTGACAATGTGGAGCCTGCTTGGAATTTTCTCTCTCTCTCTATCTCTCTATTCTTCCCCCGCTTATGTTCTCTTTATCTCTCTCAATAAATAAATAAACTTTTTAAAAAATGAACTTTTTTGCAGACTTTATACTTTTTCCTCTTATATCTTTCTTTGTCTGTCTGTCCATAGCTCCATTCAACCATCCATCCTACCACAAAGTAATTCACAGGGTCTACCTTTAACAGATTTCATTATCAGTTTATATACTTATTTTTTGAAAAAAAATTGCTCAAGAAAGGTCTCCAGGGAAAACAGTAGTATTGGTAAATTTAAAAAGCTATCTGCTTTGGGAAAGGTTGGGAAGAAGGCAGAGTAAGAGGAGCCTAAGTTCACCTTGTCTCACAGATACAGAAAGATAACACTGACATCAATGTAAATAGCCCAGGGAATGGCAGAACACACTCCACAACTAAAGGGAGAGAAGAGGCCGCACTGAACAGGGTCAGAAGGACAGAGACGGAGTTGGAGATGCTGTGGGGAATAAAGGGAATGCAGCCCTCCACTGGGGGAAGGAAGCCCCGGGTACAGAGCAGGGAGAGAAACAGGCTCTCACACCGGAAGCCCACGTAGGTACGACAAATCCCCATAACATTAGGCTTGGAAAACAAGAGGAGCCGAATTTCATGAGTTCTTACAACCAGCGGGACTTAATGCCTAGACTTTTTAAAATCAGTGGGTTCAGTTCTGGGAGAGCCTAGAGGGTGAGAAGAAACTGAGTCCCCGTCCTGAAAGAGACAGCATGACAAACAGCCCACAGAGACACAAGGTAGAAGCAATAGTTTGCATAATGCCTGGAACATACAGGAAGGAGAGTAGTTTACTTATTTGGGACCATGTCCTGGAGGGGCACGGCCCACTGAGGGACTTCTCCAGAAACAAAGGAGCTGGCCAGTGCCATTTGCCTCCACTGCCCTCACAGCATAAACACATGGCCACCTGTGAGAACCACCATGGCAGTGACATTCACTACCTAACTTGCTCACACCAATCCCCACCGTGCTTCCTTGATCTGCCTTTCCAGTCTCATTTGCCTCTGTCCAGGCACTGTGGGTCCCCTCTCCCAGAAGACTGGCGCAAACCTTGCCCACTCTGCATCTCCCGACTGGCATGATTTGCAGACCCTGAGTCTCAGCAGTGGCAGCAGCCGGTCTCATTTCACTAGTTGACTGACATATGTCTTTCTAAAATTGTGTGCCCCACCCTGGGCAGGGACCCAGTCCTACCTACAGCAGGAAAAGAGAGCATTTGCAGACTACAGGAATAACGGAAAAAGCGGTCAGGGTACACAACAGCAAGGCACACACCGCACACGTAGGAAGCATCCAGAAGCACCAGGTACTGGTGAACAGGGGACACTGCACTGAAGAGCCTAAAGGACCCCTTCTTCATAAGGCCACCACTGCCAGCAGAAGACGTAGCTGACTGTCCTAACACAGAGAAACAGGCACAGAGAGTTAGACAAAATCTGGAAACAGAGGAGGATGTCCCAAATAAAAGAATAGGACAAACTCACAGCAAAATACCTAAGTGAAACAGAGATAAGTAATATGCCCGATAGAGAATTTAAAGTAATGATCATAAAGATACTCAATGGACTTGAGAAAAGAGTGGAGGACATCACTAAGATTCTTAACAAAGAGATAAGAAAGAACCAGTCAGAGATGAAGAACACTATAATGAAATTAAAAATACACTTGATGGAATAAATAACAGGCCAGAAGAAGAATAATGAATTAGTGACCTGGAAGACAGAGTAATGGAAAGTAATAAAACTGAGCAAGTGAGAGAAAAAAAAAATATATATATATATGTATATATACACAAAATTAAAATTGATGTAGGGAACTCAGCGATTCCCATCAAGCATAATATACACATTATAAGGATCCCAGAAGACAAAAGAGGGAGAAAAGGGGGCAGAAATTTCATTTGAAGAAATAATAGCTGAAAACTTCTCTAATCTGGGAAAGGAAACAGATATGCTGATCTAGGAGGCACAGAAATCCCCTAACAAAATCAAACCAAGGAGGACCACCCCAAGACACATATAATTAAAATGGCAAAAATTAAATAGAGAATTTTAAAAGCAGGAAGAGAAAAGAAGAGAGTCACATACAAGGGAAATTCCATAAGAGTATCAATGGGTTTTTTAGCAGATACTTTTCAGGCCAGAAGGGAGTAGCATGACGTATAAAAAGTGCTAAAAGGAAAAAAAAATCTGTAGCCAAGAATACTGTATCCAACAAGGCTGTCATTCAGAATAGATGGAAAGATAATATTTCTTAGAGAAACAAAAGCTAAAAATCAGTCAAGAGATTACCAAAATAAAACAATGTGAAATATGCCACCATATACCTAAAATGTTGGGGGTGAGTAAAGAATGATTCAAACTTGAGCGACCATCAACTTAATATAGACTGCTATGGGCAGAAGCTGTGCAAACCCAATGGTAACCAGAAATCAAAGATCAGTGATAGATATGCAAAAAATAAAGATAAAGGAATCCAAATACATCACCAAAGAAAGCTAGCAAGCCATGAAAGAGAGGAAGAGAAGAGTCAGAGAGCTACAAGAACAGCCACAAACAAGTACCAAAATGGCAATACATACATATCTATGAATAATTACTGTGACTGTAAAAGATCGAATGCTCCAGTCAAAAGGCATAGGTGTCAGAATGGATTAAAAACAAGACCCATCTATATGCTGCCTACAAGAGACTCCTTTCACACGTAAAGACACATACAGCTTGAAAGTGAGGGGATGGGGAAACATTGGTCACGCAAATGAATGCTTAAAGAAAGGGGGTATCAATGCTTACCCGGGACAAAACAGACTTTAAAACCAAGACTGCAACAAGAGACCAAGAAGGGCACTATGGTAATAAAGGAGATACTATCACCAAGAGATATAACAATGACGTTTCTAAGGACACTAATCTCATTCATGAGGGTTCCACTCACAGGACCCAGTCACCTCCCAGGGGCCTCAGCTTCTCACACCATCACCTCAGGGGTTAGGATTTCAACATATGAACTTGAGAGGAATTCAAACATTTAGACCAGCACATTACTCATTGCTGTGTATTATTTGTTTATCATGTGTTATTTATCCAATTATGACAAATTATATCCTTTCAAAAAGCCTCTGAGGGTTCTCAGCCTGAATAAGTAGGAAGGAACCAGAGAATACTGGGGTGCATTCTGGCAAAAGAGGCACCCATCTTTCCTGGCGGAAATCCCTAAGCCCTCCCCCGGCTTGTCTCCTCACGTGGGGTAAGCGGTGCCACGCAGTCATGAATTACTCCTGAGAACCTGCCTTTGAGAGTTAGAAAAGGCGGGATGGAGAGCTGGTACCAGCTCCTGAGTCCTCTCCAGGGCAGAATGTTCCTCACAGATGTACGAGGCTGCCATCTGTCTCTGAGTGTGAATTCCGTGACACTTAGGATGGTTATTGGCAAAAAAAAAAAAAAAAAGAACGCATCACTGAGTACACAGCCATGCTGGCCAGTCTGGATGCATTCGCATTCTCTCTCTCAGTGCGGGGCTTGTGAACGTGAAGAAAAGTGAATTGGTTATCGATACAGGTGTAGGAAGCTGCCTTAACCCCCAGTGTGAGTATGGCCATCCTGCAGGGGCCTAACTCAAGATGTGCAGGGCGTCACAAAGCACTGTCAGGTGTGTCTTCTCTTTCCAAATGAATAAAACGTAGGCAGGTAGGAGAGAGATTTCAGAGCCCTCGTAGCCGCTATGTGTCGGAGCTGAAAGCCTGACATTGCCCTCCCTCCTGGCCCTACATAAGCTGTCCACCTGCCTACAAAAAACACTGGCTTTGGAGGCAACTCTCAGAGTTCACCTAATGATGAAGGTAGATTGGATGGCAGTTTGGAAATCCCTAATTGGTTTACATGTAAGCTTTTTCTTAAAGATTTTCTGTTTATTTTACCTGATTACAGAAAGAGAGATGTACACACTTCTTTTCTTATGAACGATTTAAAATGCAGTATGTATACACCTGGGAAAGAGAAGTACATACCAGGCTAGAAATTATTGTTTTTTAAACATATAAGTATTTCCTCTCAATTCAAAACATTCATATGCACCTGTTATGTACCATAAACCATGCCAGGTACAGCCAAAACACAGATAAGAGAAGGATTGAATCATTGTCATTTTAGTGTAATGAAGGCATATCTGTCACCTGCTGCCACAGTAATGCTGTGTAACAAGTCGCCCCAAGCTCTGTGTCTTAGCTTACACATCTCTGGTTCGCCTGGGCATCAGCTGACCCCAGCTGGGTTTGGTTGAGCTTGGCTTTAAGCGGCAGATTTCCGCCACTTCTGAACCTTGAGCCTCTCCCCACCCTAAGGTTAATGGACTAGCCAGGCATGTGCCTCTCATTGAGCACAGCACATCTCCTGATATTCAGTGGTCAAAACAAGTCACGTGGCCAAGTCCAGTGTCACTGGATGGGGCAAATATACTGTCCATAGAAGGAACTGCAGAGTCACATGACAAAGACACGTGGCTGTAAAGAGAGATGCAACACTGAGAAAAATAATACAGTTCCAGCACATCAGGGAAAGATAAACTCAACTCTAATAACAAAGGATGGAGATGTGAATAGGGAAGGGATTAGTTATATCTCAAAGACTTTAGGAAAATATGTTTAGGGGAGGTGGCATTTGTACTTAGTATTTCAAGAGGCAGACAAGGGGAAAGAAGGGGGCAAGCAGAAATTCCGAGCTGCTCCAGGAGCAAAGTCATGGACATATGTAGGACGTTTTCAGTGTGAGGTTCTAAAGAAATAAATTGAAAGAAAACATGATCACAGCAGAAAAAATATACCAGTAGGAAAACTACAGACAGACACTCAGTGGAGATTCTGGTGTCAGAAGTTCCCGTGTCCTGTGTTATTACTGGAAGTTCTTTGAAAAAACAAATGTTTCAAAATTCCCAAGGTATGAAATGTGGAAGAGCAGAGGAGAGAATTTTTGTTTAATAAGTCTTTGGAACTGGAATTAGAGCTAGAAATACCTTAGAAATCATCCAGCCCAGCTCACTTATTTCACAGATTAAGAAATTTATGTTTTAGAGATAACACACTGTGTGTGAGAGTGTGTGTGTGTGTGTGTGAGTGAGTATGTGTGTGTGCATGTGTGTGAGTGCGAGTGTGTATGTGAGTGTGTGTGTATGTGTGTGTGTGAGAGAGAGTGTGTGTGTGTGAAATATATAAACATAAAAGAGACAGAATAAATGTCATCCTAAATAAATCTATTCAGCTATATATGTAACTGTATGATAAGTAAATATATTTATATAAAAACTAAGTTGGTTCATATAGACATAACTATCAAGGCAGGGGCATGAAATGAGCAGACTTCTTAAATTGGTATTCTAAAGAACTCTTCATCCCTCAAACTGAAAAACCACTTTTATTCTCATTAAGTGGTCCTTCTGGTTTCAGGGAACAGACTATGAGTCGCGTTATTCAAATGCCAAAGACAGTTGGTAATAAGGAAAAATATATATTGCCACAGATAGTCAAGGCCTGGAAATACCATTTGAAATGCCTGGTCTAGTGGAGGAAGTGGGGTGGCTCCTCAGAACCCTGGCTGAGTTTGGGGTACTATTATCAAAAGATGGGGGGGAAAATTTTAAAAATAATAAATAGATAAGTAAAAAAAAAAAAAAAAAAAAAAAGACAGGGGCCCGGAGACGAGGGGAAGGGCTAGGGCGAAGGCAGCAATGTTCTCTAGATCCATTGGCCAGTCTTCCTCTCTTCTGAAACTCGTTCCTTCATCTGTAAACGGAACATAATGATCTGTCTGATGGAAACGCAATTAGTAAAGGAAAAGAGTTTGTGTTCCTAATATGTGAGATTTCTTCCCAGAATAGAAATAACGAGACTTTGAAGTTGTGCCCTTTCGATAATCACCATTAATGTAGATCAGAAGCCAGCAAACTCTGGCCCTTGGGTCAAATCCAGCTGGTCTGTTTTTATAAAACAAGTTTTATTGAAACAGCCACCCCTGTTTGTTTACCTATTGTTTATGGCAGCTTTTGCACTACAATGGCACGGTTGATTAATTGCAACAGAGACAGATCCCATGTGGCCTGCAGTGCCTCAAACATTTCCATCGCTGGCCCTTCCCAGTCAAGGTTGCCCACCCCCACCCCCCACCGCTGTAGATGAGGGAGGATGAAGCTTTTTCTGGAGTGGGTGAAATGTGCAAGCGCTTCTGCTTCCGGTGATGGACTCGGCGGGGGTGTGCCCAGGATGGATGTCGGTGGAGTGAGTGTGCCGGCCGTGGCCTCCTTCCCTGGGCTGCGCTCCCGCCATCCTTAACCCTTTGCTCTCTGTCCTTTGCCAGACTCCGACCTGAGCATGCGCACACTGAGCACGCCCAGCCCAGCCCTGATATGTCCACCGAACCTGCCCGGATTTCAGAATGGAAGGGGCTCGTCCACCTCCTCGTCGTCCATCACCGGGGAGACGGTGGCCATGGTCCACTCCCCGCCCCCGACCCGCCTCACCCACCCGCTCATCCGGCTCGCCTCCAGGCCCCAGAAGGAGCAGGCCAGCATCGAGCGCCTCCCGGACCAGGCCATGGTGCAGATCTTCTCCTTCCTGCCCACCAACCAGCTGTGCCGCTGCGCGCGCGTGTGCCGCCGCTGGTACAACCTGGCCTGGGACCCGCGGCTCTGGAGGACTATCCGCCTGACGGGCGAGACCATCAACGTGGACCGCGCCCTCAAGGTGCTGACCCGCAGGCTCTGTCAGGACACGCCCAACGTCTGTCTCATGCTGGAAACCGTAACTGTCAGTGGCTGCAGGCGGCTCACGGACCGCGGGCTTTACACCATCGCCCAGTGCTGCCCGGAACTGAGGCGACTGGAGGTCTCGGGCTGTTACAATATCTCCAACGAGGCGGTCTTCGACGTGGTGTCCCTGTGCCCCAACCTGGAGCACCTGGATGTGTCAGGTAAATGGCAGCTGGCGGCCCTGCAGTGGGCCATCCCAAAGCAGTGGACGGGGGCTGCTGCCTGGAGGAGGTCCCCCTTCCTGAGAGCCATTAGAGATGGAGGGTAGGCAGCAAGGAGGTTGACTCTTCTAGAGAAGCTGTCCTATGTAATCATGACCCCAGGAGGCCAGAGGTATCCCTTTCATCAAACAAGGCCAACTTCTTTTTTTTTTTTTATTTGTTTTAATGTTTATTTACTTGAGAGAGAGAGTGCATGAGCAGAGCAGGAGCAGAGAGAGAGGGAGACAGAATCTGAAGCAGGCTCCAGGCTCTGAGCTGTCAGCACAGAGCTCAACATGGGGCTCGAACCCATGAACTGTGAGATCGTGACCTGAGCAGAAGTCAGACGCTTAACCAACAGAGCCACCCAGATGCCCCAAACAAGGAATGCCAACTTCTTAAAGGCAGTAGAGTCACCTTTTTGTCTGGCAGTTTAGTATAACTTTTAAATGTGTCCTTCCTCCCCACCGCAGTCACTTAATGTCATAGCAACCACAGAAAACGGGAGCCAAGTATCTAACTCAAACACGGGTAGGCTTAAACCCCACCGTGTGCCCACTGGTTATAGTTACACAGAGCCCGAGAGCTGTGTCTAACCTGACCGTGTGCTTTGGGCTGTGCTCAGAATTGCCTGCCATTTCGCAGACACTGGAGAAAATCCATCCTGTCCTTGTATTTCACCCCCACTCCCCTCATCCTTGGGTTGATTTTGTATTTTTTTTAAGCAAAATTCTCAATTACGTAGTGCAAGGATAAGACCCATCAAGGGAAGCCTTTAGATCTTTTTAAAATTGAAGGAAATCCCAGCATGGTTGCTTTGCTTGAAAACCTCTCTCAGGCAGGAAGAATTAAAACCCAGACTCACACTTTGGCGCCAGACTTGGATCCAGCCGGACTAACAGCCTTTCTTTATCTCATTCACGGCCCAGTCAAAAGGCCAGCATTTGAGAGGCTGAAATGTGTAAGATACAGCAGGGAGTTAAAGAAACCCACAGCCTGAGCCACAACCTCAGGGATGGCTGGGGAGGGGTCAAGAAGTAAAAAACCCCAGTGACCGGCAAATAAACAGAATTTGGGGTTTACAAGCATCTAAGGGAAATGATACCCTCCGACAAAATCTGAAGGAAAAGTCCGCTCACTGAGCCTGCTCCCTCTTTCAAAAGCCAACATCTGAAAATATTTCAGATGACAGTCAATTACTTTTCGCAGACTCTTTCCCTTGGTAGAAAGCAACTCGTTTCTCCCCTCCTTCAGTTGGCTTCAGGACAAAACCATACTAACCGTTCCTTCAGCTAGTCAGGAGCAGCTGCTGGCATAAAGCGGCAGGAAACAAAGAGGTTTTCTTACATTTTTCCTCCAAGGAATTCTGGAAAGAGAAGGCACTGTGATGTGGTGGAGACTGCTTTCAAAACTCTGTGATTTGGGACAGTTCAGGGCTTTCTCTAGACGCGTTTCCTCTTCAGTTAAAAAAAAAAGTAAGGAATTGGCTTCTTTAACATGCTAAAATTGTGAACATTGTGAACCTATTTTTTAGACACCTCATTTCCTTTTCTTTTCGAAAATCAGATTAGAAAAGGACTTGTTTTTGGAATCCCCATCTTTGTAAGGTGCTCCCCATGCACCCTGCATACAGGCTGCAAATAACCTGCCCTGTCTTTTGGAGTCCTTTTGAAATTCAGAAATGTAGAGACTACCTTGGGAATGGAATTTCCTGGGCTTCTAACTGAGTGAGTGGATCCCGCTTTGCCCTTTTGACTAATCCTTATGAAAGCCACAAGGCCCTTCTTCTCCAGCACCCTAACTTGCAAAGCCTAGTATATCTGTGGTTTTCTCACATGCCTCTCAGTGACCCCCTGAGATCTATGTAGAGATTATATACACAAGGGCACCTCTAACTCCCAAGTTAAGAGCACAGGATTCCAGCTGGGCAGGGTGGGGGTGGGGGGCCCAAATGGCGCCCTCCAGTTCTGATGGAATCTGGCAAAATTATGTTGATTCTGTGAGAATCCAGAGGTCTGCCACAGGTAATTTCACTATGCCTGGTTCCCTTTTGGCTTTCAAGTTGACCTTCTCATTGGCAGTAAACTTGACTTTGCAAGATTCATTGCTGATCTAGAGCTTAATTCCCTGCAAAAGACGTGAGACTGCCTCTCTTGTCCCTAGCATGCCCATCTGAAAAGCTAGCTTTTCAAGTCATTGAAACTTAGCACTAGTAGCTGTAGGGTTTTGTCATTATTACATATTACCTTGTATTAATATTTAGTCTGGGTTCTTCAAAGACACTGTGTGTGTGTGTGTGTGTGTGTGTGTGTGTTTGTGTGTGTGTGTGAAGAGATTTATCCGCCATCTGCAAGCAGGAAACCCAGGAAAACTGGGGGTGCAGCTCAGTCCAAGTCCAGAGACCTGAGAACCAGGGCTAATGACGGTGTCAGTCTCAGTGTGAAGGCAGGCGAAGACCAATGTGCCAGTACAAACAGTGAAGCAGAGAAAGAAGTCCTGATTCCTCCACCTTTTGTTCTATCCAGGTGCCCATCCACATTGTGGAGGGCAATCTGCTTCACTGAGTCCACTGATTCAAATATTAATGTCCCCCAGAAACGGGCTCACAGGTGCCCCCAGAAATATTTAGCCAAAAGTCTTTGCACCTTGTCATCTACTCAAGTTGACACACAATATTAACCATCACAGTTAACAATATCTTTGGACATCAATGGAACATGGGAAAGCCAACCGATTTTCAGAGTGTAAAATATTGGCATTATTGCGATAAAATTGCTGCAAAGGGTCCTCTTACAACTGGAGACCTGGGGGTCCTCCTTACTTTTCTTTCCCTGGGTTTTTACATTGAACCGGTAGAATGCTGTGCAGGTGTTTCCACTTGCCCGCTACCTTGATTCTATCTTCTCTCCTCCACCTGCTGCCATGATGCATGCAAGATTCACTCACCATCCTCCTTATATTCATGTCAACCCAATCAACTTACCGTCCACACAACCAACATCCAGAGGAATGTTTTTTTTTTCAAATAAGTCAAATCATACCATTTTCCTGCATAAAATTTCCAATTGCTCCCCATAACCTCCAGGAAAATTTCAAGTTCTTCAGAAAAGCATACATGACCCTTCATGAGCCAACTTAGGTTCAAATGTCACTTTTTCCACTCAGTGCTCCCTTCTTTGGAACCATTGGCATTTCTCCAAATACATCACATCTGTGCATATTGGGATGTGTGGACACCTCTCTGGCTTACATTCCCTCATCTGTCCCCTGTCGCTCCCCAAAACCCTCTTAACAGACTTCTTATTGGTCAAGCTCTTGTCCAAGTATCACCTAAGTAGCCTTCCCTGCCTGACCCCCAGTACGTTAAATATTTCCTCTCAGGTCTTCGCCTTTGAGTACAGGCAGGGAAAGAAAGGATCACTGAGTCTTGCAGTTGAGTATTTGCATATTCCCAGATTCCTTTCTCTCAATTCATTATAAGCTTTCTGAGGGCAACCATGAGGCCTGCTTTGTCTTTGCACATAATGATACTACAGTTATGTGAATTTATGAGTGTCAAAGTCAAAACAGTCATCTTGACTTCTAAAAGGTTCACACGAAGTTGCCATTGGTTAATACTCTATAAACACACATTTAGGAGGCTACAGTGGCTAAAACTTCCTTATCAGTAGAAATGGTTTGGTTGGGAAATTAACAAATATCAATGGCTAATATAAATATTTAAGATTTAAATAAACACGTATGCCCTCAAAACCACGTAGTAAGCACCCAGTAAGTCACAATGGTTGTCATTGTTTTGGGATTGTCATTGTTATAAACATGCTTGGAAGTCAGTAGTTGATCTTTGTTGACTTTGCCATCTTATGTCCCACAGAAGGTAGAGTTATTACCCCAATAATGAGAGGGAGTGTTAATGAAGATTATGTTTGTGAAAGGAGAACCAAATCTGGAATTAACTGAAGAAATCCCAGAGATTTGTTCAACCTATATTGTTCATTTCCTATTGAGTGATATTCATACTCCTTACCCTGAATATTAGGGCAGGCTCCATAATTTGATCCCAATGAACCATTCCTATCTTAGTTCCCATTAAATCCTTTCAGAAACCCTGCATTCCACCCAATGGAAACTACTCACAAACCCTCTGGCTCCATGCTTTCTCATCTCTCCTATTTGCTGGCACTACTACTTACTACCTGAACTCCATATTATGTAATCAAATTGCTTCCCTCTGTCAAGAATCCACTTATAGATAATCACCACTTCCAAGTCTCCTGATTCCTCAGTATCTAAATGTTCACATCAGGCTGACACATCTACACTAAATCTCTCATGCAATTCACCAATTGCATGCTCTATCCTAGTCATTTCTTACCTCCTCTCCTATAACGGATCCATGGGTCAGGAAATGTTCCCTAGTCTCGCTGTACAAGTCCCATAATCTTACTAAGTGTGAGATGTCTCATCTTTAAAAAGTAAAGGTTAATTGGGATGATTTCTCAGGTGGTCCGTATCTCTGTAATGTATGAATGCATGAACTAACCACAGATATTACCTACTGAGCCGTGGACCAATTTATTTTCTTTTCAAGCCAACCTCAACAAAAATGTAGGAATTAAGGCTGAAGCTTAAATTTAAAATTATTGATTGAAAAGAACACAAGCATAGCAAAAGAGTGTCTTCACCAAAACTGAGCTTACCTAGTATTTCACTAAACTGGGGACTCCATTTCAAACACGAGACATATATTTCTCCGAATCAAACATAATATCCTTCCTGGAGTGCATTACATTTTACTAGATATTTTAAAAAGGGCGGGGGGGGGGCGGGAGAAAAAGAAACCAGCACTAGGAGTTTAGGAACAAAGGTTGTCAGATGATCTTGAAAATCAGTGCCTTCTCAGGCATCACAGATGGGAAAACCACTACTGTGGGCCTATCAATTCAGTCCAAACAAGATTACAGTTGCTCTAAAAAAAAAAGAAAGAAAGAAAGAAAGAAAGAAAGAAAGAAAGAAAGAAAGAAAGAAAGAAAGAAAGAAAAAGAAATTCTAAGCAAAAGAAGATTTCAAAGCTAAAGTTGTGGGGCACCAACTACCTTCTGCACAACCTCAGAGGCTACTGGAGGAGAGTGGACAGTTCGACGAGTCACAGCTTTGTTCTCCAGCACTGGACTGTATGTTTTATTCCTTCCTGAAATTCTTGGTCGCACTTGGCTTTTGAACCTCATTATTCCCAGGACCTGAATTTTATAAGAGTTTCCTGGGCAGCCTGCCCGGATGCGGGAGAAAAGTCCCCATTAGCACTATTATGTCACCACTTGGGAGCCTGGATATTGCTTGAGCAGCCAGAGCACAGAGGTGCCAGAGGTGAAGCACCTGGCTTTGGAATTGCCGGAAGGATTCGGAACGAGCACAGAGAAGATGAAAAATATATATGCGCTTTCTGTAGTGGGATGAAATACATATATGCATTTATTTATGCTATATATTGATGGCATATCATTTATATATATAAACTATACTGCAATATACATATATAAATATGTATCTTATATTTTATTATATTTATATATTACTATATAGTGAACTGAAATATATAACAAAATGAGTGTTTCACATATAATTATATATATTGATGTATACAATGTATAATTTATACACATATTCTTAGGGTAAGGATAGCTAGAAATAATGTTTAGAGAGATCTCTAAAGGCATCGGTGAAGAAGGACAAAGTATTAAAGGGCTTTCTAGATCTAAAAAAAATCTTCCTAAGCATTAATTTCCTTGTCAGCAAAATGGAATAAGAATTAGGTAAGAAAATGTTTATAAAAGCATTCTGTAAACTTTATAATACAAATAAAAGGCACCATGATTAACCGTAAAATAGACAACAGTTTTACAGTATAAATATACATCAGCCATGGTCAAAGTCCAGAGGACATTTAAATGTTGGAATTTAAATTAGCCTATCGGAGTGGGGCAAAATTAATCCTATAACAAGGTCCTCGAGTATTTCCTAGAGACTTACATAGACTTCATGGGCCCAAAAGTGAAATCATATATTTTGTGCATATTTACCTACAGAGAGAAAACTCCTCACCTCACCCCCAATTTGACTGGGATGGGCCTCCTGTGTCTGGGCATGCTGTTCCCTAATTTCCATCTGCTAAAGATATTCTTGATATGAAAGCACTGGCCTGAGGGGAAAGGTCTGTCTAGTGTGTGGGAAGAGGAGGGAAGCGTTATGGACTGAATGCCTGTTTCCCCCAAACCCACATTGAAACCCTAGCCCTCAATGTGATAGTATTAAGAGGCGGGGCCTTAGGGAAGTTACTAGGTTTAGGTGAGGTCATGAGGGTAGAGCCCCTGTGACAGGATTAGTGCGTTTCTAACAGAGACCAGAGAACTGGCTCTCCTTCTCTCTACGATGTGAGCACACAGCAAGAAAGCAGCTGTCTACAAGACAGTTCTCATCAGGAGTCAGGCACTGAATGGGCTGGCACCTTGATCTTGGATTTCCTAGGCTCCAAACTGTGAGAAATAAATATTTGTTGTCTGCAAACAAATAAAATAAATTGTCCTCTCTGGTGTTCCTATAGAAGGCCCTATATGCTCCATAAATCACTCATTCATTCATTCAACAGATACTTAGTGAACACCGGCGATGAAGCAGGGATGAGGGGCATGGCGGTGAGCAGCCAAGGGTCCCTCCCCTCAGGAACTTCTGTTCCAAAGTGAGGACAGCAAACACATAAATGAACAAAGAAATGCATCATGGCACAGAGGGATAAAAAGTGTTGAAAATAAATGGGAGTCAAGCCAGGGGTACCACTTGATACAGGGTGATTGGACAAGAACTATCCAATAAGTGGACATTTGCTCAGAGGCCCAAGAAAGTGGGGATGGCCCACGGGGCAGCTTGGGGAAGCCCTATACGATGCACAGACATTGAGGCAGGAAGGCAGCTGAGGTGTCTGGGAGCCAGCAAGGAGGCCAGTGGAGTCGGAGGAGTGGGGTAAGAGATGAGGTCAGAGGGCACAGTGGTGCAGGTCCTCAGAGGCCCCCTTAGACTTGAGATTTCACACCTGGAGTGCCATGGGTGAGGTCCAAAGCCTTTGTGCACAGCGACATGATTACAGTTCTGTTTTTCAGAACAGCAGTGCTGAGAATGGACAGTGGGGAGTAAGGGCAGGGCAGGGAGACTGGTTGAGTGGCTAGAGCAATAATCTGGGTGACACGGTTGTTCTTCTTTGACCAAAGGGTGTTGAATAGAGTCTCCAGGTGGCCACATTATATTAGATTAATAATTATGTGTATTCCCCTGGAATTTCCAAGTACCTCTGTGAACATCATCTCATTGCATCCTCAGTATTTCCCTACAGTGTAGGCCCACCAGCTACTTATGCGCACTGCATAGAGGAGAAGCTTGAGACATCCAAGTTAGGCCTCCTGCCTGAGGCCATAAAAAAGGTAGACCTGAACCAGCTGTGACTCCCAAGCTGACGCTCTTTCTGCCAAACCAAGGTCACGGCCAACCATTCTTTCATGATCTTACCTCTTTGACCACAGAGCTGCCAGATCACTACAGGCCAAGAATCAGCCCTTACTGAGCTTCCGGAACTTTCTTGAGCCAGGGCGCGATTTTTACAAGCATTATCTCATTTAACCTTCACAGCCATCTTTCATGGCATGGCATCCCCGTTTTA
>NC_043705.1:135665188-135697780 GCF_006229205.1 Suricata suricatta | reverse complement strand
GGGGGGGGCGCAAACGTTGGTTGGAAGGCAGGGGAGTAGGGATCAGCAATGGCACCCTCTTTGCGGAGGAGTTGGGGGCGGGGCAGGGCGAGGCGGGGCTCCCCGGGACAAGGCGGAACTCCCTTCCCCGGGGGGCGGGGCTCGCCTCCCCCCACCCTCCCGAGTTCTCGGAGGTTCTCTGAGCGTGTGTTCTGTCTCTCCGCGTAGGGTGCTCCAAAGTGACCTGCATCAGCTTGACCCGGGAGGCCTCCATTAAACTGTCCCCCTTGCATGGCAAACAGATCTCCATCCGCTACTTGGACATGACGGACTGCTTCGTGCTGGAGGACGAGGGCCTGCACACTATCGCGGCGCACTGCACGCAGCTCACCCACCTGTACCTGCGCCGCTGCGTGCGCCTCACCGACGAGGGCCTGCGCTACCTGATGATCTACTGCGCCTCCATCAAGGAGCTGAGCGTCAGCGACTGCCGCTCCGTCAGCGACTTCGGCCTGCGCGAGATCGCCAAGCTGGAGTCGCGCCTGCGGTACCTCAGCATCGCCCACTGCGGCCGCGTCACCGACGTGGGCCTCCGCTACGTGGCCAAGTACTGCGGCAAGCTGCGCTACCTCAACGCGAGGGGCTGCGAGGGCATCACGGACCACGGCGTGGAGTACCTGGCCAAGAACTGCGCCAAGCTCAAGTCCCTGGACATCGGCAAGTGCCCGCTGGTGTCCGACACGGGCCTGGAGTGCCTGGCCCTGAACTGCTTCAACCTCAAGCGGCTCAGCCTCAAGTCCTGCGAGAGCATCACCGGCCAGGGCCTGCAGATCGTGGCGGCCAACTGCTTCGACCTGCAGCTGCTCAACGTGCAGGACTGCGAGGTGTCGGTGGAGGCCCTGCGCTTCGTGAAGCGCCACTGCAAGCGCTGCGTCATTGAGCACAGCAACCCAGCCTTCTTCTGAGCGAGCGCCGCATGGACCCCCCTTCCCCCCAGCAAACCGGAAGCCGCGACCGCCACTCACTCGTGACAGCTCTTTCTTCCTGGAAGGTTCTTGGGAACCCGGCTCTTCTTTTCTCCCTGTGTCTCGTGGGCCAACGGGGGGCGGGGGAGGGGGATCAAGGAAAGAAAGGGGGAGCCGGGCTGGGGGAGGGGCGCCATGTTCATTTACAGCGCACTGGTCCGTGGTGGGGTCATCCGAGGTGCGCCTCGGAAAGGTGGCGGCCGTGTGGTTGAAAACGCCCCTCTTTCTCTGCCTCTCTGCCCCCCCCCCGCCACATCCCAGGCTGCTACGCACACGTCCCATGCCCCCCACCCCACCCTCGCCAACCGCAACCACAAAATCATCAGAAGAGTGACGCTCTCCAGACCTCCTCCCCCTTCAACTGCTTGATTGGCCTAAGCCCTGCCCATCCATCCCACACCCGAGCCAATTCTCATTCAATAAATGTCATAGCACCTGGTGTATACAAAGTGCTAACAAGCCTTTTTTTTTTTTTTAAAGAATCACTTGTCCAGGCAGCACTGTGCCAGGGAGGGGGTGGGGGAAGAGGCTGCATTCTTCCCCCAGCTCTGCCGCTAAAGAGATGTGTGACCTTGGACAAACCACTTGACCTCTCTGGGCTTCAGCTTCCAGCACTCAATCAGAGGCCACCACAGCCCCAGGATCCGCTTCACACCCGTTTTAGAACAGAGAGAACAGAGAAGTCAGTAAACAGGTGCACCTTGGCAGAGAGCATAGGAGGCATCCCCTTCTCCCAAGAGGGTTGGTTTGGAGGGTGCTTTCAGGAGATTCGGCAGTGGAGGCAGGAATGTCTTATATGCCCTTCGCTCCCATCTGAATGTCCCTCGAACCCTGTTTATTTTGATGGGAGAGGCTCTTGGGCACCTGCCCTGCCCCGCTAGGTGGATGGTTTCTGCGAGGAGTGCTCCCCACATCCGTGCCCCTGACACTGTCTTTCGGAGACAGTGGGATTCCTACTCAACAGCACGACCCACATCCCCAGTCAAGTTCATCTTGCTAAGTGTTTTCAAAGCGGAGGAAGGACCCTCACGAGTTTTAATTAACCAGTGAGGCCCAAGAGAACGCATGTCTCCTGAGGTTTTTCCGGTCCCTCTCAGTGCACGTGTGGCATGCATCAGGCAGGAACAGACACGTCGCTTCTTTGTCATTCAGATCACATTTCCACCCTTCTCATCCATTTATTTCTTTGTGCGTCCAGGCATCATAGCATGAAGCCTGTTGAGGCTAAGTCAGAAGTGTTTAACTGTGCAGATGGCCACGTCTCGTGCAGTCCCCCATGGCTATCCAAATGTCCTCTGTCCAGGAATGCACAGCAGACTTTCAGGTGTCTAAATACTGTTCAGTCAAAAATGTCAGGCAAATGGAAGAAGGAACACATTGATACGACCTAGGCTCTGGTCCACCAACCAGGCCCTTGGACTCGAACATTAAAATCATTGCCAAGAACAAAGTTTAAATGGCCCCAATTTAAATTCGGATGGAAATCCATTTGCTAGCCTCATGCGTGTGAAATCAGGATGCCAGAAGAAAGTCTGCTGCTCATTTTCATGAAATTTAGTTGCCTTTTGTTAATCAACACATGACTTTTTCCAGATTTTCTCTAGCCACACCTCTCCTTCAGCGCTATTCAAATACTCATGCATTTCTTTCCCAAAGGGTCCACCACCCCAGCCCAGAACTTCTGCATCTCCAAGCCAAGTATGTGGAATTTGTTTCACATCAAGCTCACACACAACTCAACAGCCGCACTCCCACTGCAGGCTCCCTGTGTTTTGTTTGTTGGGAAGGAGAAGAGAGATGAGGTGGCATCTGTCCAGGAGGTTTCTTTATTGCATCATATGACAAGACCTCCTCTCCAGTCAACATCCTCAACAACTTAGTGTGCAGCCAAGACTATGTGCCACAGCGGGGGATGAGTTGCTTGGCCGGGAATAGTATCCAGTGATAGTACAGGGTTTAGAACCATGAATGAGGCTGAAGGTAGCATTCCCATGCAGTGTGACTTGTGACCCTGTCTAAAATTTCAGAATTTGAGAGTCAACAAAGGCTAGTCCCTAACCTTTGCCACCAGGGTCTTCCAAGTAGTATCTTAGTACTCCCAGAAAAAAAAGAGAGATCCAAAATGGCTCCCTGAACCAGAGAACAGGTGTCCCATTACAAATACCTGTATCACCCTCACCTGACCATGTCACCTAAACTGTCTCCCAAACATGAGTCAAAGCTGACTTGCACTCATCACCCAGCCTGTGCTGTCTTTCCTGGTCTCTCCCTTTTCCCCATCTTCCCTTTGTCAACGTGGTCTCCACTTGGGGTGTGAATCTATGGCAGAGGCCACTGGGGAAACAGCTCAGCAGATTTTTAGAGACCAAGCAAAAGGCCTCGCGAGGAAATCTATCTGTTTGAAAACATCGCTTCCTTCCTGTCTCTGCGAAATTGAATGCTCATTGTTTTTTTATTTCTAATGTTCAATCACTGCGTGCTGTATGACTCTAGAAAGCCTTAATTTACTACCACCAAGAAATAAAGCAATATGTTGGTAATTGGGTTAAGCCTCATTTAATACCCTGGCCAGAAGAACGTGGTGTTCAAAGCAGGACTCTCAAGGGCAAACAAGAGCCTTCTGCTGACATAGAGAGCAAGACAGGTCACTGCAGCTCTTGTGGCTTTAAAGTTGCATCCATGATTTTGTCATATCCTTTGGTTCAGTGACTTTGGCTGAAAATTAGGAGGCGGGGGAAAAATTATTACCTTCACAGTTTGGTTCAAGTCTTCAATTCCTTAACCCAGACTCCTGGAGTCAGATGTATTTTGGAATTCATAATGTTTTTATATCTAAGGAACTTACCTGTGGTGTATTTTGGAATACCTCTAGCACAGTCTAGAACAGCACCCTTAGTCAAACATGTTAGTGTTCCGTAGCAACAGGTACAAATAATCACACTATGTAAGATTATTACAGACGGTAAATACTCTTGCATCCATTCAGGTCAGCTTTTGTCACCAAATTAACCTATACCAAACATAATGAAAAATACCTTCTATTCTTTCAGAGATTTTCCGATTTCAGAACTGTGAGCCTGAATGTACTTCCTGGCCCTGCTACAAACATTGGCATAACTTTCAAAATTACGCTATTGGTTGTTATAAAGCTTTGAAAAGGTCTTAGAGCATTAAAACCCAGAAGGCAATATGGCAACCTGATCTAAAAGGAGAAATTATCATTCCGTTAGGGAAAAAATGCCAAATCTCGACTCACCCACATCTTTAGATCTGAGAAATCAATAGGGCAGAAAACAAGTACAGATAGATGAATGGCACATTTCAGCCTTAGCAAGTACAAAAGTTTTAAGAGCTATTGATTTTAAATGTGCTTGTCCTCAGCCTTCTTCATGTCCTATGTCAGCTGCTTAATGACTGTCACATTAACCAATAGCACGGTTAACTACCTGGGAACATTAAGTCGAGGTAGCCCCATGCGATTCCTGTCAAGATCCCAGAATAAAGCTAGCAGTAAATAAAATGCACTTGTCCTTGAGGTTTGTGACTTCTAAAATTGACATTTGTTCAGAATTAGAAAAAGCCTTCAAGAAACTTGATATCCAAGAGCATGCAACATGAAACCACACCGATCGGACATATTTAAGAGGAAAAGTAAGACGATAAAATTGCTTCCCATGTCTATGTTTTCACAGAGAAGTCACCAAAAGTACTGCATTTGTTCCAGAGCTAGCAATCATGATTAGTTAAGAAAGACGTTAATTTTGAAGAACTGCTGAATCAACAGTAGGGGAGGGGAGAGAGCATATTTAGAGACTCGGTAAACACAGCAGTGGAAGTGTTCACACAGACAATCTGTGAAATCAAGTTGGTTGCCCTCTTGCATGCTGTTGGTCAGGTGGTTTCTTTTTGAGCCATTGCCAGAAATGGTCCTTAATGTTGCAGGAAGGGGAGGTGCAGGAGGAAGGGGCATGCCGGTCATCATCTGTCTGCAGTGGATGCTGATGCCGTCACTGAGACTCCCCCCCACACAGCTCCCGTTGCCCAAGGGGCAACTCAGGCATTCATTAAGATGACCTCGAGGGGGGACCAAGCTGTTCCCTTGGGGGAAAATATTCCCACAGACACTCAGATTGAGGACACCCCATCCAGGATGTACCTGGGATGCGACTGTTCCCCCTTTTTTTGTGAGTGCACCATTATCTCCTTAAGCCACAAGCTTATTTCGTAGAGGCTTTCTCCCCACCTTCAAACTAATGGATCACCTCGGATCTGCTAAAACCACCGAGGATGAAAGAACACCTCCATTGGGAGCTGGAGGTGGCCCGGTCCCTACCTGCCACCAGCATTATGTGGCATCTCCAGCAGAGCTATCCCAGGAAATACCTGCAACTAGGATGCTGGTCTTGTGACCACCCAGCAAGGCTCCCTTTAAGCTCTGAATTCTTGCTCAGGTATCAAAGGTGGCCTTGAAGATCATTAAAACAAAAAACAAAAAACCTTGAGTTAAATATTTCCAATCTAGTCATAATTATGGAATGTTTCTCTCTGCAGTCACTGAGCTACTGAATTTTACACTGATGAGATCAGTATGTCTGAACTCTATCCTGGTCCATGATGATCAACATGTGATGGAGACAGGAAATTGCAGCCATTCTCCATGAACAAAGGATGTCCCGGGAGTGCCTTTCATTTTCTTCTGAAGGAGCAGAGAGAACCTAGGCACTTTCAACCCCTTTCCAAAGTTTCTTGAGCTGGTACTATAATAGGATCTGGGTGGATAAGAGATAATATCTTTACCCTAAGTGGAGCCTCAGATCAAATAACTATGCTATTATGGAATGAGTTCTAGAAGCGGGAGGGGATTATAAAAAGGAAAGAGGCAACATCCTTTCATTTATTCATCCAACAAATATTTACTAAGAACTTAACATGTGCCAGACGCTGTGGTAGCACTAAGACTCTTTCCCTGACTGAGTTTACCCAAGAAGAAATTTTCATCACCCTATGGAGAGGAGTAAAAATTTAGGGACTCATCTTGGAATGGAACGTCCTTGAGCTAAATTTTATAACTCCATCAAGGGGAGCATCACAAGCCATGGTGCACTTGAACATCTAAAACAGCATATATGGAGTCTCCTCAGGAAGACAGTACTTGATAAGGTTAATGTGTGATTTCTCCCTACCACAGGTTAACATTATCATATTACCTACGTTAACTATAGGTTAACTTTGTCATTGCCTTGAGGTAGTCATACGGAAATAGCAAGTTCTGTTCTGTTCTAACATCATCCCACCAATTAATTCCTGGGTACACATACTCAACAGTTTCATACACACACACACACACACACACACACACACATATATATATATATATGTGTGTGTGTGTGTGTGTGTGTGTGTGTATATGTATATGTGTATATATATATATGTATATATATGTATGTATATATATATCTAATGTAGTTCATATACTTTAAAGAGTAAAACTCAGCATTCTGTAAAACCAACACAAACATAATTTCTTGGACAAACTCTGAGGAACCTCAAGAAGCTTGACTGTCCTCCCCAACAGCATACACGATAACGATTCATGCACAGTCACATGCCTGCGAACTTGCAGTCATGATTTCTCTAGAATCTGGCACAGGGAGAGGATGCGAGAAGCCCCCTCCCTCAGTTATCTTCGGATTCTTCAGCCCACATGGGTGCTCCTCGAAACCACTCCGGTTGTTACATGGTTCTGATGGGAACAGTCAGAAGAATCAAGGCTTCTGAATTTACCGTGCCCCTTTATTGCAAACCAGTCTGTGTCGTGATGTCAACAGTATCGGATGGCCCAAGTAAAATTGATTAAGTAGCCATTAAAATTGGCAAGAAATGGATTCTGTTTGTAAATTCATTGAGGACGCCTTCTTTGAAACCTCAAATATTATCGGGCTTGTGAATGTGAAATCATCTGCCACAGTTAAGAATGCACTAAGTGACGAAAGCCATTAGAAAATGTGAGGGTGGTAGGAAGGTTTTTAATTTCTGTTTCACTGCAGCAAGTCATAACCATCCCTGTGGTTGTTCAGGCCCCCAAATGCCTTCCAAAAGCTGAGAAAGCATATTAAGCCCCTTTCCAGATAAGCATGCAGAAGACAGAGGGAAAGAGAGGGTTTCTAACTACAAAGATTAACCAGTCATTAGTACTTACTTCCTCCTTCTCCATTCTTCTACCACCACTAATGAACACAGCCACCCTCTAGAAATAATTTTTTTTTCATTCCAGGATTCACATCAATAATTCTTCATGAGTATTTACCCTGAGAATTTAAACAAACTTATCATGGTCTTTTTCATTTCTGAGAAAGTAGATAACGGGACAAAACTGTCACAACTGATAAATGGCCTTTCTTGTTTTATCTCTAAGCCTTTCCTTTAGAGATGGAGACCAAAGTAGATATAATTACCTTTGTATAATTTGACACTTATCACACTTACGGGATAACTACCCAAATGCATTGGATTTCAACTGTACAATTCTTCATTTTGCAATCCCTCCCCCTAATAATGGAGAAATGTGAGAAGTGTTGAGTTTTCATGCTCCCTGGCCACTTAGGAAAGCCCCTATAGAGATCATTTTGCTGAACAGATTCTGCTCTTAGTAAAAGAACCAGAGAAAGAGAATTCACACCACTTCCCTCATTCTCATTACCACCACAGAGGCCGATATGTGATTTACGACAGAGTTGATCTATATGAATGGCATCTGTGCCACAAAGGCACAGATTAGCAAGTTGGACTGTAAGATTCCAGTTGGCTCTTATTCCTAATTTTAAAATATACAGAGAATAACGACCACGGATACACTGGAAGGTTGGAGACCAAAGGCTGTAGATTTAAAGAAAAAGGGAGAGACAGAAAGAGAGAGAGAGAGAGAGAGAGAGAGAGAGAGAGAGAGAGAGAGAGAGAGAGAGAAGCACTTTAATAATGGATGACCGCTTGCTCACATAATGAAAGCCAGAGTCTCCTCTGGATTTCCAAGCTGGCATTGTTTCGCTGGTCCCATCCCCTTAGGGCTGCTGTGAGTAATGTTTCTTTTAAAAATAGTGCACACAGGAAAGCAATGGGAAGTACAAACACTGCCACGGGAGAGCCTTAGTCTCCCTTCCTTTTCAAACTTGTGTTTAATCCCAAATGCATGTGGCAAAATAGCCTTGAAGGTGATCAAGTTATGTAAGGACTCCTTTAGCATTTGCAAAAAGAAAAGCCACACGTTCTGCAGTGCTGATGTGTTTCTGTTTTTTTAACTTCCCTCAAGCTTACGTCTTGACCTTGTGACTCCGATGCCTAATTGCTCACAGCCAATAGCTTGTTCCATCCCAGAAGAAAAGTGACCTTTCTTACCCGATTTTCTGAACAATGCAAAGAACTGTATCAGGCACTCCATAGCAAAGTTCCTCTCCAGGGCTTGGGAGCCCAGTGTTAAACCTTGGAGGTAGCTGAAATCCAAGAACAGTCTTGGGGAAATCTGGCTGAAAGTCTCCTTTGGCTGAAACTGAATCACCTTTGGTCATTCTTATGGTGATAATGGACACAAATGTTTAAAGTTTTTAAAAGCTTACTCTTTCTTGATTTCAAGTGGGATCGATTTCATGTACTTCTCTCCCTTTGCATCGCCCTGCCCAGTACATTTTGTGTGGCAACTGATGAAATATAAATTCAGGATTGCGTTCTCTATTTTTTTATCCTGTTTGTTGGGGGTTGTTTTTGTTTTTGTTTTTAGTTGTACACACATGGATTGGCCACTTTTGTGTTGTATGCTGTTGCCAGAGGGAGATGTGTCCCTGTGGGGGTCTCTGGTGATTTCAAAGGCCATCCTGGCAACATTATGGAGTGTGGATAGCCCAGTGTCCAACTACAGAAATCAATAGAAAACAGAAAATATCACTGCTGGAGCACAGAAGTTAATTTGTCAGTGACACGGAATGTTTTTAGAGATGATCCTGGAAAAATAAAGAACTTCAATCTGGAAGACCGCAGAGGTCTACTCTACTCCTAGCAGGTGAATTCCAAACTGTAGGCAGAGACTTAATTACTCCACAACTATAAACAATAAGTTTAACAAATTTGGTGGGGTTTGGGGGCCGACCAAAAACTTTACGCTCTCTTTGTAGATGTCCACTCATCACTCCTAATTTCCTCCTCTTCCACCTGGATGTTCCTGCTTGTGCAGCATTTACAATGATAAATTGTGTTCCTGTTAGAATCCAGGAACCCTCAGGTAAATGATGAGTGACAGCAAGTTTTTGAAAACTGTTCTAAAACTACAGATACGTTTTCCAATAGATGTGGTTCAATAATTTCAAAAAGCCACTTAGAGAAATGTGTCAAAGTTCTTTATGACATTTTCTTTCTACTAGAACATCACTGGTATCCAGGGTTTGTAGGTATTTTGTCTTGTTTTTAATAACCAAATATATTCTTTCTATATGTCCATTAAGGGACTAGAAATACAAATAGCTGAATTTTCAAAACACTGTGTTTCATTTTACAGGTATTCTGGATTCAATTGGAAGGGTTGTAATTAGAGATTTCACATTCCCACCATGTTCTAGAACCCAAAATAAACCCTTTCTGTTTTGTTTGGACTGTAACGGATGTGATAGACGTGGATTTTGTGGTAGGAAAGCTCTAGACATCATTGATTTTATTCCAAGATATCATTAGCATAGAAATAACTTACGTTTGCTTCAAGTTAGTGTCAAGCAGCTAACTTCAGTAGGATTCATGCACATCTGAACACCTAATCCTCCAGAAAACGTTTAGCCACCACCCTTCTGACTTAGCAGAATCAGAATAAAGAGTAGACCAACTTGCAGACTATTTTCCTAATTTTCCTCAGGCCTCTTCCCACTACCCCAATCTGTATTAATTGTTTCCAAATGTCCCTGAATTTACCTTGATCCAGCTTTTGGGATGTCTCAAGGCGGCTTTCTAAAGTAAATTCTTAATGTCTCCCCCAGCATTACTCTTGATCTAGAAGTCTATGTGGTAGCAGAACTTCAGTAGGATTCTGTGCTAAGAAAAAGCCCCACTCTACAGCCCCCCAAGAGCAAACACAGAAGCACTGACCAGCTCTGCCCTAGCATGAGTTATAGACACAAAGAGAAAAAAGCGTTCCTTTAAGTTTTTATAAAACACTCAGGTCTGATCAAGTTAATTCATTATCAGATTTGGACTGGACCGTCCTGAATTTGCTTCCTGCCTCTGGCACTGATTTTCTGTGAATGTTTGGAAGAATCACTTAATTTCTGTATTAAAGGATATGACAACAACTGTGGTGAAGGAGTCAAGCTTTTGGAGATACTATCATTGTTCGTATTTTATATGGTGGGCTGATTTTCATGTAAAACATAGATGATAGATAGATAGATAGATAGATAGATAGATAGATAGATAGATAGATGATAGATAGATAGATAGATAGACAGACAATAGATAGATGATAGATAGATAATAGATAGATCATTGATACATGACAGATTAATAGAAAATAGAGAGATAGAGAGATAGAGAGATACCTATACTTACACACATGTATATATATTTAGTCAAGGATTACCCAGCACTGATGCTATCTCAAAAGTTTCTGGTGTTCTTGAAACACTCACTTGCTTTATATTTTATTTAGCTTTATGAGACACATTAGCTTCAAGGCCCAGAACAAAACAGCAATGGAGCTGCATCTATCAAAAATATTGAGTGTTGCCTCTGCCCTCTCTTTTTGTCAAAATCACTCTAAATCTTGCCAGCCTGTCCAACTAAAAACAATAAAAGAATAAAGATATTCTATCGATGCTGGAATGAGGACAAACAAGACGTTTGACTCGGCCAATAAAATTGAAATGCTGGAAGAGAAAGCCAAGGGGATAAATAACCCATCTGAATTAGGATGCAGACAGGATTTCATGGCCTGATTTTCCTTCTCAGTTCTGGTTACTGAGACTGAACATGAGGGTATTTATTGGTGGCATCCCAAAGTCTCCTCCTTGCCAAACACAATGTTTTTTCCAGTGTGGTAGTAGTGAAATGGATCTTTTGTACTGATTTAAAAATTCCCCAGCCAGACTTTTTTTCTGGAAAAAAATATAGCTGGATGAATACCACTGATAATCAGAAGTAGCCAGCATTCTAGGGAAATAATTTCCAAAGAACACAGCTAAATTTTTGTATGTGCTACCTCTTAGTGATTTCTTTTGGACAGAGCAGTTAGATCTGATTATGGAAAGGGACAGTTAAAGGGCTCAAGATGTGAAATGGTCTAAAGTTATCAAAGAAACACTTGATGTAGGTCTTACGTCACTACTATTTTGGAATGAAGTACCTTTTCTTAGGTGGCACATCTGGAAATGTGAAATAATGCACAGGACAAGAGAGGTTGTTGGGTGTAATTTGTTCAGATCACAGTTTGCACCAGCTCAGGGACACCAGGAGAACTGATTTCCACAGCTGATTGAGCAGTTCTTCTCCAAAAGACTAAAAGGCAGCAACCCTTGGGCCCTTTCCATGTCTGACCACGAAGAAATACTAGAATCACAAACACGAGTCTCTACCTCTAAGTGGTTAACTATATGCATGTGGAAACAAACTGATCCCTCGGAGATGGGAAGTTTAAAGTGTTCTAAACATTCAATCCAGTGAATGTTGATTGATGGTCTTCCAGAAACAGCTGTTGGAAAAACAGTGAAAAGTAAACACAAGCCCTGCCCTCGAGACACTCATCATCTGTTCAGGGAAGACCAAAATGTAGATGGCGTTTTGATTCAAATCAACAAATATTTCTTGAAGGCCAACTTAAAGATCCTACTGTGTTAGGCACTGGAGATGGACCAGCGCCTGAACTAGACAGAAGAAACTCCATGACCTCATAGAGCTTAGATTCTGAAGCCATCCCACCCAGCAGGACTTTCTGTGGTGATAGAAATATTCTGTATCTCTGCTGTCCACTGGAGCAGCCACTAGCCACATGTGGCTGTTGAGTACTTGAAATGAACTCACATAAATAAAACAACTCATTTTAAATTTTTATTTCATTTTGGGGTGCCTGGGTAGCTCAGTTGGATGGGTGACTGTTAATTTTGGCTCAGGTCATAATCCCAGGGTTATGGGATTGATTCCCACATCCCAGTGCAGAGCCTACTTGGAATTCTCCCTCTCTCTTTCCCTACACCCTCCTTCCCTCTCTCTCTCTCTCTCTGCCACCCTCTTTCTCTCCCCTCACCCCTCTCATCTACTTACATGCTCTCTCTTTCTAAAAAATTTTTAAAAAGAAAATTTTTATTTAATTTTGATTAATTCACATTTAAATAGATGTGGTTGCCATATAGAGTAGTTTTAGGGCAGGGCTATTTATTTGAACTTCCAGTAGTAATGAAATGTTCTTTATCTGTGCTGTCTTGTACGTAGGTTAGCCACCAGTCACAGGTGATTAGTGACCATCTGAGGTGTGGCTACCCTGGCTGAGGAACTGAATATTAAATTTTATCTAATGTTGGGGTGCCTAGGTGGCTCAGTTGGTTGAGTGTCCAACTTTGGCTTAGGTCATGATCTCATGGTTTGCGAGTTCAACCCCCACATCAGGCTCTGTGCTGACCACTTGGAGCCTGGAGCGTGCTTCAGGATTCTGTGTTCTTTCTCTCTCTCTCTCTCTCTATCCCTCTCCCATTTGTGCTCTATCTGTCTGTCTGTCTCTCTCTGTCTCTCTGTCTCTCTCTCTCTCTCTCTCTCTCACACACACATATGCATAAATAAACATTAAGAAAATTTAAAAAATTAAATGTATTTAATGTTAGTAAATTTTAACATGAAGAAGCATGTGTGGTAGTGAGGCCGTATTGGACAGCACAGTTCTAGAATCTTGCTTATCGATATATAGTTCATGGGTCAGCAGCATCAGCAACACTTGGGATATTAAAGATTCACACTCAGCATTTTAACAGAATCCTCAGATTAAATTTTGAAAGGCACTTGTCTCTTAGAGGCAGGCAAATAATAAAATAAAATAAATGGATTATATTTGTGTGTATATACATGTGGGGGGTGCATGTGTGTTTGTATGGTTGAGAATGTTGATATCCATGAGGATAAGAAGTTCTGTGTGGTAGAGGATAAAGCAGAGAAGGAGAACAGGTAGTGCAGTGTGAAGAGGCTTTGATTTTTAGAAGACTGATCAGGGGCACCTGGGTGGTTCAGTCAGCTGAACATCCGACTCTTGATTCCAGCTCAGCTCATGATCCTAGGGTCACGGGATCAAGCCCCGTATCTGGCTCCATGCTGAGCAAGGAAGCTGCTTAGATTGTCTCTCTCTCCATCTGCCCTTCTCCCCCACTTGCACTCTTTCTCTCTCTAAAAAAATTTTTTAACTAAATATAAATAAAAGAATGATTGGAAAAGTCTTCACTGAAAAGGTGACATTGGAGAAAAAACTTGAAGGGGGTTAGGAAACAGGCAGTGTGGATATCTGCAGGAAGAGTGTTTTGGGCAGATGGAAAAGCAAATGCAAAGGCCCTGAGGCAAGAGCCAAGAGCTTAAAGCCTTGTTCCAGGAAGTCTGAGGGAGGCTGGCATGGCTGGCGCAGAAAGCCTGAGGCAGGGTGGTGGAAGATGGTGTCTCCAAGGTAATGGGGACAGCTTGTGTGGGACTGGTGCCATTGCAAGAAATTTGGCTTTTATCCCCAGTGAAACTAGGGAATTTCCAACAGAATAAATAATACAATCTGATATATTTTAAAGGGTGGCCTCTTGTGTTTGAACAATGACATCAGGACACAAGCAGGGAGCCTAGCTAGGAAACCCTTGCAACAGTCTGAGTGTGAGATGAGGGTAGTTGGGAATAAGGTGGCAGAGAAAACACCAAAAGGATTTGCATACAGATTGGATGTGTGTTAAAAGACAAAAAGAACAAAGATAACGCCAAGCAAACCAAAGCATGCTCTAAATTTCCTGACAAGGACCACAAAATAAAGTGGATATTATTTCCTGTGCTATCTACATGACAAAAACCTCAAAGGTCCATCCTGCTCATGGGGAGCTGTCCAGTCACCCATCCACAGTAGCAACACTTCTCCACTACTGGAGCAGATACTACATAGAAGGACCAGAGCCAACCCTCCAACAAACCACTTGCTTTGTTATGGACACTTCAGCATTTCTCAATCTTGCTTAAGAATATGAGAACTCATTCTCCAGCTGACTGCCTTCTAACCATACCTCCTTAAAGAAAATCTGGAGTCACTACTGCCTGTTTGTTCTCTTCCCAAGGAAATTTTTGGAAAGCCACACAGAGACTACTTGACATCTGCATCTGTCAACCTCTCTTGGATCCTGGCTGACCCTGCACTCAGCAGATTCCCTCCCATCTCTTAAGCGGTTTCCCTTAGTGCCACTGGCACTTTCCAGCATTGTAAGCCAACGATTATCACAGACTTTGTTAATCACTTAGCTTATTCAGCCAGTATTTCCTGAGCTCCAGCTACGTACCAAGCACTCTCTTAGGTACTGAAAATGTGATAAGTGTGCTTTTGAAACTTACTTTGTTTAAAGAAAGGTAGGCAATAAATAAAAACATAATGTAATATCTTATGTGATAAGGGTTATGAAGAAAAGTAAAGTAGATTAAGGGTAGGGTGCATGCCCAAGGGAGAGAGAGGTGTTATTTTAGATAGAAAGGTTAAGGAAATGTTTTTCTGGGGTGATGGCATTTCAGCTGGAAAGAGAATGTATTTGCACTGCAGCAATGCAAACAATTTGCAACTGAATTCTGTTATTAGCTTCCTAATTACAGATTACACATTAGCCCAATGTTTGGCAACCCAATGCAACAAACATTTACTATCTCACACTTCCTTTGGGTCACAGAACCATATCAACACTGTATCACAAGTTTTATATCTCACAGAACTTGGGAGTAGTTCAGTTGGATGGTTCTGGCTCAGGGTCTCTCAGTTAAGATTTTGGCCTTGTCTGTAGTCATCTGAAGGCTTGACAGGCTGGAGAACCAACTTACAATCTCATTCAATGGCTACTGGCAAGAAGCCTTTACTGAATGGGCCATTCCATGAGGCTGCTCATGACCAGGCAACTGGTCTCCCCCAGAGTGAGTGATCCAAGAAAGAGGGTAAGAGATAGTAAGCAGGAAGTCACATGTTTTTAATGACCTTGCCTTGAAATGACATGCCATCACTTCTGGTGTATCCTATTGGTCACACAGACTGAGGCAATTACAAAAGCCATGAATTCCAGAAAGCAAGGCTCACTGGGAAGCTATCTTGGAGGCTGGCTACATCAGACACATAGCATCCCATTCATGAGAGCCACTCAGCTCTTAGTTATTCAGTTATGTTATGGACTACCTCTTCTAATATCTGTCTCTTGGGAGCCAAGAGGAGAAAAGCAGGAATAGGAGGAGGAGGAAGAGGATAGAAGAAATAAAATTAAAAGAGAGAAATTTCTGCATTTTTAAAAAAAGTCTTCCAGTTTTGTAGCTCCTAAGCCAAGATCATGTCTAGACATAGCACTGCATGTCCTAAGACTCAGTACCAGGACTTGCTGTAATGTGGTAGCTCCTTCAGTATCTCGAGATTCCTTTCTTCCACTAGCAGTCACTTCAAATATCACTGAAAAAATGGAGCTTCTGAAGGGTTTTATTTCCCCAAAATTACGAATTATGCCAAATGTTCCCCTTATAACATGAAAGTTAGCTACAAGACAGTTTTTATTATAAATAATTTTTTCATTAAACCTGTTTGAAGACATTGTCTATTTTATGATCCACTATGCCTTATTCAACATCTGACACTCTTAATTCACTCAGGTCTCTGCAAAATATCTCATGCAATAAATTTCTCCTTGGGTTTATTTCCAGAAAAAAAATTTACTCTGCAGGCAAGCTTGCCTGCTTTCTTTTAACAGTCAATGAAGTTGACATATCTCAGTATATTTCCCTGTCTTCTTTTGTTTTCAGGAAATCCAGAAAATAATTAAAGCCAAATTATAATCTTCAGCACTTTCTGGTTAACTAGTAACATCTATACTTTCTCTTTATTTCATGTGATTACTCTGCTCTTTTTTGTTAGATTTAAAGTTATATACCACCTCTAATCCTTTTACAGTAGGCAAGATTTATATTCCAAATAAACAGTAAATTATGACAGCTTCAGCCAAGAGCAAATGATTTTTGACTCAAGCTCCGAAGTTCAGGTCCATGTACATAAGCATTGTCACTCAGTTCCAATGGCACTGAAAATGAAGGACTCTTAGCGGACCCTCCAGTATCTTGAGAAAGATGCTGTCTTTTATATGTGCTCTGTTTTTGAAAATCATGGAGCCAGCAGGAGATGATTCAGGTTTGTTTTTCCTTCTGGCCAACTTGGATACTATTTTTTGTGTCCTGAATTGTGTCTTCCCATCACAAAATTCCCATGTTGAAGTCCTAACCTGCAATAACTCAGGATGTGATTGTATTTGGCAATAGAGTCTTTACAGAGGTGAATAAGTTAAAATTAGTTCATTAGGTTGGGCCACAATCAAATATGACTGGTGTCCTTATAACAAAAGGAAATCTGGACATAGACAAATACAAAGGGAGGACTATTGGAAGATACTGGGAGAAGACAGGCATATACCGGCCAAGGAGGAAGGCCTAAGGAAAAAAAAAAAAAAAACAAAACCCTGTGGTTACCATGATCTTGGACTTCTAATCCACCTAACCATGAAAAGATAAATTTCTGTTGTATAAACCACCCAATCTGTGGTACTTAGTTATGGCAGTCCTAGTTAATTAACTCACTATTATATCCTCTCACAAAGGAATAAAAACTAAAGCTTTCATTATTTTCATAATTGGGATCAAACTGTAAGTGTCCACAGTTTATTTTATAGGCATGAAACGATGCAGAAATTGAACACAGGGAATATAATGACAAAAAACCAAACATGTTAAAGGTATCGGTTATATCCCAAGTGAACTTCTGGAAGTATCTAAGGCCTGGTCACCTGGATCAAAAATTCACTGTTCTGAACCCTACTGGTGTAAGGTATGCTAATAAGGGGAGGGAGGTATCAAAGACAAGATATTTCCTGTAAAGCCCAAAGTGTGTGTTTCTCTACTCAGTTCTGAAATACCACAGTTGGTCATATTCATTATGGCTCAAACCCACCAATCACCGTTTTATATTCATCTTTTGGAATTGTTTTAAAACCATGTGCATATTAAATTGCTTTTCTAAACCTGCAGATTGGTATAAGACATAAGACCTTCTCTTATGGTCTGGGGGGAGATCCTAAAATGCACGCACCACAGCTCATATTCATGGTGGATCCACTGACACATCCTTCTTGTTTTCCCCTAAAAAGACGGAGGAGGACACTTGTCCCAGAAGATTTTTGGAGTAGTACCGTTCTGCTGAAATCATACCTGAATAACATTTCCAACATCTAAATTGATCTTACAATTTAGTAAAGTGAGGACTGTTGATCTTACAATTTAGTAAAGTGATCGCTGTTGGGGTGGGTGGTGGCATGGGGAGAGGCAGTGGGTAGAGATTCAGAACCAGGAAAAAGTTGTTCTCTATAGATAAGCTAAAGACACACTGCTATTTCCTTTTCTTCCCCTCTCCTTAAAAAAAAAAACAAAAAACAAAAAAACTACAGTAGTATTTCCTTTTCATCAAGGGGATATAAATATTTATGCATCCAAAGATGGTGTTGCTAATGACACTCAGCTTCTATTATCATCATCTTCAAAATGTGCTGCAGAGTTAGTCCAAATATTTTCACGGAATTATGCCAATGGCCAACTTTGATAAATGAGGGCCTATTTCCATTCTCTTCTGATCTCTGTTTAAATGTACATGGTGATGTTTTCCCTCAAGATATCCGCTGAAATCATCCACGCAAAGATGCAAACCTTTCAGTGAAGAAAGTAGGATGTTTAACTGCTGACTCAAGCATCCAGGTGCCAGACATATATACATCAGAAGAACTGATGGGTGGTGTGTCCCTTTATTAGTTTTTGTTATGATAGCACGACTGATAAGTAGAGTTCATCAGCTACTATTTTCTTGTCCAGAGGGATCAGGAAGTATGAGAATTCCATCTGGGTCATCATCATGTACTCATGTACTATTACTAACTGCTTCCTGTAAGTACTTCCTTCATCATTTTGTTGGAACAAAGAAGCAATGGCCAAAGTATGGTTGCTCACTGCCATCTCTTGAGATGGCTTGGAGTCATGGAGTCACCAATAGTGCTGGCATCAAAAGTATCAGTTCTACGCCTTATGGTGCCTGGCTGACCCAGTGAGTTAAGCATCTTAATTTCAGCTCAAGTCATGATCCCAGGGTCATGGGATCAAGCCCTGCTTAAGGCTCCACACTGATCATACAGCCTATTTAAGATTTTCTTTCTCTCCTTCTGCTCCTCTTCCCCACTCATGCTCTGTCTCTAAAATAAATAAATAAATAAATAAATAAATAAATAAATAAATAATAAATAAATAAATAATTTTTAAGGTATCACTTCCATGACTTATTAGCTATATGATCCTGGACAGGTCACTTAATCCTTTCTCAAGGGCTTTATCTCTCACATGTGGGAATCTGACCCAGAATTCGTATTGGCTATAGAATGAAGGGTGATAAAGGAAAGTACTTTGTCAACTTTGAAGCCCTATAAAAAGATAAGTAACCTGTCTGTACTTCCAACAAAGTCTTCAGGGTGCAAATCCAGAAAGATCTTATATCTGCTTTCATGTTCTGCACCACCAGCTCTCCATGGTTGTTTCCTAGAAGTCCTGCTCATTTCTCTTTTATTTGCATATATTTCTGCCTTCTTAATCATAATATCACTGACGCTACCTTTAGGTGCCATGCTGAACTCAAGAATGTTGACTGTGATTCAAAAGTGGTAAGGTTTCATTCAACTACTGCTTTATTTACATTCTTATTCCAAATAAGTTCTTGGTGAATACACTACTACCTACAAGATATAAACTTGGTTCAGAGTAGCCTCTTTTCTGAAAAGTTCCTAAAAGTATTGTGTTTTGGGTTTCCAAAATGGTCTTCTTTTTTTTTAATATGTTTTTTAATGTTTATTTATTTTTGAGAGAGAGAGAGACAGTGTGAGTTGGGGAGGGACAGAGAGAGAGGCATACAGAATCCAAAGCAGGCTCCAGACTCTGAGTTGTCAGCACAGAGCCTGATGTGGGGCTCAAACTCACGAGTGTGAGATTGTGACCTGAGCTGAAGTTGGACACTCAAACAATTGAACCACCCAGGCACCCCTCAAGATGGTCTCCTATGAAGGAAATGAATTATGCTAGAAAACTTTGTGTGAATTCTTTCAATTTTCTTTCCTATTCTGAGAAAATCTGTATACTATATCTCTGAATATCAAGATGATATTCTTTTAAAAATATCCTTAAGCTTAATTTTAACATGTTTATGGCTCGGGAATGGGCTTTGCTGCTTAAATGCATGTATTCTTCACCTACTGAGTAACGAATTAACTGAGCTGGGTGCAGTTTTGAAAACTTCAGAGTTAACTTAATCTTTTGGGATTTAGCTTATAACAATACCAACTTATTTAAAATTTGGTCTGTTTTTCTGCGTTAGTAATATATCACTTTTGTGCTCAAAGAAGTCAGCTCCTAAACAAGCACAGTAATGCGACCAGGAACCCTGGAGAAACAGGAAGCCTGGGCACCAAACATCGTGGTGTTCTCAGACCCAAAATACAGCACCACGATTCCTCTTCTGTCCAACATGTTCTGTTCTACATACCGCAAAGACAAGGACAAAGCATGGGAGAGAGCAGTGGCATGGTGGTGGCAGGTAATACCAGGAGAAAGAACAGACTGAGAGATCAGGGCATCTCTGATAAAGATTCTAACCATGGCTAATGGCTCTGGCCACATTCATCAATGAGGACAGAGGTGACCATCAGTCACACCAATGGACTGTGTGCAGACAGCATCACCAGCCACTTGAGCATTCCTTGCTGTAATGAGCAAGTGAACAGAATAGACCACAGCCAGATGTGGAAGAAGTAAGCAAAGCTGAATAGGACTTGTGAAAGAAATAGTGAGCACCCATTCTTCTTAGTGATATTTGGATAGAAAAGGGAGCCTAGGCTTATGGATTCTGGTCACCTCTCCTTGAAAAGTATAGAAGAGTGTTTGTTACTTGAGCTGCCCAAGTATCAGGAAAGAACTGTCCAAATAATGGGTATAAACCTTTAGTAGCCAAAGCAATCTTGAGAAAGAATAACAAAATTGGAAGTACCACAATCTCAGATTTCAAAACATACCACAAAGCTGCAGTAATCAAAACGATGTGATACTGACAGAAAATTACACACATAGATCAATAGAACAGAATAGAGAGCTCAAAAATAAACCCACAATTATATGGTCAATTAATCTATGAGAAAGGAAGGAAGAATATACAATGGGACAAAGTCTCTTCAATAAACGGTATTGGGAAGACTGGACAGCTACATGCAAAAGAATAAAACTGAACCACTTTCTTATGCCATACAAAAAATAACCTCAAATGATTTAAAAAATTACATGTGAGACCTGAAATCATAAAATTCCTTGAAGAAAGCATTGGCAGTAATCTGTTTGGTATCAGCCTTAGAGACATATTTCTAGACATGTCTCCTTTGGCAAGGGAAACAAAAGCAAAATTAAACTATTGGGACCACAGCAAAATAAAAAGTTTTCACACATGGAAGGAAACCACCAATTGAATAAAGACAACCCACCAAATGGGAGAAGATATTTGCAAATGACATATCCAATAAAGGGTTAATATCCAAAATCTCTAAATAAGTATACAACTAAACATAATAATAATAATAATAATAATAATAATAATTCTATTTTAAAAGACAGAAGACGTGAATAGATATTTCTCCAAAGAAAGCATACAGATGGTCAACACACACATGAAAAATTGCTCAGCATTACTTATCATCAGAAAAATGCAAATCAAAACCACAATGCAAATCAAAATCACCTGTCAAGGTGCCTGGGTGGCTCAGCTCAGGTCATGATCTCACAGTTTGTGAGATTGAGTCCCCATATTGGGCTCTCTGTTGGTAGTTTGGAGCCTGCTAGGATTCTCTCTCTCCCTCTCTCCCTCTCTGCCCTCCTCTGCTTGAGCTCAATCTCTCTCTCAAAGTAAGTAAATAGCTTTTTATCCCTCAGAAATACAAGCAACCCTCAGAGATTACTACAAAAATTGCTTTTTAAAATAAAAAGTAAAAAAATAAGCTGTCAGAATAGCTAAGTGATAGTGAAGATGTGGAGAAAAAGGAACCCTCATGCATTGTTTTTGGGAATGCAAACTGGTGCAGCCACTGTACAAAACAGTAGGGAGGTTCCTCAAAACATTAAAAATGTTACTACCATGCTATCCAATAGTCACACTACTGGGAATTCATCCAAAGGATATGAAAACACTAATTTGAATGAATATATGTACCCCTATGTTTATTGTGGCATTACATACAATAGCCAAACTATGGAAGCAGCCCATGTTTAACACAGATGAATTCAGCCCAGATGAATAAAGAAGTTGTGGTATGCATATACAACAGAATATTACTCAGCCATAAAAAATGAAATCTTGCCATTTACAACAATATGGATGGATCTAGAGGATATAATGCTAAGTGAAATAAGCCAGTCAAAAGAAAGACAAATGCCATATTTCACTTATATGTGGAATTTAAGAAAGAAAGCAAACAAAGGAAAAAAAGAGACTAACAAAAAAACAGACTTAAATATAGAGAAGAAACTGGTGGTTACCAGAGGGGAGATGGGTGGGAGAATGGGAAAAGCAGATGAAAGGGAGTAAGAATACTCTTACTGTGAGAAGCACTGAGTAATGTATAAAATTGTTGAATCACTGCATTGTACACCTGAAATTCATACTACGTTAATTACTGGAATTTAAACATAAATAAATGAATTTTTTAAAAATGACTATAAATCAACAGAAGGAAGTAAAGAGTAAATTTTTATTATATCATAACTCACACTTTTCCCACACTAAACTTTTTCTGATTATTTTTCCTCAAAACATAGATACACAAAATAATACAGTAAAATCCTCTTACCAATGATACCACAATATAATATTGCTCCATCATGTCAATCCAGGTGAAAGTTTAATATTTGAACAATGCATCTGGTTTCATTATAGCTAAATGAAAGTATGCTCTCTTACACAGATTTTTATCACATAGAGCAGAAGGGAACTAAACTTTAAAGAGTGTAAACAGACACATCTGCTCCACAAGTAGATTTCACAAGTAGGTTTACTCTACACACTTCAAATAATCCTCAGGACATCCAACCAACCAGGAGCTTTATTCTCATTCCACAGGGATGCAGAACTTTCTAGTCATCAGCAACTCTGTACTTGGACATTGAAATTTATAAAAAACATTGTATTCAGAGTAAAATATGAGAGGTATTCCATTAGAGTGAGCTGTAAAACTGAGAAATGGACTTGCCTACATGGACCTATGATGTATTTGAGTGTGATTCTAGGGAGAAAGATGCTTAAGTATTAGAGAGAACAAGATTCATGCTATATTAAGTTGCATCCTAGTTTTCTTGAGAAGCTTTCTTAATTTTGTACTTTTGGGATCAAGTACAGCTTCAAACCCTACCCCTAGAGAGAGCCCGAGTTTCTTGTGAAAGGTGTATAGCCCCTTCCCGGTGTTCTGCAAATCCAAGGAGAGGTGGCCATTTCTAAACCCCAGAGATACTGGGCAGGAGTGTGCCTCCTCTTCTGATTAAGCTGTGTGGCATGGACAAGGCAAAAACCTTAGTTTCCTCATCTTGAAAATAAGGATAACAGTACCCATCATGTGGGAAGATTAGTTAATACAGCTAAATCAGAACACTCAAGTCATTTCTCACAGAAAACGTAGACCAACAGCAAAGTTACTTTGTTGCTACCTAAACAAACAAACATGGCCAGAGTCATCACTCAGTCACACGATTGCCTGGACCTCTCAGTCACTGCCACTTCTTTGTCTTGGGCTTCCCTGTAGAGACATTAACTTGACTTTCAGTTCTACTTCACCAAAAGGTGACTGGAGGTTCCTCAATTTTGGAGTGCACAGGAATCACTCAAAGGGCTTCTTAAAACACAGATAGACGGGTCCCAGCCCAGGACCTTCTGATTTTGATGGGGCAGAGAATTTTCATCCCCATCTAATTTTAAAGGAATGCTAATTTTGCTGGCTTAGGGACCATGCACTGAGAACCACTACTGAAGAACATCAACTTTGTTAAATCCTCTCTTTGTTAAGCGAACTCTTTTATTCTAAATAGGACAAGATCAAGTTAAAGTACATTAATCTATTTATGATTCATTTCAAGTAATTCATCAGAATTTATAAGCAAAAGATTACTTTCTAAAACTATTTTATAAGTTGATTTTTGAAAGGGAAATTTAAGAACAAAAAATGGAGAACAAACCTGCTATGTGGATATGAATTTTTCCTTTATAGGCATCACTCAATCTTGTTCAGTGTTGGGCATTAAATATGGCTGTTTTATGTCTATTGTTTTTATTCAAAAACAAACACAGAATGTTGGGACTCACTGTGTTTTTGAAATTATGAGGCTGCAGAGCAGATGGTACAATTGTGGACCCAGAGCCCTTTTCTCCACTTTCTGCAAAGTGTCAGCTACAAGGACTTCTGAGATCACAGGGAGGAAGAAAATCTCATCCTCTTGATAGAAAATGAAAATCCCCTCTGCATTTACAAAACTTGGAAAGGAAGTGGCTGTTTGCTTCATGATATGGAGAAGTACATGGGGCAAGGACCCAAAACTCGGAGCCTGCTTTCCATCATGTTGCACACAGAGAAGGGACCCAGACATGCCAGAGATAGTCTATATTGGATACAGATGTCCCCCAAAGAGCAAGTTTATTCTGTTAAACTGCCACAGCAGCACCAGCTGCTTATGAAATCATGAGGAGAGAGAGGTGAGGAGGGTTACATGTTCAGACGTATATTTACAGTGATTTTTACAAACTTCATTATTTCCAAAGAAGAGCAAGATGAAAGCAGCCTGCTTGTAAAACCAGATTCACCAATGAGATCTACCATCTCCCACTCCCTCAAACACTATTTCTGCAAAATATGTTCACTAAAGGGACAACTGAGGCAATTAACGAGGGTATCCAAGAAAAATTCCTTTTGATTCAATCAAGCCTCTGCTTTAATAGGCATACTTCACTTCTATAAATGAAACTGAATGTCATCCCCTTATTAAACACTGTGGGTTCAGACTTCATGTTTTAAAATGACATCTGGATGACAGTTCCTGAAGAAACCTCTCCCAGCTTCCTCTAACATTTTGCTTCACTTTCTGATCTTTCTGGCCAAAATTTAATCCATTCATCCATCAGTCCATTCTTCCATCTATCCATCCATCTATCCATCCATCAATAAATAATGACTCATATGGCTCTGAAAAGTAGAACTGATGGGCAAATGTTTCCGAGATTTAAGGGAATTTCCACTAACTATAAAATTGATGGAATCTTAAATACTGTGTGCTTCTGGCCAAGAAAGGTAAGGATGGTACCAGTCAGAAAATTGGACTATTGTTTCTTCTCTACAAGGAAACAACAACTGAAGTACCACAGTACTTCATGAAAATGTAGCAGCACCTTTGTACTTAATTCATTGAAGACTGAAATTTCCAGAAAAGTTCTGAGCAAGAAGGAGGGTTGTTTACGCATCCAGGGAAGGAGTTAACCCAAATAAACTCCTCTGGATGCAGCTGCAGAAATAGCCCAGAAAGCAGGACCAACTTGGGGGTGAGGTTTCTTCTATGGCATCAGAGAGCTAGGGAGATTGGGAAGATTAGTATCAACAGACAGGAGGTGGATCTACCACCCAAATTACTACCTTAAAAGCTTCACACAGGCAGGGCTGGTGTCTGGAAATCCACCAATTACTTCTCTTCACCTGGATAACCCTACATACCTTTCCTCACCACCTGCAGCTGGCTTCCCACAGAAGCTTTCCTAACATCCACAAGAGAAGATGCCCTATGATACCTCTCTTGGTACACCATCACATTTATTTGATTTTATTGAAGTTTTCAGGTTTCCCAGGAATCTGACAGCTTCACGAAACAAGGACCAGTCCAATGCCAGGGTAATAACTCATAGACACTCGCACAAAAGAAATTCCTGAGACAAATAATGATGCGATGAGAATTGGGGTGAGGAATTCAGACCACTCTCACGCTGTAGCTATCAAGGGCTTCCTGCCCTTCCTGTGAATTTTCACATTCAAATTATGATCATTGGTGGGCGTGTATTAGCCAGGGTTCTCCAGAACCAATTGGAGAGATAGATAGATAGGTAGCCCTACTGAGAGAGAGAGAGAAATTTATTTTAAGGAACTGGCCAAATAAGATGTGGCAACCAGCAAGTCTTAAATCTGTAAGGCAGGATAGTAAGCTGAAAATTCAGGCACAAATTCCATGTAACAGTCTTGAAACAGAATTTCTTCTCTGGGAAAAATGTTTTTGTTCTTAAGGCTTCCAACTTGTTGGATGAGGCCCACCCATTCTATGGAGGAGAATCCAACTGTGAAAGTAAACTGATTGCAAGTGCTACTCACATTTACAAAAAGCCTTCACAAGGGGTGCCTGGGTGGCTCAGTCGGTTAAGCCTCCGACTTCGACTCAGGTAAGATCTCATGTTCGTGGGTTCGAGCCCTGATTCAGGCTCTGTGCTGACAGCTAGCTCAGAGCCTGGAGCCTGCTTCCGGTCCTGTGTCTCCTTCTCTCTCTGACCCTCCCCCTCTCATGCTCTGTCTCTCTCTGTATCAAAAATAAATAAGACATTAAAAATTTAAAAAAAAAAAAGTTTTCACAAGAACATCTAGACTAACCTGTGACCAAATAACTGGGCACCATAGCCTAGCCAAGCTGATGCATAAAATTGATATGTAATTGACACATTATAGGAAGGACTATTTATAAAAGTAAAGGAAACCAAAATTGATAGTAAAGTATATTGGAGTTAAAAACAACAAGACTGCCATTATCCATGGGCCTAAAAAGGCAAGAAGAGGGGAGGAATAAGTGATTACCAGAATACAGACAAAAAGAACTGTGTGTGAGGGGTGCCATATTCAAGGCACTGAGTCAGAGACCAGAAGCTTCAGGAAGGGGGCCAGAGCAATGGATACTACAACTTCCATAAGACTCCCATTGGCTGAACCCACCTAAAAACCACAGGCCAAAGGAGCTCCAGAAACTTTAGGGCAGCTTGTGGGCAACAGAATATTTTAGCAAGGCTTCGATGAGCAACCACACTGACTGAGCCAGAATATAATCTATATCCTTTCTGTAAATTAACAATGGATTTGATCACCAGAAGTTTGTGTCAACATTCAATGCAACAAACTTAGATGAAGGTAACATTATCCTGAAGACTCAGAGATAAATACTTCTTTAAAATTATTTATTATAGGAGCTACATAGGAGTGAAATATGTGGAAATCTGGCATCAATTAATGGCTGTGAGAAAATATAGGCATTATAGAAAAGAAGAAAAAGCTAGAAGGAGAGAGATGGCTGAGGAGGAAAGCAGCACAATGACATGAACAACAGAAAATGGGACAGAGAAGTATTAGAAGGAATTAGCAAAGAAACACAAAGTTATATTTTCTATGGGAGGCAGTAAAATACAGAACTGATAATATAAAAAATAAAAGAAGTGATATGGAAGAGAACATGGGGAAACTATAGAAGCAATCATCAAAAGTGTCTTTGAGAAAGCAACTTTAATGTTTACGGACTTTGCCGAGTTTGAGCTTTAAAATGTGAGGATACAAATTAAAAATGTGTTGGTGTGTTCCAGGAATACTCAGTTACAAGATATCTACATCATGATGGACACTGAATTTCAAAAGTAAAGAAGAATTTTATAAGCTTCTGGAAGAAGATGAATAGAAGATACCTTTGGTCATTAATCACTGCAACTCTAAGTACAAGGGAAAATTGGGTCACATGTAACTACATAGCAAGAACATTTTAATGTAGCATGTTGCTCAAGAGGAAGATAGACATCCAGAAAATTACGCTTGCATTTTGAACAGTTTCGGCTGGATGAGAAATGAATCAAAATTTATTTATTTAAAAAAAATTTTTAATGTTTTACTTGCTCTTGATACAGAGAGAGACAGAGCATGAGATGAGGAGGGGCATAGAGAGAGGGAGACACAGAATCGGAAGCAGACTCCAGGCTCTGAGCTGTCAGCACAGAGCCCAACGTGGGGCTCGAACTCATGAACGTGATATCATGACCTGAGCCGAAGTCGGAGACTTAACCAACTGAGCCACCCAGGCGCCCCATGAATCGAAATTTAAAACTAACCTGTCTACATAGCATAACTTAACATAACACAACACAACGTATGTTAACATAGCATAATTTAACACTCTCTACAAAGGAACCCAGACCACATGTGTCTGACTTATCTGCTTATCTCATCCTTTACCAACAACTTGCAGTGGTTTGAAAGATTTGTCAAGGTTAAGTGTCCTTCACCATTCATGCCAAACCTAGAACTGAGAAGGTTCACATTGATCAGCTCATTCTGAGACTCAAGGGTGGGTTACCCTAGATCACTTCTCTTGGGTTTCATTTGGTTAGTAACAGAACTTGTGGTATTTTTATAATCACCCCACAGCCATGGTGGAGAACACCTGAAATAATTTTTTTTTTTATTTTGTGCCTACTCCTGTCAACCATGGCTAAACATTCATGAGTGTTGGGGATACTGAATTATAAGGAATACTAAATGTTTTGTTTTCTTTATTCATAAAACCACAGATGTGTAGGCAATCTCAGTTCCACTGTAAATTACTTGAGTAATAAATTTTGGCCTGTTGGGGCTCCTGGGTAGTTTAGTCAGTTAAGCATCTGGCTCTTGACTTCTGCTCAGATCATGATCTCATGGTTCATGGGTTCAAGATCCAAGTTGGGCTCCACACTGACAGTGCTTAGGATTCTCTTTCTCCTTCTCTCTGCCCCTCTCCTGCTCTCTCTGTTTCTCAAAATAAATAAACTTAACAAATTTATTAAAAAAATAATTTTTGGCCTCTTTAAAATTCATGTTGAAGACAGCAATGATTGGAGATTTTTAATTATAAAATCCCAATGTATCTACTTAGGGGCTGATATTTGTAACAGTCTTTACAAGATTTCTCATATAGAATCTGTAAATACCCCTTGCTAATGCTTAAAAATCAATGTACACAGTATGATTTCAACTATGTTTATTTAAAAGCATAGAAAAAGGCAGTATGAAAATACACCCAACTTATAAACAGTTGTATACTTTCAGTATTTTGAGTGTGGCATTCCTAATTTTTCTATAATGAACATGTGTAATTTTTAAGTGAGGAAAAAATAAACTCAAATAATTCAGCATTTACTGTATGTTATATACTTTAACACAGCCACATAAAAATTCACAACAAAAGTTAGAAAGAAAATAAATCAAAGTGTTAGCAGTATTTATCTTTAAGATATAAAAATATAGGAAGGGCTGCCTGGGTGGCTTAGTCAGTTGGGTGACTTTGACTCAGGTCATGGTTTCACAGCTTGTGAGTTCAAGCCCCACATCAGGCTCTGGAGCCTGCTTCAGATTCTGTCTCCCTCTCTCTCTGCCCCTCCCCCACTCATGCTCTGTCTCTCAGTCTCTCAAAAATAAATAAATGTTAAAACAATTTTTACGATGTAGAAATACAGGTAAATTTTTTCTTTGTTTTTGTAATATATTTTTTTCTGACGTTTATTTATTTATTTTGAGGTGGGGCATGAGCAGGGAGAGAGAATCTCAAGCAGGCTCTGTGCTGTGAGTGCAGAACCCAATGTGAGGCTTAAACTCACAAGCCATGAGGTCATGACCTGAGCTGAGATCAAGAGTCAGACACTTAACCAACTGAGCCACACAGATGCCCCTGTTTTTGCAATATTTTAGACATTTTGATAATAATCATGTTTTAGATCTATAAGGGATTAAATGAATGAAACATGAAAGCATTTTAATAGTGATTTATATTTCTTTGAGGAGTAACAATATAAAGAATTTCATTGAGGAGTGTTATGAGCCAATAATAAAAATCATACAATAACAACAAGAAGTATTATTTATATAAAGGGTATTATGTGCCAACTATTACCTAAACATTTCAATTCTTCGTCTTATTTAGCTCTAAAACGACCTTAGGAGATCTATTACTATTCGGATAAACCATTTTACAGAAGAGAAACTCTAAAAGCTTGTCTAACAGCTGACAAAGAGGGAGGTCTGTATTTTAGATCAAAATCTCCAAAATGGAATATATGGGAAAGGCTCCATCCCACCCAGGTCAGGACCTGTTCACCAGGACCACGTAAACGTCTAGAGAAGTGCTCTCTGCCAACCTAGATGCCCCTCAAGGCATGAATATCTAACTTCTACACTTTCACATGGCCTTTACCTGCACCCACCTCCCCAGGTGAATGATCTGCATACTCAGCAACCTAGATGACCCCTCTCAATCAGTGTTTGTGTAATGTTCTCATCAGGAGGGGAGAGGGGAAAAAAGGAGAGAAGAAGAAAATGAAAGAGGAGGAGAGAGAGGAGAAAGAGGGAGTGCCCAGGATACCAGTGCAGTCAGCAGGCTTTCTGACCCCCTGGTCAACCTATGATGTGTTATCTCAGCTCCTTGGACCCCTTCTTTGTAGCCCTTCTCAACCTTGTAAGTCGGCATTTATTTGTGAGATTACGTTTAAATCACCTGTCTTTCTGACTTGATTGTCAGCATCATCATGGCCCAAATCTTGTCTTTTTTTCCTGTACCTTGATTTGTCCAGCACAGGCCTAGTTTATGCCTATTTTTCTGGCATATCTACTATTAGTGCCCTTTAACTCTCCAGCAGATCTGGTTTGGAGAATAAATTGTATAATAACCCATTTTGAGTTTAATTGTATCTTCACCACATAGAGTACTTAGCACATTCTGAGACCTTTCTACATAGCTGTTGAATGAATGAATGAATGAATGAATGAATGAATGCCCCATTACTCAAGTTCCAATTTCTCACTTTTCCCGATGTTAAGCAAGAGTCTCCCTTGGAAGGTTTTGTTTATGATGTCGAATTGAAGTGAGACATCTAGTCTTCTTGTCACTTTTATGTAGGTCAGGGCTCACCCCAGGGAGGCAGGCAATCTCTCACTTATGGGTCTAGGTATTCACTATAGGAATTTGATCTGATACAACTGTGAAAGGAGCTGGGAAGTGAAGGTCCAAGAGGGGAGTGGATGATGAAGGGGGTTAACATCTAGTTATCTGTGAAGCCACTGTCGAGCCACCACAGGGGTCTTATAGAGGGGGAGCTCATGGCCAGGCAGTGGGAGTCACAAGAACTTGCAGAGCATAGTCGCTACGTTTTTATTCCTGCCTTCCAAAGCTCACTTCAATTCATCTTTGGTCAAATGCAACTCAAGACTGTGCAGAGAATGAAGCGTGGGAAACATGGTTTTTGCCTAACCAACTTGACATAGCACAAGACGGCAGACTTTTCTCCCAGCATACCTGCACTATTCTTTTTATCTGTGGCATTTTCCTCTCTAGTGGTATCCCACAGACTTTGCAAATTACTCTGTGTTCTGCTCCTGGGAGGAAATGCTCAGGGTGGTTTGCCCCATTTCTGAGTTTCCTCTGAAAGATGAAGAAATATTTCTTCAAGTCCCTTGTGTTCCCAAAGTCCTTTGTGCCACATTATTATTGTTTTAACTTGCAAGGCTCAGTTGAGGAAAGTACTGAGCCTTAGGAGAGCAACACTTTTACCAGAAAAAACACAAAACCCTTCCACATATGATTGTGGAGCCATGTTAAGCTTATACCTTGACTTCTATTTGTTTACGCAAGGCTCCCTGGTGCATAATCACCATGTATAATATAGCTTTTTATCAGCAAGGAGGGAAAAATACCTGATTTTTAAGATCAGCTGCTAAGTGAACTCAAACCACGTGGGCACTTTGATTAAAGGTGATCCCAGTTCTGTTCGAAGCTGCCATGTCTCAGAAAATCAGATCATAAAGAATGTCCACAGCACTACGCTGGCGAGGCTGCCATATATCAAGCTAGAACTGGTAGGAGAAACTGAGACCCAAGACCAGGAGGCAAACCTGGGAGTAAGAGTCAGTTAACACAGCACTAATGTCAACTTGATGGACAAGTGTGTGACCATGAATTCATATTCAGAATCGCAGAAGCAAGGAAACCACAAAGATCAAGTAAGAAATAATAAGATACCTCATAGAGGGTATAGCTTAGAATTCAGACAACATATTGGGGCTACAATTTAGGCATAACAGTCTAGACTTATTTTGCGTTGATATTGTCATTCAGCCCTACACCCTGCTGTTCTGATTTTGGTCCCTCTCTTTCTCTCACTTCCTCTTGCTCTCTCTCTCCCTCTTCCTCCCTCCCTCCCTCTCTTTCACACACACACACATACATGCATGCACACATACATATGTGTGCATGGACACACACACACACACACACACACACACGCACTTACCACTATTTAAGTGCCTGTGCAAACTCTCACAATAGGGTAAGATATTCAACAAAACCAGACAAGAACAGGAATCAGCCAACTACATGCTGGTAACCTACAAAAGCCATTGAGAGTCCTACCTCTATAAGGCCATTGATGACACTTTGATTTACTGTGTTGCACCTGTTTGTATCACTGAGTGGCAGCCATTTTGACTGTGTAAACTGACAGGCTCACACTTGGTTACCCCAAATTGGGGGTGACTGTATTTACAAATGCTGAAATTAACAATGTGGGAGATAGACTGTGACAGTGTCAGTATCATGGCACTTAGCTCCTGTTCTATATATTCCTGTCCTCTGTCTCACCAAGGAATTGTACCCACTCTTCCCTCATGGCCTTTGTTATCATACATTATGATAATCTTTGTCACACTGGTGTCCAATCAGACATAAAACTGCTTTAGTTCAGAATCTGCATTAGAATTGTCTTTTTATTTATCATTGGCACTCAGTTAAGTGTGTCTAAATAAATCAAACAATATTAGGACCTTAACGTTACTCAAAATTTAATTTGATTGTTGTTCTTGTCATTTATATTGTTTTCCTTATTTTTTACTGCTTTCTTATATTTACTGCCAGTTTTCAATAATAGAGTATTTGAGGATAACAATCTTTTCTGTTCATTTGCAAAAGAATATCATTCATATCAATATGTATAATCTGATAATGGGGTAAAGTCACTAGGCTGCCAATGAGGGCTTAGATGTTTGTAATTGAGGAGAAAATAGTATCATTGATTTAGATAGAAATAGATTCATCACTTTACTCTGCCATTTATTAAGAGTATGGAGAGGGTGTGGAGAGATGGGCACCCTCATACACTGTTGGTGGCAATGTAAACTGGTGCAGCCGCTCTGGAAAACAG
>NC_043705.1:135660881-135665088 GCF_006229205.1 Suricata suricatta | reverse complement strand
TGTACCTTCTATGATCTAACTCTCCCTATCACCATTTTTTCTGTGTGGGATCATGATAGCAACAAAGGATATAAAATAGAAAAGGATGTCCCCATTAGGTAACGCATTGTGCCTCACAGGCATGATTATTTCTCTGAAGACACCTCCCCATCAAGAATCTTTGGATCATCCCTTACTGCTTCTTTTCTGTAATAGCTGTGTGATGTGTCAACTTGGTTAGGTTGAACTACAGTCTCCAGAATTCCCTTTCCAATATGTTTGTGGTATGCATCATCTACAAGAGGTATCTCTTCTAAGAGCTGGAGGATGGGTAAAAGGCAACAGCCAGTTTGTAGCATACTCACACCTTCTCTTTGACATTCAATCAAACACTGTTACAGGTGCTTCTGTAAGGGATTTTTCACGTGTAATTAAAGCCCTTAATCAACTGACTTTATTTTAATCAAGATGCTGGGTGGGTCTGGCTTTACCAGTTGCAGGTCTTTAAGAGAAATTAGAACTTTCCTCAGCCCAGTGGCTCCACACAGAAGCTGAGTCTGTAATTATTCCCTTTTCTCCCTGGATTTTCCTTCTTAGCTGCTAGTCTGTGAGCAACAAGCTTTAGGTCAAGCCTGTGGGGTTCCAGCCTGTTCATGATCTTCCCTCTCTGCCTGCCTGCCTGTGGTCTTCAGGCTTACTTCATTAGCCACGCAATTGTAAAACCAATTCCAAATAACACATCCATCTATGAAAACCACATATCCTACTAGTTCTGCTTCTCTAGACATGTAAACTCCCTCTCAACCCTATTGTCCATTTAGTCACTCACTGAGTTCTGTCAATTCCTTGGTCTAAGTAGTACCTTTATATTGCTGAAGATGACACTGCCACCTGGGAAATCCAGTTCCAGCTTCTCACTTCTCCTAGGACTAATGGAGAGCAATTTATTTCTATTCTTCCCCACACCACAAGCCAAGTCCATAATACTATCAGCTCTCACTACAACAACAAGATAGTTTCATGACCTGCTACTCAGGAAGCCGTTCTTATTCAGCCTACTTTCTCCACTGAAGACAGGGAAAACTTCCATAAATATAAACCTGAATATATCAGCATCCACTCAAAACCTTTCTGTGGTTTCTCAGTGGGTAAAGTATCAGATCCTTGTCATGCCCTAAAAGTTTCTGCACTACCTGGCTTCTCCTCATGACTCCAGTGTCTCTTCATGCCACAGTCTGCCTTTCCACTGCTATCCAGTGGCCTGAAATGTTCTTCCAACATTTCTTACCTGGTAGGCAGAATACTATTCCAAAGATGTCCACATCCTAATCACCAGAACCTCTGAGTTTGTTGTTATACAGCCAGAGGTGGAATTAAGTTTGCTAATCAGCTGACCTTCAGGTGAGATGATTATCTTGGATTATCTGGGCGGGCCCAGTGTTATCATACAATCCTTATTAGTGAAGGAGGGAAGCAGGAGAGTCAAAGTTTGAGAGATATTTGAAAATGCTACACTGCCAGCTTTTTTTTTCTTTTTTTTTTTTATTTATTTTTGAGAGACAGAGAGAGACAGCAAGAACAGGGGAGGGTCAGAGAAAGAGGGAGATACAGAATCCGAAGTAGGCTCCAGGCTCTGAACTCACTGCCAGCTTTTAAGATAGAGGAAGGGACGATGATCGAAGAAACGAGGATTTTCTATTTTTGCTGAAAAAGGAAAGGAAATGCATTCTTTCACTGAGTTTCCAGAAGGAACACAACTTGACTAACATTTTGATTTTTGCCCAGTGAGACCCATTTTGGACTTCTGACCTCCAAAAATCATAGGATAATAAATTTATCCAAGTTAGTTAGAGCAGCAAAAGAAAACTGATATGCCCACTATTGGGAATTCACACAACAGTAGAATTTTGCAAGTGACGAAAAATGCTATCAACCTTTAATTTTATAAATCAAAATAATTACTATGTACTATACTCTTATTTTCATTACTGAAAGGACTTCTTAACTTTTTGTTTTGAAATAACCAAACTTACAAACAACCAACAGCTACAATACAAAGAACTCCCATTTACACTTTATTTAGATTCACTAATTTTTAATATTTTGCCACATTGTTTATCATTCTTTCTGTGTTTCATTCTTTCTTAACATTTGTTTACCAGTCTCTCTTTTTCTCTTTTACTGTCTCCTTCTGCATACACATGCACAAGTGCAAATAGTTATCATTAAGAGAGACAATTTTAACACAAAAAATTAGGAGGGACACATCTCAGAATAAAGCAAAATCTCTCATATTTAATAACTTCATAGTAGGTCCTTACATTTTTCTTGTTTTTTTTTTTGTGGTAAAATTCATCATCAGGCAGTACTCATTCACAGACAAGCATGTGGAAATTATAGTAACTCTTCTTTATGTATCTTTACTCATACTTTTAAATTTAAACTTTATTTTCAGGAAGGCCTTATACCCTCACACTAGAGTTGATTCCTCAATTTGTGTTCCTTTCGAAATCTGAACGTCTTAGTGCCCTCCTGACATTTGCATACTGTCCACCATCCTCTCATCTGTTAGCTCCTTGAGGACAAGAATTATAGTGCCATCTACCTCCTTATACACACAATGTATAAAAATGTAATTTTGTGACACAAACAACTGAAAGGGGTAGGAAAAGAACTATAAAGGAACAGAGATTTTAGGCTTTCTGTATGTTATGGAAGTTAAGCTAGTACAATATCAAATGATAGTGTTATAACTTTAGAATGTTAAATAAATCTCCATGATAATCGTAAAGAAAATAGCTATAGCATATACAGAAAAGGAAATGAACAAAGAATTTAAATGTTTCACTGAAAAACATCAACATAAAAGAAGACAGTAAAATAGTAAATGAGGAACAAAAAAAGCTATAAGACATGTGGAAAACAAATAGTAAAATGGCAGAAGTCCTTCCTTTTGGTAATTATATTAAATGTAATTGGATTAAATTCTCCAATCAAAAGACAGAGATTGAAGAATGGGTACAAAAACATGATTCAACAACATGCTACCTACCAGAGGTTCACTCTAAATCCAAAGACACAAATAGTTTGAAAGTGAAAGAATGGGGAAAGATATTCCATGCAATAGTAACCAAAAGAGAATAAGGGTGGCTCTACTATAAGACAAAATGTTAAATGTTAAACTTAAATGTTAAAAGTTTACAAGAGAAAAGGGACAATACTATATACTAAAGAAGGTTCAGTACAGTGAGAAGATAATACAATTATCTGGAATTCATGTACAAATTCCAGACCATCAAAATATATGAAGCAAATCTAACAGAACTGAAGGAAGACATAGATAGGTTGTTTATAAGAATAGAGACTACCAAACCCCATGTTCAATGAAGTAGGACAAACAGACAGAAGGGAAGTAAGGAAACAGAGGATTTGAACAACATAATGCATCAACTAGATCTAACAGACATAAACATAATCTACCCAATAACAGCATACACATTTCTCTCAAGTGCTCATGGGATATTTTTCAAGAAATTAGAAACCTTTGGTATAAATGTAAAATGGTATAGGCACTGTGGAAAACAGTAAGGAATTTTCTCAAAAAATTAAAAATAGAATTACTGTATGATCTAGAAATTCCCCTTGAAATTAGGGTCTCAAAGAGATATTTGTACATCCATGTTCATAGCAGCATTACTCATAGCAGCTAAAACATGGAAGCAATCCAAGTGGTCATAAATAAATAAGTAGATAAGTAAAATGTTATGTCGGGTCCCGCCCTGGGCCAGCAGGGTGGAAAATCCTTGCAGGTTCTTGATCCTGAGGGAGGGAGAGAAAGGGAAGGAAGGGGGGGCACAGAGAGTAGAGACAGCACAAGGTATCCGATCAAGCCTCTTCCTTTTTATTAGGTGGGAGAACAAGGCAGCTGACCTAGGTCAGTTGCTAGGAAACAGGGTCAAGGGATTTTGGCTAGGGTAAAGAAGGAAATAAACTGAAGTTTTTAGCACAGCACTGAAGGGCCTATACCACCCTGCCTGTAGGCAATTGATCTTTGTTCTTCTGGCTTCTCCTCTGACAGGGAGTGGCTCTCCCCTGCCTATTTTTGCAACTCCCCTCAGGGAGGGACATATCCGGCTAGCAAATGGCCAAGCAGCTGAATCTTTACCGCTCCCCACAATGTTATATATATATATATATATATACATATATATATATATATATATATATA
>NC_043705.1:135654209-135660781 GCF_006229205.1 Suricata suricatta | reverse complement strand
ATATATATATGTATACATAATATATAGTCAAAAAGTAGAATACAGTAGAATATTAGTCAAAAAGAAGAAGGAAATTGTAACACACGCTACAACACAGATGAAACTTGAGGATGTTATGCTAAGTGAAATAAGCCAGTCACAAAAAGATAAATGCTACAGGATTCCTCTTATAAGAAGTACTTAGAAGAGTCAAAATCATAGATATCAAAAGTGAAATGGAGGTTGCCAGGTCTATGGGGAAGGGGTGTTATTTTTAATCGGTATAGATTTTCACGTAGCGACATAAAAAGCATTCCGAAGATGGACAGTAGTGATGGAGGCACAACAATATGAATGTACTTAATACCACTGAACTGTACACTCAAAAAAGATGATAAATTTTGTATAATGTGTATTTTACTACAATAAAAATGTTAAGTAAACAAAACTTTATAATCAAATAGTAAAGTGCACTATCAAAGCGAGACTTTCCTACCAAATCTAACCTTATCCTATTTTCTAGGCAAAGCTAACGAGCAGCCAAAATCACAATGACATATCTGCCATAGCACAACATAATTTACTTCATCAGAAGCTTTAGACAAAGACATCATTGGAAACATAGGCTTCCAATTTGTCCCTTTATAGAATTTAATAGTTAAACTTTTCTGAGGTATCTTTGCTGTATGTGACTAATTTCTAACCCACCACAGATACCTAATTATATTCTTCCCAGCAAGCATCCTACCAACCTGTGTATAATAAGAAATTGTTAAAGACATGAATGAATATATTAATTTTCAGAAATAAAAATACATAAACAGGCTTTAAAAGACCATATGCTACTTTTCTTTAGTTTCCAAACCACAATGGATGCACTTGGAATGATTGTTCTGAGTTTTCTGTGATAAGTGAAATCCAAGGAGTTTCTGTAAATGATACATTTATAGTGGAAAAATAATTTCACTCATTTGTTGTCTTATCTTAGGTTTTTTTTCCCCCATATATATGTATATAAACACACACATACATGTATTTTGGATGAAACAGAAAAGAAACAGGAAGCATTTTTGCAATGTTTACAAAGCAAAAAAGAAATGTTATGATTCTGTAAATAAAGAATGTTTTTACAGTATTTAAGATTTGGCAAGACATCTGGTGTGTATATTATCAAGGGCATTAGAAGCAAATAACTAAATTCTGCTCTCAGTTCCTTACTATGCTACCATATGGACATCTTTTTTCTCTCTCTTACTCTATCCTTTACTGAATTGGGAAAGACAAAATCATATTAAAAATGATTATGTAAACTGCTTCTACCAACTCTTAGGTTGCCTAACATTATGTTCTGTTTTTAGTGCATAGACTCAGTTCCTGATCTCAGCTCCCTTAAGTAGATTTCCATGCATTGGCCTGAATCTTGTGTAGAAATTAGAGTTGTAAAAAGGTAAGGATCTGGAAGACTTAATATTGCTAAAATGTCAATTCACTTCAAATTGACCTATGCAAACACAGTGAAAACCCAAGCAGGTTGCTTGGTAGATCCTTACATGATGCTGTCTCCTTGAACTGAGTTGTGTACCAGCAGCACCTTCTGGGCATGTAAGGAAGAGGAACTATAATAACCAAAGTGATTTTGAAAAGGAACACAGTTGGAACACTCTCACTACACAATTTCAATTATAAGAGACTCAAATACTGAAAACAAACTGAGGGCTGAAGCGGGATGGGGGGAGGAGAAGGGGTGTGATGGTCATGAAGGAGGGTGCTTATGAGGAAGAGCACTGGGTGTTATATGAAAACCAACTTGGTAATGAACTATTTAATTAAAAATACTTAATATAAAACCACATTAATCAAGATAGCTTGGTATCAGTAAAAGCACTGAAGACGTTTAGAATCAGTGGCATCCCAGTAATAATAAACTTTCCCAGAGCCCAGATCTTTGTTTCTAAATGTCATTTTCCAGTCAAAGAAACCTGAACTCCTTGTAGATGTAGTTGATTCCAAAGGTGGAGCAGAAAAAAATATGAACCTGGAACATCTTGCATACTAGAAAGTAAGGAAGTGCTGAAACAAGGATGGACGCATGTCAAGAGAAGCCAGCCTCAAAGAGTTTCCAACATTCAAAGCTGGAAAATTGAGTAACAGAATAAAAAATGACAGATTAGATTGTAACAAACAGAATGCAATAAACAATCATGAGTCTATAATGACATAAAAATAATTGAATAAATAAATAGATGAGACAGGAAAGCAATTCCAATTAATAAATGTAAGAGATAAGACAAAAATAGAAAATACCATTAGAACCAACAGTAAAAGTTGTTACAGACAAGTTCTACCCAGAAATGCTAAAACTTTCAGGAAAAAGACAATAGTTGCCTAATTTCATAATATTTCCCCCCTCAAGATATTAGTTATAAAAGGAGAAGTAGTAATTTTTAAAATTTATTTATTTTTGAAAGAGAGAAAGAGACAGACAGCCAGAACATGCATGGGGGAGGAGCAGAGAGAGAGGCACACAGAAATCCAAGCAAGCTCCAGGCTCACAGCTGTCAGCACAGAGCCTGAGGTGGGGCTCGAACCCAGGAACGTGAGATCATAACCTGAGCCAAAGTCGAAGGCTTAATTGACTGAGCCACTCAGACACCCCGTCTCAGTGACATTCTTGACAAACACCTACAAACATAATCTTTTCATGAAAAATATTAGACAAATCTGAATTGTAGGACATTCTGCAAAATATGTGTACAATATGCTTCAAAAGCATCAGGGTCCAGGAAGGCAGAGAGAGAGAGAGAGAGAGAGAGAGAGAGTGCTACCCCTCAATAAAATTCCTCCAACTACAATAATGCAGTCTAAAAAAGTAGCCCCCATGGTGAGCCACTGTGACTATTCACTGGATTTAAGAATAAAGAAAATTAAGGTTGTGTGAACAGAAGATAATAAATTAATGCTTCAGAAGGTGCTGCTAATACACAACTGAGTCCAAGGAGACAGCATCATGTAACAAAAATAGTTTCACACTTCACAAGCCATTGAACTTCTCTCTGTTCTCACTGGTCTCCGAATCTGTTCCTCCTCTCCTGTTCCCATCTGTCTCATTTTCCCTCTTCTCCCTCCTTCACCCAACCTTCTGTGCTATGTTAATACATAGTATAGAACTGAAGTATATTTTTAAGTTACTGATATTATCAAGTTTTATAGCTTGTCTACCCAAGCTTTTCAAAACTTTCTTTCAAAATAAAAAGCTAAAGCTGTATTAAGATGATTGTTCTTCATGTAAACCTTAAATTGATATAGTATGTGTGAAGTTACAGGCTCTTGATAGAAAATGTTTTCCGATCTCTGGCAAAGAGCTTAGAAGTCCATTCAGAATGATGCTGTCAGAATATATATTCATGAGATACTCTGAAATCGACAAAACGAAAAGAGCACACAAAGACTTCATTCTTTAACATTATAAATCACCCCAGTTTTGACATTCTTATTCATAATCATGCTGCAATTAAACACAATATATAGATGGCTAGCTGAAATAGCATAAGTAATTTTACAATCTGATGGTTCTTTTTTCATAGAAAAGCATAATTCTTACTTGCAAAAGAGAGTTAAGCCAAATTCTCTTACATTCCATTCTCAATCACTACTCTTTCTTCAGAAAAACAAATTATATTGAGTGATAATATGGCACAAATTAGACAGAGGAGAGGTGTCCCTGAGTAGCTACACTATAATTTAAACCAAAATTAACTTCAAGTGGGACTCAGGCACTTTCAGAATCTGGCTGTCATCCTAAATGCCTTCACTGGGGGATGCAAAATGCTATTGCTCCCCGCCCCCCACTTTGCTTCTGATTTCCTAAGTTGAATTACCTCTAATTTAGCTCTGAAAGAGTGTGATCAAAAAAGATCCCAAAGATCAAGGCGGATATGAATCAATGTTCCAAGAGTGAAATCAATATAACATTTGCCAAATGTGTTAGTATTAGGTTCCTCAATCTACCCTTTCTTCATTCTCCAATCCTGCTTACATCTGGCACTGGATGAAGTAAATGCCAAGTCCAGGAAAAGAGAATGGACTCCAGGTGTGTGTAAGGTTGCATGGGTTGGGGGAGTAGGGACTTCACTACTGGGAAAGAATTCTGTATTTAGAATAGCCTGCTGATTGAGACAGCCCAGGTATGTGCAGAGCCCCCAACCGCATCTTTACTATGACATCACCAAGATAACTAGACATTTGAGGAAACCTGAAACATGAAACAAAAGGATCAAGATACAAAAATTTGAGCTATAACAAACAGAGACAATTTTGGGTACCCAAAGGACATTTATTAAATTCTTCAATGAGTCCCTCAGAGAAATATGAGGAAAATTTTGCACTCACAAAACAAGTATAGGGGAGCTTTAACAAATTAAAACCATGATTGTTCAGATTCTAAAAGTTTAATAAGTGGGTTGTAAAATACATTGAAGGAAATCTACAAGAACAAAAAAAGAAATAGAGGCCGTAATTATGGTAAATATAAGAAGGGACATAGAGATTATTAAGCCAAGCATTCTCTAGCAAACATTATAAATGCCTACTCAACATCCATTCTCCATTTCAACCTTATTAATATTTGGTTTAAAGGGGACTATCAATGGCTTCTCCCTTTCTTCTTCACTCTTCTCTCTACTTCCTGACTGGACCAAAGGAAAGATACCTGGAGAAAAAGCAACCACCTTGGGAGGATGAGCATGAGTGGTACCTGCTAAAGATGACGGCTCAGGAAAACAGGATGACCCTGGGTCTTTATGGCATCGTGGAACTGCCCTACCAGACCTAGACTTCTTACCTCTAGATTTCTTCTTATGTGAAAATTCAAAATTATATTTTTTGAATAAAACACTTCTGTTTACCTAGCAATAGAGCTATTACCTAATAATATAACATTAGGATGATATCATTTATTATTAATTAACATGTTATTTATTAATAATATCCAGATAATATCTGAATAAATGCTATTAAATCCAACATCCAACTAGTGGGAAAAATGAGTAAAGATGGAAGAAGAGGGAAAGAAAATACAAGAGAGGGATTTTCAAAGACATTTAAAAAACAAAATTCAAAAAATTGTAGGGATACAAGTGTCTTACATTTGGAAAGGTTTTCCAAGTGCTGGAATAATTAATGGAAAATGTCCACATTTTGTACAACAAAGATAAAGAGATTATCTTCAAAGTCTCTGAGAGAAAAAATAAGTAATATATATAAGATATAAAAATAAAGTTGAAAAAAATTTAAGCTGCAATACTTTTTATTAAAAGATTTATTATTTTTAAGTAATCTCTATGTCCAATGTGAGCTCAAATTCATAACCCCAAGATCAAGAGTTGCATTCTCTACCCACTGAGCCAGCCCTCTAAAGCTGGAATTCTTAACTAGAGTGTCTAATAAAACATTTTTAGACATGAATGGATTCAGAAAGATTCATCCAAACAGCCTTTCTTATAATTTGGGTCAGGATGTACTTCAGTGATGTAAACCAAGAAAGATCACATGGGATCCAGCAAATATTCATTAAACCCAAAAGAAGTAGTGAAAACAGTATTAGGATTATTGTTCTTTCTTTCTTTTTTCTTTTCTTATTTATTTATTTATTTATTTATTTATTTATTTATTTATTTATTTATTTTTATATAGTTTATTGTCAAGTTGGTTTCCATATAACACCCAGTGCTCTTCCTCACAAATGCCCTCCTCCATAACCATCACCCCCCTTCACCTTTCCCTCTCCATCTTCAGCCCTCAGTTTGTTTTCAGTATTTAAGAGTCTCTCTGATTTGCCTCCCTCCCTCTGCCTAACTCTTTTTCCCCTTCCCCTCCGCATAGTCCTCTATTAGGTTTCTCCTGTTAGACCTATGAGTGAAAACATGGTATCTTTCCTTCTCCACCTGACTTATTTTGCTTAGCATGACACCCTCGAGGTCCATCCATGTTGCTACGAATAGCCAGATTTCATTATTTCTCATTGCTATGTAGTATTCCATTGTATAGATGAGTCACATCTTCATGATCCATTCATCACTTGATAGACATTTAGGCTCTTTCCATGATTTGGCTATTGTTGAAAGTGCCACTTTGAACATTGGGGTACATGTGCCTCTATGTATCAGCACTTCTATATCCCTTGGGTAAATCCCCAGGAGTGCCATTGCTGGGTCATAGGGGAGTTCTACTGATAGTTTTTTGAGGAACCTCCACATTGTTTTCCAGAGCAGCTGTACCAGTTTACATTCCTACCAACAGTGTAGGAAGGTGCCCGTTTCTCCACATCCTCACCAGCTTCTATAGTCTCTTGATTTTTTTCATTTTAGCCACTCTGGTGTGAGGTGGTATCTCAAGTGTAGTTTTGATTTGTATTTGCCTGATGATGAGTGATGCTGAGCATCGTTTCATGTGTTTGTTGGCCATCTGGATGTCTTCTGTGGAGAAGTGTCTATTCATGTCTTCTGCCCATTTCTTCACTGGATTATTCATTTTTTGAGTGTGGGGTTTGGTGAATTTCTTGTAAATTTTGGATAATAGCCCTTTATCTGATATGT
>NC_043705.1:135618164-135654109 GCF_006229205.1 Suricata suricatta | reverse complement strand
GAAAAGTGAAAGTTTGACTTTATCTTTATCTGATGCCTTTTATTTCCTTTTGTTGTCTAATTGCTAATGCTAGGACTTCCAGCACATGTCCAACAGTGGTGAGAGTGGACATCCCTGTCATGTTCCTGATCTCAGAGGGAAAGCTCTCAATTTTTCCCCATTGAGGATGATATTAGCTGTGCACTTTTCATAAATGGCTTTTATAATGTTTAAGTAGGTTCCTACTATCCTGACGTTCTCAAAGGTTTTTATTAAGAAAGGATGCTGTATTTTGTCAAATGCTTTTTCTGCATCTATCGACAGGATCATATGGTTTTTATCTTTTCTTTTGTTAATGTGATGGATCACACTGATGGATTTGTGAATATTGAACCAGCCTCATAACCCAGGAATGAATCCCACTTGATCATGGTGGATAATTCTTTTTATATGCTGTTGAATTCGATTTGCTAGTATCTTGTTGAGTATTTTTGCACCTGTATTCATTAAGAATATTGGCCTGTAGTTCTCTTTTTTTGTTGTTGTTGGGTCTCCATCAGGTTTGGGAATCAAAGTGATGCTGGCTTCGTAGAATGAGTTCAGAAGTTTTCCTTCTATTTCTATGTTTTGAAATACTTGAGAAGAATGGGTATTAACTCTGCTTTATTTTTTTTAATTTTTTAATGTTTTTACTTATTTTTGAGAGAGAGAGAGACAGACAGAGAGAGAGAGAGAGAGAGAGAGAGAGAGAGAGAGAGAGAGAAAGAGAGCATGAGCAGGGGAGGGTCAGAGAGAGAAGGAATCACAGGAACTGAAGACAGGCTCCAGGATCTGAACTAGCAGTCAGCACAGAGCCTGAAGCAGGGCTCGAACCCACGAACCGTGAGATCATGACCTGAGCCAAAGTCAGACACTTAACTGACGAGCCACCCAGGTGCCCCTAACTCTGCTTCAAATGTCTGGTAGAAGTCCCCTGGGAAGCAATCTGACCGTGGACTCTTATTCACTTGGAGATTTTTGATAACTGACTCTATTTCTTCACTGGTTATGAGTCTGTTCACATTTTATATCTCTTCCCATTTGATTTTTGGTAGTGCATGTGTGTTTAGGAATTTGTCCATTTCTTCTAGATTGTCTAATTTGTTGACATATAACTTTTCATAGTAATCTCTGATGATTGCTTGTATTTCTGAGGGATTGGTTATAATAAATCAATTTTCATTCATGATTTTGTCTATTTGGGTGTTCTCTCTCTCTCTCTCTTTTTTTTTTCTGAGGAGCCTGGCTAGAAGTTTATCAATTTTGTTTATTTTTTTCAAAAAGCCAACTCTTGGTTTCATCAATCTGTTCTACTGGTTTTTGGGGAGGGAGATTCTATATTGTTTATTTCTGCCTTGATCTTTATTATTTCTCTTCTTCTGCTGGGTTAGGGGTGCTCTTGCTGCTCCCCTTCTAGTTCCTTTAGGTGCTCTGTTAGATTTTGAATTTGTACTTTTTCTAGTTTGTTGAAATAGGCCTGGATTGCAATATACTTTCCTCTTAGGACTGCCTTTGCTTTGTCCCAGAGAGTTTGGATTATTGTATTTTCATTTTCATTTGTTTCCATATATTTAATTTCTTCTTTAATTGCTTGATTGGCCCAATCATTCTTCAGTAGGGTGGTTTTTAACCTCCATGTTTTTGGAGGTTTTCCAGACGGATCCTATGATTGATTTCAAGTTTCATAGCATTGTGATCTGAAACTGTGCATGCTATAATATCAATTCGCTTATATTTATGGAGGCCTGTTTTATGCCCCAGTATGTGATCTATCTAGGAGAATGTGCCACGTGCACTTGAGAAGAAGGTGAATTTCTTAGCTTCAGGATGCATAGTTCCAAATATATCTATAAATCCATCAGTTCCTTATTTCTTTAGTGATTTTCTGTCTGGTTGATATATCCATTGCTGTAATTGGAGTATTAAAGTCCCCTGCAATTAGCACATTCCTATCAATTAGATGGTTTCTGTTTGTGATTAATTGTTTTATGTATTTGGGTGCTTCCAAATTTGGCACATAGATGTTTATAATCGTTAGCTCTTCCTGATGGAGATATCCTGTAATTATTATATAATGTCTTTCTTTATCTTTTGTTACTGCCTTTACTTTAAAGTCTAGCTTATCCAATATAAGTATGGCTACTCTGGCTTTCTTTTGACTTCCAGTCACATGATAGATATTTCTTCATCCCCTTACTTTCAATCTGAAGGTGTCTTCAGGTGTAAAATGAATCTCTTGTGGACAACAAATAGATGGATTTTGGTTTTTTATCCATTCTGCTATCCTGTGTCATTTGGAGCATTCAGTCCATTTACATTCAGTGTTATTATTGATAAATGTGGGTTTGGATTCATTGTGTTCTCTGTAGAGATCATGTTTGTAGTGGTGTCTCTGGTACCTTGTATTCCCTGTAACATTTCCCTCATAGACCCTCTCTTAGGATTTCTTATAGGGCTGGTTTAGTGGTGATGAATTCTTTCAGTTTTTGTTTATTTGGGACATCTTTATCTCTCCTTCTATTTTGAATGACAGGCTCACTGGATAAAGGATTCTTGGCTGCATATTTTTTCTGTTCATCATATTGAAGATTTCCTGCCATTCCTTTCTGGCCTGCCAAGTTTCATTAGATAGGTCAGTAACCACTCTGATAGGTTTCCCTTTGTACGTTAGGGCCCTTTTATTCCTAGCTGCTTTCAGAATTCTCTCTTTATCTTTATACTTTGCCAGTTTCATTATAATATGTCATGCCAAAGGTTGATTCAAGTTACGTCTTAAGGGGGTTCTCTGTGCCTCTTGGATTTCAATGTCTATTTCCTTCCCCAAATTCAGAAAGTTCTCGGTTATAATTTGATTAAACACCCCTTCAGGACCTTTTCTCTTCCTTCTTGTTCAGGAATTCCTATGATACGAATATTGTTCCATTTGATTGTATCACTCAGCTCTCAAAATCTCCTTTCGTGCTCCTGTATCAATTTCTCTCTTTTTTTCTTGGCTTCCTCTTTTGCTATAACTTTGTCTTCTAATTCACCTCTTCTCCTCTCTGCCTCTTCAAACTCTGCAGTGGCCACCTCCATTTTATTATGCACCTCATTTATAGCCTTTTGTTACTCATCACAGCTATTTTGAAGGTTCCTAGTCTCTGTATCCATAGCTTCTCTGATACTTTTTTCACGTCCAGTGATTAATTTTATGACAATGATTCTAAATTCTTGTTCAATTATGTTGCTTATATCTGTTTTGAGCAGTTCTGTGGCTGTGACTTCTTCCTGGAATTTCTTTAGAGGAAAGTTCTTCTGTTTTGTCATTTTGGCTAGCTTTCTGTCTCTTATCAATTTTAAAAGCTTGTTATGCACTCTACACCTGTGAGTATTGCTATATTAAAGGAGACTCATTGACTGTCCAGGGCCTGTCCATTCAGGAAGTGTTCTTTTAATGGTGTCTCTTGGTTTCTTCTCTTGTTGTGCCTTTGATTATTTTATTTCCCTACTTAATGATATTTGGGTCTCTTCACCATGTGCACATTGGTTTGTTTCTTGAGGTAGCCCTGAAAAGGGAAACAGGCAGACAAACACAGAGGGAATAAAAGCATGCAATCGCACAGACAAATCAAACAATTAAGCAAACCAAAAGGGAAAAGAAAGAAAGAAAAGAGAAGAAAAGGAAAAGAAAAAGGGGGGAGGGGGACAGAAACAAAAGACAATGGACAGTCTAAAAGCATATAACCAGCAAAGGGGAGAGATAAGAATGAAATAAGGGAAAATATATCTGGATGGCAAAAAACAAAGAAAGAAAAAAACAACAACATCAAAAAAGGTGGCTCTCGCATGTGGATGGGCATGGTTTGGTGTAGGTAGGTCTCGGGGGCTGCTCTCTGATGCCCCGCCTTGCTGGTTGCGGGGAGAAGAATGGCAGCACCCCAAGCTCTGCTCCACCCAAGCATTGCAAGCCACTTTTTTGAGTCCAATCTCCCTGTGTCTCGGGGGAGCCAAGTTGCATTTTCCAAGTCCCGTCTTATTTCCAAATCCTAGTCCATGCACTTTAATGATAGTGCTGGAGATTAGATATGCTCCTGCTGGCATCCAGCTTCCCAGACGGGATCTGTAGGGGCAGGGGGCTGTTTCTCCTGGTGCCTGGAATGGTCACCACTGCCACCAAGCCCAAGGAAGAATTCGCCAGCTAAATGGGACGGATTTCTCTCCCCGTGCCCAGTGGTTATATATGGGATGACAATATCTCTTTCTGTCCCAGGGCAAGTTTTTTTATCTCTTCTCTAGAGATAGTTCTATGATGGTTTTCTGTCTCTCTTTCTCTTCTCCTTGTCTCTCTGGGGCTCCACACACTCTCCCTGTGTTGGGCTGGGGTTCCCACCCTTCCACACCTCCGGGGACTGGCCCATTTTTTATTAGTTTTCCCAGTTCTCACTCACTCAGGCATCTTTGGGGTTGTTTTCCTTCTGGAGTCTGTGTTTTTTCCTCCCACTCTTGCAGATCAGAGTACTGTCACTTCAGTCCTTCTCGGTTTGATAGATGTAAGCAGGCGAAGATTACAGAGCTCCCTACTTCTCTGCCATCTTGCTCTTCTCTCAGGATTATTGTTCTTTCATCCTGCCGTAGGGCTCTCAGTCTAGACTTCAGTCTGCACATGAACAAAAGGTAACTACAAACTCTGAGTAGAAGATAGTTTCCAAGATATTTGTGGCCCAACTAGGAGATAATAAGTGCAAAGTAGAATAAAAAGTGAATGAGTTTTCAAAAAAAAATTTAATGGATTCCATGTGACAGATTTTATGTATTTCACAGAAAGGACATTCTAGCAATATAGTAATGGCATATATTTTACACTTCATGTATTGACATAATGAGGTTTGGCATTAAAGAGTAACTTTTTAATGACTTGGGAAATGCTTACAATTCACTATTGTGCAAATAAGAGAATTGAATAGGATTCTATTTTCTTAAATAGGTGATAATGCTTGTCTTGGTCAGCTCAAGATGTTGTAATGAAATACCATGAACTGAGGCTTAAACAATATACATTTGTTTGTCATAGTTCTGGATTATCTCAAGATCCTGGATGATTTGGTTTCTGGTGAGAGCCCTCTTCCTGGCTTGCAGTTACGTCCTCACTGTGCCCTCACATGGTTGACAGAGAGTACTTTCGTCTCTCTTTTCTTTTAAGGACACCAATCCCATCATATGACCTCACCTAACCCTACTTATCTCCTCAAAATTTCACTTTCAAATACCCACACATTGGGAGTTAGGACTTCAATATAAGAACTTTGAAGGGACACAAACATTCCATAACAATGTTAAACATTTATTCTTGCTGTGTGTGAGATAATGTTTTTAAAACTTCACGTGTATTAATCTATTTAAATCTCCAAACCATACTGTGAAGTCGATGTTATTAATATTATAAGTATTTTTATTATGAATTAAGATTTTTGTTATCTGCTTTACAGTTGTTAAATGACTTTAAAACTAATGTGTATTGCTTTGTTTCAATTCTTAACATTTCTTCAGATAAATCAAATAGTTGGTCTCACATTTAGGTTATATGTTTGTTTTATACACAGAATTGCCTTAAAATTATTTTCATTTGAAACTTTTGATATTACATATTATTCAACATTTATTCAAACTTAATTTTAAAATTCAGCTGTTCTATGCCTTAAAATGTCAGAGTTAAATAATTTCTTGGCTCAAAGAGACAGACTTTTTTAAAAAGCAAATTGAGAAATCAGTGAATTGGTGGCTTACTTTATTGGGAATAGATGAAATTCTTCAAAATGTCATAAGATTGGTATAATAAGTGGCTTGTGGAGATCCGATTGTATAGATCCACAGAACAAAGAAGGTAATTTTAGTCTATTTTAATTTATCTAAAATCCTGAATGAACTTTAATTTATATAACCACCAGTACATCCCACATGGATACATTTATTGAGCTATGATAAATTGTGGTGACCTTTGAGAATATTGGTGAAGCACTTCATGTATCAGGTAATGGGAGAGAGTCCATCAAATAAGACAGTGCTAAGGAACTGGCCAGAATCCAAATTTATCCTTCATGATGTTTCTGAGTTACTGTTCCGCACAATGTCCCTTGAGCAAGGAAAGCAATTACTTCAGCATGGGGGAAAATCAAGAGTTAGCTTCTCTTCTACAGTTTAGCCTTTATCTTTAGCCTCTTGCTACTAGGTTGGGCATCTTGGGAGCCATCTTGGGTTTCTGCCTATCAGGAAACTTGGTTAAGAATGGAAAAGTACTGAGAGAGATAGTCTTTCAGATGCCCAACCCTTGGTGTAATCCCCAGGATTTGGGATGTGACATCTTACTCCAATGGTTAGATCATCTCACATGGCAAAAGTGACTTTATGAATGGAGATTATCCAGGTGGACCTGACTTAATCACACGAACCTTTTAAATATGGGTTTAGAAGTCATCAACAGAGAAGTCTGTGGTTTGATGAGAAAGATTTGATCGGCCCTTGTTGACTTGAACAGAAAATGGGGCCATGAAGCAAGGAATGCGGCAGCCTCTAGGAGCTGAGAGCTTAGGAAAATTCATAAAAATAAGGTGGATTTTTCCTTAGAACCTCCAGAGAAGATTTCAAACTGCCAACACCTTGATTCTTACCACAGTGAACAGAACACTTCTTTATATTGCAGAAGGTCTTGTTGTAGATGCCCAAAGAGCCAATCATTTACAATTTTATGTTCTGAGTAAAGCTAATTCAATTAATTTTTCTTACTGTCTTCCCATAATACACATGATAGGATTTGTTGTTTTCTTCCCGTATTATTTTAATGTAAAAGTTTAAACATATGTCTCCATTTGGAACTGCCAGTACACGGCACTGGGATCAGCACTGTTCAGAAAGTGAGATCTTCCCTTAAGGAGTTTACTGTCTAGTTGAAAAAAACAACATATATACCCAAATAAGTATCATATGAGGAGAAAGTGGCATGTAATTAAAAATGAAAATAAATTTTTAGAATCTCAGATATAAATTAGATATGCATTTCCGAAAAAAAACCCAATAATTTCTTGCTAGAATGACACAGCAGCTTTTACCAATAAGATGGTAAAATGATCTTGGTCTGATGGGTAATTGAGCTAAATAGTATTTTCCATCATCTCAGTAAAGAGCCATGCTATCACTATCTGTTTCCAAAAATGTTGTTTCCTCATAGAGTGCCCTGGATTCAGTTCAATCCATAAGTCTTCTTTGGAAATTAGTTACTATTCTGAAAGGAAAAGTATGAGTTTTTAACCTCACAGAGTTTCTTGCATTAATCAACCAAAGCAGAGTAAAGAGGGCTCCTTCCTTGCAGTGGGGCCCAGTCCCTCTGGGGTGAGGCAATGTGTCCATAGATCGGCTCCCTTACTCAGGCATTTTCCAGGCTGAACTTCACAGAGACCTGCATGTTTCCCTTACACATTTCACCAGTCCCCTCCTAGAAATAAACTTCCTGGACATATTGCTCCCAGTTGCTCATCCTTGGGAAGAAAATTAAATCTGCCTGTTATAATTCATTAGCGCCTCACCTGTGGAGAATTTCATGGCTCATCAGCTTTCACTGGGGACTTCAGAGAACCAGGTCCCTAGGAAACAGAGAATAGATGACACGGCAAATCATGTGGGGGAGGAGGAAGGAGGACTTAGGACCAGGTCTGGATTCTGGGACACTGATGAGCAAGAGTATATTGGGAGAGAGACAGTAGGAAGCTTCTCTGTGGGAAAAGAAACTATAGAGAAGAGGAGGGTGCAGGAGGTAGCATCTCCAATCTAGATGGTGCCTTCTAGATGGGACCTTATACAGGTGAGCAACAAAGGCTTTTAAAGGTATTCAACTTTCCCCAAGGCCATACAAGTGACAAATCTGGGGACATGAGCCAGAATTAAGTTCTTTCTCTCTTATGCTTCCCTCTGATTCTTGTAGGCCCATCAAAGTAACATTTCCTTCTGAGATTGTAAGCTTCTGAATCATGAGAAAGGATTCAGCCTTACCTTATTTTCACTGGCAGCATTTAGCACATAGGAGGTGTTAATAGGTATTCATGGTGCAGAGTGCGCCTTTTCTTAATCAAGAGCATCTTAGTCTTGTTCATGCAACTCTCCAAAACCTGTCCTGCCAATGATCACACACACACACACACACACACACACACACACACACACACACACACCTTTTGGGCAGTTTCAGAAGAACCATCTCAAATCTGACCCTTTTTTTGATACTGATCCTTTCTGCCTTTTTGACTGCCGGTGTATATTTTCTCTACATGAAAGTTAACAGAATTTGCATCAGTGGGCCCAAATTTACCTATGCACTAGAATACATTAAGGAACTTAAAAAAAAAACTACAGATGCTGGAATCTAGCCTACGGATTCATGTTTAATTGCTCTGGGATGAGGTTCAGGCATCAAGACACTTAAAAGGTTCTCTACTGATTTTAATGTACATCCAGGATTGAGTACCACTGATTTAATATTACTTTCCCACAGAGGAAACTCCATCCAAGACTAATGAAATCAGAATCTCTAGGAATGGGGCCAGGCAGCAGTATTTCTTAGGCTATCCCATGTGATCTCACTGTGCAGGCAGGATTGAGAATCTCTATCAAAACAATGGGTCTAGGACAGTAGTACATTCAAGAAACATCTAAGGAGATTTTGAAGATTATGAATCCAAGTAGCATCCTTGACCTAAATCAGTTTCCTTTGTTGGCAACTCTTCCCACATCTGTCATGGCTGGCGATGGAGGGCGGGCAGCATTAACTAGAGCACACCACGTGTAACTTGCTGAATGAAAGGTGGAGCTCCCTTCACATGCAACTGCTGCTGCTACAGACAAAGGAAAAAGGTCCCAAGAGAATCTCTGAAAAGGAGAATCTGGAGTGTTGACAAGCAGGATAGTGTCCTGCATATGGGCTTTGGTGCCTCCAGGTAGGGCTACTCTTATTGCTGGTATCTGAGAGTGATATCATCGCCTAAGACAGAACAAAGTTTATGTCTACAGAAAGCACTTGTTGAATGAATGAATCTAAAGGAAGTTCTCTAGGGACCTGAACCTCTGGGTTCGGGAGTATTTATCTACACTACAGGAGTTCTTGTGAAACTTGTTTAAGAGTTTATTGGTAATAAACAGGTGCAGTCCACCGATCCCAGGTATGATGAATTTCAGTCCCGATGCTGAACACTGAACACTCTGCTGCTAGTGACAAATTAAGACAGCGTCAGCTCTGAGAACCCACTGTATTCTGTACTTGTCAAGCTGCTCACTAAGTGGAAGAGAAAAGTGTTAGGGTTGCAATGTGAATCCCCCGCAAAAGCATCAGTGTTGTTTTCCAGCAGTGTGAAATTGCCAAGCTGATAAGTGAGGACTGCAAGTTGTTTGACATATAACCAGTTTTATATAATCCCAGCAAAATTTCAAAGTGGTTATTGAGACTTGCTTAGCATCGCTTTGAGTGCCCAAAGAAGATTCCTTCTCCTTTTGGATAACCATACATTTTTATGAGAAGTTGCCTCTCATCTCAAAGCTATGTATTTCAAACTCTCTCCTCTACTCCTTAACTTAATGTTGACTCCTTGGCCTAAAAATACAAAGAACTTCTGTTAAACAAGCTAACCGCTGGGAATATTATGGCTGCCAGCTGAAAGAAATGAGGTGTGTACACAGACCACATAAAACAATGAAACCAATTTAAATACAAAATGTACAGGGTAATGAGGAACAACTTTGGCAATACTGAAAGCATGTGAGTGGCCTGCTGCTTTGGGCAATGCTCTGAAAATCTTGGCATTCACGCACCCTGGCCTCAGAGTCCATCTGGATGAGACCTAGATAACTGGCACTTTCCATCTTCAAAATTAGCCTTTCCGGCCAGACCATAGAGGGTAAGGCAGCCATTACAAACCAGAACCCTCCAGTGCTGCCATTTTCTGCTGATTCAAAGAGAGGGAAAACCAAGGGACAATTTGCAGTTGATTAAGAGGCCATTAAATTAACAGTGTTGTTCTTCTGGTTAGATTGGCTCTTTGAATGAGGCTTTGTTGAACAAGAGCTCCATCTATGGGAGAAATCAGTTATACTGGCTTCTACCCTTAACATCTTGATTACAATTTACCTTAGACCAGTGGTTCTCATTATTTTGCCCTCCAGAGGACATCTGGCAACATCTAGAGACATTTTTTGTTGTCATAACTGGATTGGGACATCTAATAGGGAGAGGGTAGGATATGGCTAAACATCCTACAATGTTCGGGACAGCCCCACACACCAAATAATTTTCCTACCCTATCAATAAATAAAATGGGAGAAATCCTTCTTGAGAAAAGAGAATCTTATAACATTTATGCTTATGTATGGGTTCCCCAAGCTATAATAAAATATTTTTTATTTAAATCTTTTCCTATTTCCTCATCACTACACTGAGCTTCTCATCTCCCTACCTTTTTCTGCTGCTCATGGATGTGACAAATTATTTTACCCTAAGGTGTTAGTGAATGACTGAATATATTAATATATATCTAGGCTATTTGAAAAAGGAAACTAGAGGAAGATGATGATACTTAGGACAAAAAATACATTTGTAATGGCAGAGTTTTAGGTGCAGGTCCCTTAATGAGACTGAAACTTTGGTTCAAGTTTTCTCCTTCTAGCTTTTCCCACAAGGTGATCCTACCTGTGGCTGGTTAAATAAATAAAAACTATATAATCTCATGTTCAGACCATTGTAGTTGAAACTATAGTTGTAAAAGCCCCTGTGGGATGGACACAATACTGAGGGGAAAAATTATCTTTCTTGGATTCTCTATTCAACACAATGTCATTCAGCAGGTCACCATTCAGTGTCTCGGGCAGCAGTTCACCAAATGGGATTTTGGTGGACTAAAACCTGAAGGTCAGTTTCTGAGAGATGTTTTTTCAGTCGACAGAAAAGCACATGTGCCTCTAAAGTTTATGATAGAGCAGATTTTTATAAAAATGTAGCTGTGGGCCATGGTTTTCTGTCCTTTGAGACCTCCTAATTGTGGGCTAAGAATAAAATTTGAAGCCTCATGCTTCAGCATTGTCACAACCTCAGGTGCTTTCAGAGATCAATCCTTGTCCCATGGAGAAGAATCTTCGCCCCAACTGTAAAGCCTACTGCAACCACATTCCAGGGGACCCCATTCTCTCTGCTCCACCTCCAAGAAAAGCAAAGGATCATGATACCCACTTGTCTGAAAAGATGTGCATCTTTCTTCATCTACATGGGTTTATGTCTTGCCTTTTCTCTCTAAATATTGAATTCATCTCATCAGCCACTGGGCATCTACAATCTGCAAGGCAAAGCCATGGGAATGTAGAGATGATTTAGAGAGTGCCGCTCCCTGAGATAACCAAACAAGGGTGTTATATCTGCATACCTGACTCCAGTCTGTTTTTTTCCATTGTGGCATGGCATCTGGGCCTGGATATTGCAGTTAAAGGAAAAGACGCATTCTTGAAAGTTATCAGCTCATCTTTCCTGCCATTAGCAACAGTGGACCAACTATTAAACCCTGAAAGTCACTAAGATCTTGACAACATTTTCTATGCAATGTCTAGATTCCTATACTATGATTGTGCCAGGCAAAGTATATAGTGAGAAGTATTGGAGCATCCTAAAAATTCATATTAAGTGAGTAATGATTTAATAACTTTCCTCTTCAAGTGCCATCAGCAAGAAATTGTACAGTTTTATGGGAACTCTTGATTTATTGGTACTGAAGATTGCCTCAGCACAGCCAGTTTGCCTCATAATTTGTGGGAAAGAAGCAAGATTAAAAAGAAATTTGAAGGGAAAAAATGAGTTGAGAAAAATTGGCAACAGGGCTTGTGCAATGTTAATTATAATTGAGAAGAGAACATCCCTGCTGAATCTAGGGCATCTTTATGTATCATGTGCACTAATAAAACTTGTGTGCCCCACACTAGCTGATGTATTATCATTGTTTCCAGTCAAATGGGTCTGATGAACAGTGAATATTAAAATTATATTCTTAGTAATTATAAATGTAAAAATATAAAATAGGAAAATAATAATGCACACCATAAACTGTGAAAGGTATTGTGTTGGTCTCTTCCCAAGTAGTATTTGGTGTGGTGGTTGAAGGGGTGTGGGATGATGGAAGAAAATTAACATAAATGATTATAAATAAAGTAAAATATTGATGCACTTTATCATAATTGTTCCAACGGCAATTACTTTCCAGAACATCAAACACTCATCCTATGACCTACATGTAGGGAACCAAGGTGAAGATAACTGGTCAGACTATGTCTATTCCTAAGAGATTGGTTTACAGCAATTTGAACTTAGACTACAGAGTCTGAGAAGATGAAAAGTGTAAGTTACATACTCATAGTTGTGTTTAACAATATTATTTGCTAGTCAAATGTGCTGGATTTTGGTTTGTTGGAAAAAAATAGTTCAGTTCCTTTTGCTATATACAAAAATGTTTTAATAAATATTAATACTATGTCTACAGAGGGCTTACATTACCAAAAATATGTAATTGCTTTTGCTACCAATAAATCAAGGTTAATAGGCAGGCACTTTGGAGCAATTGCTTAGATTTCTCATGTTTCATTTGGAAACGTAAAGTTATTAAATCATAACCCATTTGTTATGAGTTTATAAAACACTACAGTTTGGGTGATGTACCCTATATACTTCAAATATGAAAGGCCAGATTTTCTACATTAACCTCTTTCAAGAGTGTCATGGGTGGTCAAGATTCTAAGAACTATGGATTTTACTCTCATTTTTGCAGAATTTTGGGGTTAGAAGAAGACCTGCCCACACAAGTTCAAGGCACCCATGAAGAGCCAGAACTCTCCAGGGCTGTTCATTTCCTTCTGGTCCAACTTGCATGCTATTTCTTAATTATGCCTACACCAATGTAACCACTGTTAGTCTAATTGAAGATCTGAAGACTTCCTACAGTTATCCATTCTATTTTGGGGGAAGATTTGACTATTAAATACAATCTTTTCTTACACCAGTCTCAAACATTTACCTTCCAGTATTTATCATTGCCAGTGTTGATCCCAGAATGGCCTCTAGGGACAACTTAAAAATGTGTGTGTAGCAAGGAGATGGAGGTGTGTGTGTGTATGTGTAGTGCTTGTTCCCTTCTTCAGAGATGACCCTTGCAATATCTGTAGATAATTAGCCACTGTCATTGTCCAACCCCTACTCATTACCTTCAGACTTTTCTCAATGGGCTAAATGACTCATATATAAATTTCTTCATGTACCTCAGAAACACTTCTCCTGTATAGTTTTCAGGATTGACTTTAGTAATAAGTTGACTCCTTTGTTCTCAATATACTCTTCTTTGTCCATATGCATTTAAAGTGTGGCATCCAGATTGGCAGCCATAGCGCAGTGGTCTTCTGATGTTCCCTCCTTTGTCATTCATGTTTTCAACTCAACAAAATGTTATCAGGCAGCTATATGTGCTGGACACTCTGCTGTGTTGTAAGTACAACAATAGATTGCAAGATTCAGTTGCTGTTGTGATGGGAAAGCTTTAAGTGAGTACACACCGGTAGACAGAAATTACTCCCTGTAATGAGTGAAATGAAGGCCAAGAGTTTGGGTGCCTTAAGCAAGAATAACAAGGAGAGGGGAGCCTGGCTTGCTCAGTCAGAGGAGCATATGATTTTTGATCTCAGAGTCTTGAGTTTGAGCCCCAAGGTGGGTGTAAAAATTATTTAAATAAATGAAATAAAACTTAAAAAAAAGAAGAAGAATGAGGAGAGATCTGATTTAAGTTTTGAAGTCATGGAAGATTCTGAGACCAGAAAAATGACAGATCATTATTATTACTGTGCCCATTGATAGAGTCTATGACCTAATTAATTTGAAAGCAGCTATATCAATATGGGGACTCATTTTGACCTTACTTTCCTATTACACATTTACTTGTTCTTCAAAAAATATTTATTGAGCACCTATTATCTTAAAATAAATAAATATAAACATATACAGATATGTATTTTAAACATACATGTTAAGCCCATATAAGGCTCTCTCCGCTAGGGTGGGTATATATGTTAATGTAATCCCTGCTGCCAACTTTTCAAAAAATACCTCAGACAAGTAAGACAGTGGAAGAAGAATCATTCCCTTAATAAGCCTTTCCAGGAATCTTGCCCAGGATGGAAGTCAATCTGACTGGCTGCTAGTTCTCAAAACCTACCTTATTCATCTTGTTGTAAACTGCATTCACATTTTCTCTCTTTTTCATCTTCTCACACTCATTTTTTCATTTATTTATTCCACTTCCCATCCTGGACCTCTAGAGTGCAAAGTACTTCTGTGTATATTAGGGTATTTCTATTTTCAGGCAAAGGAATTGAAAAAAGGACCCCTCTGATAGACCAGATAAGAAAAGGAATCCTTTCTTCTGAGTCATCCCTGTCCCTCTGCAGGGATGATACTTGCCCACTCACAGAAGTTGGTTATATTTCAACCCTTTTTAGACACATCCCTTCTGCCATCCTTGTGCTCTGCTCCTATCCTAAGGAGAATCATTGCCTTTTTTCACAATACCTCAAAAATTATGGAAAGTGATTTACCATTTTTATTAGCAAGCTCTTTCTGTATAGCAGTCTGGAAGATTGATCTTGTCTTAACTTTTATTTTTGCCCCTTGGAATAGGTCATCAACCTTTCTGAACCCAATTTCTATCACATATAACATAAGGATATTAATGAATACGTTCTCCCAAAGAATTTCTGTAGATTACATGAGATAATTCACATAAAGCACTTAGTACAATGCCTGGAACTTCTAAGAATCCAATAAATCATAGCTATTATTACTTCTGGTCTTTGGAAGGCAACCATCTGAGCCAAGAAAGTAGAACAGCCAAAATTTCATTTATTCATATATCTTATATTTCAATCTCCACCTACCAATGAGGATTTTCCATGTTTAAAATACAAGTAAAACAGAAGGAAAATAACCATGGAAAGTTGTGATTTTACTGTCATCCAGAAATATAATTATACCAGGAGTGCTCAAACCATAAATCCACTCTTTCTAAAGAAATTTTAGAAAGCCACTGTTACTGTCTTTAGGGCTGTTTATTTGGGTTGATACAACAAAAAATATTATAGACTAGTTGGTTTGTAAGCAACGGAAATTTATTTATCAGTTTTTGAAGATGACAAGTCCAAGATTAAAGCACCAGAGATCTGGTGTCTGGTGAGGACCCTCTTCTTGATTCACAGAAGCTGTCTTCTTGCTATGTTCTCACAGGGCAGAAAGGTAAGAGGTCTCTGGAGACTGTTTGATAGGGGCACTAATCCCATTCACGAGGGCTCCACCTTCATGACCTAATTACCTTTCAAAAGCTCCACCTTCAAATACCATCCATTTGGGAATTAGATTTCAACATATGAATTGGGGGGTTCGGGGAGACAAACAGTCTATGTCAAGAGTTTTAGCCTTATTGGCACAATTCCCAATTCTTGGGAATATAATCTTGTTTCCTTTCATTTCCTTCTGCTTTGGGGCTACATATGCAGAATTTGACTTTTAAGAGTTGCTCAACCCTCTTGAGTGTTTTCCACATCCAATTTTCATAACATGCTTTCATCCATAGCATGTTTCAAAACATAAATTTTCTTAAATTTAGATCTCATACGTGATAAGTCCTTTCTTCCTGTCAAAAATTTGCCAAAGTAATAGAGAGATGTTCTTCAATGGTATCGTTAACTTCTCTCTCTGCAGTTAAATCCTTTTTCTTCATCAGAACTGAAGCCATAGAACCAATTCTCCTATTTATTTATTCTCTCTTTGGAAAAATCAACTTGTAAGAAAAGCTGGTCAAAAATATATCAGATAGTCTCCTTTCAGACCAATGATACTCCAGCAGATAGTCATGGGATTGAGTGTCCTCAAAGAATTCACCACTGGTCCCAGTTGAGTTACCTGGGTCTGTGAGACATCTTCCATTTCCTCCATCTGGTCAAACTACCTCTGGGATGCTCAAATAATAATAATTTTATTACTCTTTCTCTTAACCCACTCTCATGTCAGAAATGACATGCTTCCATTTTTTTGTTTTATAGATTTCCAAACAGGTATGCATATTCTTCATTGTCTTAGATGTGATTTTTGACTATCATCAAGAATGGCCTGGACATTGAAAGGACACTGTCCACAAAACAGAGTGAGCTGAGTACTAAATGAAGTTTCAGGACTCAGTCAGGCATCATGTTCTCTGAACATTCAGACCTGTGTATTAGCTATGCCTTTCTAAATCCAAAAGAATCCCCAAAAGCCTAAACATTCAAGATTGGCTTTAAACCCTAATCCAAGGGAAATAAAATTGCTTCTAATCTTTGTGCATCATTTTGCCCAGTGGATTTATGCCTTCAGCCTTCTCATCATTACTCTTTTTGCCCATTTGTCAGTCTGATCTTCTAAATCCCATTCACTATACATTGTTAATAGCTGTTAAATTATTTAAAGGTTAAATTTAATAGATCTTCAAGGTATAATAGGGAGAATGTATATCTTACTTTAGAAATTTTGGCATTTGTTTCTAAAATTATATAGAATGAGATTAGCAACCAAAAGGAAAGCAGCAGAAAGGAAAAGAAAGTGTCACCAAAATTTTAAAGCCCTCAATCTGCTTCTGATAAGTTTATTCTTCCAATAATAACAATATAAATATCAAAGAGCTTTCATTCATAGAGTTCATATTATGTGTCAAGGATTATGTGAAGTACATGCCATGTATTGTTGCATCTTTTCCTTAAAGCAATTCTGTATGATTGGTAGATCCCTTACTTAGCTCTATTTTGCCTATGAGAAATTAAATAAGTTGACTAAGATCCCCTCTCAACCTCCAGTTAGTTAACAGCAGGGATAAGAATTAAACTTGACCCCAAAGAGAAAGCCCTGTATCCCAGTTGAGCTTCCTTTTGCTTGTCCAGGATGTACTGTCTTCAGCAGTTTTTCTACAGGATTGTGTATTTGAAGACTTTTTGTTCTGTTTCTAAGACATTCAGATTTATTGATTAAATAACTTGTGCCTCAGAGCAGCCAACAGTTACTTTCCAAGGCTTTGCAAGTGAGTTAGAATAAGTTTCCTAGAATGGGTAGCTGTTCACAAAACATTGTATGTTTATATTATGCTCATTGGACCATGTCAATTAAAATGAAATAAAAATAAGTTCTTTTCAGATGTTTTTTCCTTCTCTTTTGTATTCATTGGTTTAATCCTTAAATTACAATGGATATTTTGACTAGTAATTTGAGCCTTTTGGGGTTACAGATCCTTTTGAGAATGATGAAGATATGAAGTTTTCATAGAAAAATTTCTATCTTCACATACCTACAAAGCTATCTAACTTCTGGAAGATTTAGGGAAACCTAAATTGGCCTGTCTGTGGAGCCTTAAGAATCCAAAAAATTTATATTAAGTATTTCCAATTTAGTAAAATAAGTTTATATTTCTGTCTTGTATCCAGGACAGCACAAAAAATGAGAGACCAGAAATCATACTCTTTTTTCTCCACCACCTTGGCCTCTCATTATGTACTTTGGAAAGCCCCAGCCTACCATCAAGGTAACCACACTCAGGCAGGCAGGGTGAGTCCTATGCACATGTGGCCAGTCAAGAAAGAGAGTGGGGATTGAAAGACAGCTTGTGTGGTGTGTGCCAGACCATGTGTCCAAGCACTGGGCTATCCATCAAGAGTGGGCACCTTTTAAAAACAGGCACATAGACCAATGGAATAAAATAGATAACCCAAAATTGGACCCACAAATGTATGGCCAATTAATCTTTGACAAAGCAGGAAAGAGTATCCAATGGAAAGAAGACAGCCTCTTTAATAGGTGGTGCTAGGAGAACTGGACAGCAACATGCACAAGAATGAAACTAGACCACTTTCTTATACCATACACAAAAATAAACTCAAAATGGATGAAGGACCTGGATTTGAGATAGGAAACCATCAAAACCCTAGAGGAGAAAGCAAGAAACAGCCTCCTTGACCTCAGTTGCAGCAATTTCTTACTTATCACATTTCCAAAGACAAGGGAATCAAGAGTAAAAATGAACTATTGGGACCTCATCAAGATAAAAAGCTTCTACACTTCAAAGGAAACTATCAATAAAACTAATAGGCAACTGACAGAATGGGAAAAGATAGTTTCAAATGACATATCAGATAAAGGGCTAGTATCCAAAATCTATAAGGAACCATCAAGCTCCACACTGAAAAACAAATAATCCAGAGAGAAATGGGCAGAAGACCTGAATAGGCACTTCTCCAAAGAGGACATCCAGATGGCAAACAGACACATGAAACGATGCTCAGCATCACTCATCATCAGGGAAATCAAACCAAAACCACACTGAGATACCACCTCACACCGATCAGAGTGGCTGAAATGGCAAAGATGTGGAGAAACAGGCACCCTCTTACACTGTTGGAGGGAATGTGAACTGGTGCAGCCACTCTGGAAAACAGTATGGAGGTTCCTCAAAAAACTATCAGTAGAACTCCCTTATGACCCAGCAATAACACTCAAGGAATTACTCAAGGGATACAGAAGTGCTGATGCACAGGGGTACAGGTACCCCAATGTTCATAGCGGCACTGTCAACAATAGCCACATCATGGAAAGAGCCTAAATGTCCATCAACTAATGAATGGATCAGGAAGATGTGGTTTATATATACAATGGAATACTACTTGGCAATGAGAAAGAATGCAACCTGGCTATTTGTGGCAACATGGATGGAACTTGAGGGTGTTATGCTAAGTGAAATAAGTCAGGCAGAGAAAGACAGATACCATATGTTTACACTCAAATGTCGAACAAGAGAAACTTAAGAGAGGACCATAGGGAAGGGGAAAGGGAAAAAAATAGTTAAGGAGAGGGAGGGAGGCAAACCACAAGAGACTCTTAAATACTGAAAACAAACTGAAGGTTGATGGGAGGTGGGGGAAAGGGGAAAATGGGTGATGGGCACAGAAGAAGGCACTTGTTGGGATGAGCACTGGGTATTATATGGATACCAACTTGATAATAAATTATATTAAAAATAATAAATAAATAAATAAATAAATAAATAAATAAATAAAGTGGGCACCTTTTCCTAATTTACACAGAGACTTTGTGCTTGGGTCAACCGCTGTCCTACATGGCCACCTGTACCCTGGCATGTACAGCAACTATAGATGCCCTGACTTTGGAGAAATCCCCCTCAGTCACAAGTCAAAAGTCCCACTCCTCCCAAAAGTTAACTCAAAATGGATCGAAGACTTAAATCTAGAATCTTGAAACCATAAAACTCCCAGAAGAAAACACAAAAGAAAACTTCTTAAAATTGGTATTGGTGATGATTTCATGGCTATAACACCTAAACCACAAGCAGCAAAGCAAGAATAAATAATTGCCATTACATTAAACTGAAAAGGTTCTGCCTAGCAAAAGAAACCATTAAAAAAATGAAAAGGCAACCTATGGAATGGGAGAAAATATTTGGAAACCACAAGTCTGATAAGAGTTAATATTACAATCCATAAGTACTCATACAACTCAGTAACAAAACAAAACAAAGCAAAACAAACCAATTTAATAAAGGAGCAAATGACCAGAATAGATATTTTCCCAAAGGAGGTATTTAAATGTCCATCAGGTATGGAAAAATGTGCTCAACATAACTAACCATCAGGGAAATGCAAATCAAAACTGCAACAATAACATATTACATCAAACCTGTTATAATGACTATTATAAAAAAGACAAGGGACAAGTCTTGGTGACAATTTGATTTTTAAAAAAAAGGAACTCTTGTGTACAGTTGGTAGGAATGTATATTGGTGTAGCCACTATGGAAAACATTATGGAGTTTCCTCAGAAATTATAGAATTACCATATGACCCAGGAATTCTACTTCTGGGTATATATACAAAGAAAATGAAATAATTGTCTTAAAGAAATGTATGCACTCCTATGTTTATTGCAGCATTATTCATAATAGCCAAGACATGGAAATAGTCTAACTGTCCATCAATGTATATATGGTTAAAAAAGATGGTATACATATACAATGGAATATTAGTTAGCCATAAAAAAATAAGGAAATTCTGCCATTTGCAACAACATGTGTGAATCTTGAGGACATTCTGCTAAGTGAAATAAGGCAGAGAAAAACAAATACTACATTTCACTTACATGGGGAATCTAAAATAACCACACACAAAAATGGAGAATGGACTGGTGTTTGCCAGAAGTGGGGTCATGGTGGGTGGAGGGAATGGGTAAATGGGGTTGAAAGGTACACACTTCCAGTTATAAATAAATAAATTCTGGGAATGTAATTATCTATAATTATACTTATCAATACCACATTGTATATTTGAAAGTTGCTAAAAGAATAAATCTTAAAAGGTCTTATAATAGGAAAAAACATTCAACTACATGAGGTGATCAACATTAACTAAATTTGTTGTGGTAATCATTTCACAATATATACAAACATCAAACCATTACATTGTACACCTTAAACTTACAAATGTTATATGTCAATTATATTTCAATAAAACTGGGAAACAATTAAAATTTAAAACCTCCAGTTCAGCCCACTTTTTCTTCCTCCTTCTCAGCCTGAGGCACTAGGTCACTTGGCATCTGAAAACTAAATCCGTAAAACCAGTTGCCTTGTATCTAATCTCCACTCTGCACTAGATCAGTGTTCAGATGATTATGTAATATTTTTATCAATCCATTGTCATAGACACAATTTTCTAATGGTCAGTATTCAAAATAAGCTTGATTTGACCAAGAAGATTTTGCTCATTTCTTTCCCACCCACCTATTAACCATAACTTACATCCATGCAATATTTCTGAAATGCCATCCACATTCTCTAATAACATCATACTGACTTTCATTTTCCAGGAGTGAAACATGCATAATGAGGATTTTTGTGCCTACTATGATCTAGACTTATAATTCTTAGCAGACTTCATCAACTCTGAAAGTGCCAAGGAACTGAGTCTTTTATCTATACCTTTAAATTTTTTTTCACATTTATTTATTGTTGAGAGGCAAAGAGAGACAGAGCATGAATGGGGGAGGGGCAGAGAGAGAAGGAGACACAGAATCCGAAGCAAGCTCCAGGCTTGAGCAAGCTGTCTGCCTAGAGCCCAACGTGGGGCCTGAACCTGCGAACCCTGAGATCATGACCTGAGCCAAAGTTGGTCACTCAACCGACTGAGTCACCCAGGCACCACTTAAAATTTCTGAAACATCTACTATGTACCTGACATTGGAAAGCCTAGTGGAAGATAAAGGTAAAAATAGGTGGTGTCCATCTTTGAAAGGCACCATCTTGTCAATATGAATACATTGGCTATACAGGACCTAGGGGCTTGCTCATAAGACTCTCTCAAGAGGAGATAAGGCCTTCACCACATGTCTATTGGGACCTCCTTTTGTTTGAGTTGTGTAACAATAGTTTCATATTAACATGAAGAACAATATTGTATGGTTTGGACAATCTGCCTAAAGGCAAGAGGATAATCCAAATGACCTCTGAGGTCTCTTTTAACCGTAAGCTTTAAGGCATTGACAGAGAAGTCAGTCCTCTGAAGTTTTATCATGCACTTGGGGGAGGAGGAAAATGAATGAGACTGACTTGTATTGAACTCACTTGTTTAAGTTAAAGAATTTAGACATGGAATATAGTTGCAGACTACCAAGTCAAGACCCCTACTCCTGACCAGATGAAGACAATGTACATTAAGCTTCAGAGAAGATGGAATCGTAGTACACCAGGATTTCTGTAAGCTACCATATTTTAAACTCACATTTCATTCTGGCTCTGCTTTCTCTGTGTCTTGCTCCTAATCTCTGATATGGTATAGCCTTCCCTTTGTCTTCTCTCTTTTTGTTTGTTTACCTCTCTCTCCAGATTCTGATTTTCTGTGTTTTCATTGTCATGCATATGGGGTGTCTCCTTTTATTGACTCAGGGTGCTTAGGACTAGTTCCATTGATAAACCATACTTCCCCTCACCACACTTCCCCTAAGACCAGCATCAGTAGACAGTATTTACCATATTCCCTATTCCCAGCATATACCATATCTTCTCTGGCTCTCACACCCAAATGTGTGTACCAGATCCTGGTACAAGTGATGACCAGCATGACAAAAACACAAAAACATTAAGGGAATGATCTGTCCCTTAAATGAGTATTGTTGAAAATTCCACTCTCTTCGCTGTCTCCTTTGAAAGCATGATGATACTGAGTGTCTGTTACCATTCAATCACTCATCATATATGAAAATATCTTCATGGTAAGAAAGTCCTACAGCATAGAAACTTAAATGAGTTACTATCACAGTGGCTCTTGAGTGAACTTTGGGCTTGGACCAGAGGGCCTTCTCAAGACAAGGTTAAGATGGCTCCATGGAGGCCTTGTCAGTTTTGGCATTAGAGGAAAAGGGACATTTATCACAGTGCAGCAGCCCTCCTGGTGGTTGTCAGTGGGGTGTTGATGTGTCCCTGAAGCAAGTTTCTATGCCAATATTCTGTCATTTAGACTGTTGGTGAATTGTTGCAGAATGGGTCAAGGTATGCACACTTAGTGTTATTTTTTACTATTAAGGGCAGCTCAACAAAAGGAACATTTGCTCTGGTCCAGAGACATAGTGCAGGGGAAAAGGAGATAGAAAGAAGCAGGGAAGCAAACGAAAGCTAAAATAGCATAGTGAATGACAGTAATGCAATGTTCCAAAAATATTCTATTGGGTTACACTTTGAATAATGATCATATCTGGGAAAGAGAACTATTAAGGGCCATATGAATTTATAGAAATGCTCTGATCCTGAAGGAAAGATGAATAGTTAGATGGGGCTTTGGAGGATTACAGCAACAAATGCAGTCAGACAATTTCCATTATAATCTTTTGTTTAGAATTGCATGTAACTCATTTGTGATGTTGTTGGGTTTTGGTACTGATACATATATGCCCTGAGGTGCATTTTTATGAGTGAAGAAAATAAATACAAGGATTTTCAATAGATCTAAGAAAGGTTAATCCTTTTCAACTGAAAAGCTCCTATGCTTGCCTACAGGGTTTAGTAGATTTGAGTCTCCCTGAAGTGAAATGTTTTTTCCCTAATGCCTAAATGTTACTACCTTTTATTTCAAGTAAAGAATGTGAAGGTGGAATTTGAGGGATGTTAATTTTTGAAAAGAGCCAACAATTGATTGACAGATTAGAGGAAAATAAGACAGGAAATATGGAAAGGTAGTTCATGCCTAATGGGAAGGGATAAGAAAAAGAAGAAATACAGCAGTAATGCCTTGAATGTGTAGACTGCTTTAGCATTTATAAGATACTTTACTCATTGAGATGTAGACTTCTTAAATAGAAGAAATTTGTCTTCATTAATCTTTAATTCCTTGATCCTTAACATAATGCCTGGCTCACAGTAAGGACTCAATATATTTTAGCTTTATCAATACTCAAAAAAACAGTTGAATGAAATAATTTGATATTTTATTTAATTTTTGCTATAATCATATAAGTTTGGATTTATTTTCTTAATTTATACAGGAAGACTTAAGACATATAGAGAGCAAATGACTTATCTAAGATCACATGAGTCAAACGTAGAGCCAGAATTGTAGGCCAACTTTTCTGTCCTCAGACAGAGCGTTTTTACAGTAATAAAACTCAGATTCTAGGTTGGAATAGGGTTGGAACATATTTTGAAATAAAACTTAAATCGGTTCTAAAAAGGAAAAAAAAGAAAATACGTACTTTATTTTATTTTTGAAGTCAATTGCTATATCAGTTAACAATTGCCATGATAATTCTATATGGGAAAATCTCCCATGAACTCAATGGCAGAAAAGAATAATTATTTATTCTCAGGATAAAGAGACTTTAAAGGGACTCATCCAGGCTGAGATTAACTTGGTGGTTCTGCTTCAAGCTACACGTTGAACTGAGCTTGGCTCCTTACTATGTATTGGCTCAGAGCTCTTCCAACTGTATTCATTGTAGGGCCCAGATAGACAAGTCATTAGGTACACGATTTATTCCCATGGTGATGAAGGAAGAACCAGAGATCAAAGTTATTCTTGTATGTACATTTCAACTCTTTGTTTTCATTTCCCCTGCTAACATCATGCTGACTAATATGGTGGTTAGAATGGTCCCCAAATAGGCTCATATCCTAATCACTGGAACCTGTGAATATATTACATTATATAACAAAAGGGACTTTACAGATGTAATTAAGATTATGATTCTTAAAATAAGAAGATATCCAAGATTACCTGTATGGACCCAACCTAATTCGATGGTTCCTTAAAATCAGAGAACTTTCTCTAGCTGGTGGGAGAGAGATGCCACAGGAAAGAAAGATAGAGAGAATTGAAGTATGAGAGAAATTCAACCCACTCTTGTTGTAGAAGACCACATTGCCAAGCTGGAGGAAGACAGCTCAAGAAGCAATGCAGACAGCCTGTAGAAACATAGACTGCTGCCTCCCTCAACAGCCAGGAAGGAAACGGGGGTCACCTTTCTGCATAAGGAGCTGAACTGGACCAACAATTTGAATGAAGTTGGGAACAGACACAGCTTTAGAACTTTCATTAAAGAGTTCATCCCTTCTGTAATGTGGATTTAGGCCTTGAAAGGCCCTGAAGCAGAAGACCCAGTTTTGAGTCCACTGGATTGCAACCAACAGAAACTGTAAGATAATAAATTGAGGTGGTTTTAAGCCAATTCATTTGTGGCAATTTATAATGACAGCTATAGAAAAACTACTATCACCAATGAAAGTCATGTGGCTAAGCCCAAAGTCAAAGGCAGGGAAAAGCCATTCTATCGCTCAGCCATGGCCAGTCTTAAATGTAATTTTACAGGACAGTAAAAAAGAAAATCAGAGCCAATATTTAAAACTTTTTGAATAGAACTGAGGTAGAAGAAAAACATCCGCTGTCCAGAGAAAGTTTTGTTAAAATTATTGGGAGGTCAGGAACCTTTTAGAAAAGCCTCCCCCAAGATACAACTGCCCAGAAAGGTGAAATACTTAAATAAGTTGTTAAATAGAGAAGATGTTGAGTGATTTTTGGAAAAGGTAGTTTTGACCTGAAACTGAGGTAGGGATGGGATGTACCTTTCCCCAAGAAACAAAGGACTATTTAGTGTGGCAGTGGGAAGTAAAAGCTAACACTATAAGATTAGTATGTCGGGTGAAATCCAAAACCAACTAAGGCTCCATTAGTTGTTCATCTTTGTATAATTTGCCCCTTAAGATTTTCTCAGCAATTCATAAATGTATGTTTGTCTGTCACGGGATAGACTCTAAATATTTGCAGCAGAAAACCTAGGAACTGAAGGTAGTGTATGCCTATCTTCCCAAGATTTAAAAAGGGTAATCTTTTTTTCTTTTGGATGGAGGTGGCATACATTATTATAATTATGTCTTCCAAGGGCCCAGAGACATGCTGAAAATGAGTCCTTTGGGGTTTTAGGAGAGGACTATTTTTTGGCCTTCCTCTTATGTTCTGCCTTGCATCTATAATTCTGGCTGGCTGGTACAGTGAGTCACCTAGCAACTAATGCAAAGGAGCCAGGTCCATCTACTTCCAAGGATAAGGAATTAACATTCCTTAGCAAAACCCTGTTTGGAGACAATTGTTCACAATGGACACATGGCAGGTAACCTATGCGTAGCTCCACACTGGCCAATCACTTTTATTGAGTCTATGAGACCTGAAGGAATTCAAGATAAAGCGATCCATTCCAAGAGGAGTTCTCTTTATGTGTTGGGGAAAGCAGTGTCCAGTTCCATCTCTAGGGAAGATAAGCTCCTGTATCTGAGAAGCCATCTCTTTTAGTGGGGATCTGAAGTGCAATGGTTAAGGATCCCAGAACCCAAGAAAGTGCAAATCCCAGATCTCCTCCATCCTCACTGTGTGACTCTGGTCAAAGTATTTAATCTCACCAAAAGTGATGTTGTTCTTCTGTAAACAGGGATTGTAACAGTACCCAGCTTATAGGCAGAGAGCCATTCTGAGTCTCAAATGGTAACAATTGTTATCACGATTCAAGGTCAAGCAGAATGTAATCAGCTGAATTGTTGAAAAGGTATTGAGGGTTGATGTGAAAAAAGAGCTTTCCAGAAGTTAGAGTTACAAATCTTACTGTGAAAATTCCATTAAGACATTTGAAAATAATCTTATTAAATAATGTGATAGATGTTATTGGCCATTCAAGAATTTATAGAGTCAAGTGACCATCATCACCTCAGTGTTACCATCTTGGGAATTTATACACTGATTTTGCTTTAGAGAAAACTCTCTTACCTCATCACTAAAATGACCTTCAGTGACTGTAATGCATTCCCTTGGCACCTCTTTATAGAGGACAGTTGTCATCTTCAGAGGGCTGATGCGACAGCCAAAAGCCAATCAAGGCCAGTAAAGAGAGGTGACTTTACAATGAAAGAGAGAATCTTATGTGGTTCAAGTACTTGGACCGACCTTTGCATTCAGGGATTCTACATCATACAAATAGATGAGAAATGGATATGGCTTTTTGTAGCCTAAAAGGAATGCTTAGTAATAGAGGGATTGGAACCACTTTTTATTTCTTAGATAATTGATATGAAATTGTTTACTATGTTCACCCTCCTTGTGATGAGTCTGAAATATTTTCTAACAAAGTCTTTTAAAACAACTAATTTCTGAATTTTAAAAATCGAGGAATAAAGCTTCCCCAAAGATACCTTTAGATCTTCTCAGAAGCTCACAGAATGATTCCCTAACTCACTCATAATTCATTCACAGCCATTATTTAAGACTTGTGGTTTCTGGCTCCCTATGTAAGGAGCTTGGAAGTGGCCCCTACATCCTAACAACAAGTGGCAAGCTGAATAGACTAAAAAATCAACAACTCTTTTGGGATCTGTGAGAGGGGAGGGATGGGAGAAACAGACAGATGAACATGGGGAGCTGAGGTTTCCCAGAGTGGAGACTCAGGATTATAAACCACCATTGGAAGTGGAGCTGGGGAAGGAAAACTTAATCGTATTGAAGAACTGCTGGAGCCCCACTGTGTACAGCTCTAAGAGCTTAAAATTTCAGGAGACCTGGTCTTTGGGGGCCCCATAAATACTTTAATATTTGCCTTCAGAAGCTTGACCAAACTAAACAAATCCCTCCAGACTTGGGACACGGGAAGGGGAACCATTTTGAAATAGACCGGAGCATTCTGGTCTCAACAAGGCAGAGCCTCCTTAGTGTTGATGTGCCTACCATTCTGGTAAACCAAGAGAGTATAGCCTAGAGGTTCTGCAAATACAGAAGTGAGTGAAGCAGATGAGCTGGAAGAAAATACAGAATCCACTAACAGAAAAAAAATTCACATGGAAACGTTCCAAATTTTTCTCAGCCCAAAATTTTAGTCTTTTTCTTGGATCTGTTTTTTTAGTATTCCACCTTCTCTGTACAGTCACGTTTTTGTTCTGAAATCCACCATGGAGAGGCATTACCTCAGGGCCTATGTTTTCCTCCACCCAAGTGCAGGAAAAGCTGGTCTACACCATTACCCCAGGTCTTCTAAACTTAATCTGGTAAGTTTGCTTAAGGCCACTGGAAGAGAGTCTGAACAAGTGGCTACACTGGTGACTAATGATCTGGAGACCCTTGTTCACAATGTTGCTTCATAACTGGAGGGCTATAGGGGTGGGGGGCTAAGTGATCTCACCCAGCATTGACCCTCTGTCCCAGCTGAGCATAGTCCTGTGTCTTAGGGTTCCCCAGAGAAAGAAAACCAAAAAGAGACATATGTATATAAAGAATACTTATTGTAAGAAATTGGCTCTCTTAATTATAGAAGCTGAGAAGGACCAGTAGGACAGTGGCGTGGTTCCAGTCTGAGTCAAAGACCTGAGAACCAGAAGAGTTATGTTGTAAGTTCTAACCCAAGGGCATGAGAAGGTCAATGTCTCAGCTCAACAGTTAGAAAGGCAAAATATCCCCTTACTCAATCTTTGTTTTATTCAGGTGGGTTGGATAAGAATCACTTACATTAAGAAGAGCAATTTGCTTTACTCAGTTTATTGATTCAAATGTTGATCTCATCCAAAAACATCCTCACAGACACACCAGAATAACATTTTTCTAAAATGTCTGGTGGCCTAGTCATGTTGACACATAAAATTAATCATTGCATCCTGGCTATTTGCTATCGTGACCTGAAGCTCTCCTGAGAGAGATGGATTCTCATTCATAACCTTCCACTTTGGGGGAAAAGTACATGGGTATGCAAAGGAGAGTCTTGGCCCCCTAATATTTCTGAGTTTAGGCTGGAATTGGTAGATAGGTCACACAAGTGTGATCCCTCCCCACTCCTGCCCCTGAGTAGAAGTCCACACTAATAGACCCCATCTCTCTTTCATGATACATATAGGATCATTCTCTGAATTACTGTTTGCATAACAATTTTGGAAACCACAATCAATAGACATTAGCATGCAAGAGGAAACTTACTTGACTCAAGAGTTTTAGTCAAGTCCAAGCAGCTCAGAAAGTAGATATTTTGTGTGCAGCTTCCTCCCATGTTTTATAAATAACAAGAAACATGTTTAAAACATGCATAAGCATCAGGGCGTTACTTTTCTAGAACCAGAACACTTGCAAAGTTAAAACAACTTCAGAAATTAGTTAATTTGACCTGCTCAGTTCTCAGAAGAGCAAATGGAGTCCTACTTGAGACAGTTTCTCTGTCTCCGTTTCTCTCCTTCTCCCTCTGTCTCCAGCTATTGGGCATTCGAAACCCTCTTAAAAAACTGGAAGATTCCTCAGTTCACAAGTCTCAGTGGAAGACAAAACTTGATTCTCAGTATAGATGTTGAAAACCCTAGACTTTTACATTATCAACCTGTCTTGTACTTGTCCCAAATTTTGAATTGGACTCTTATGGTATAAAAAGAGCAGGGAGATCCCATTCAAGGGGTAGGTAATGGCAGCAATGTCTTCGGGAACTTCAGACTCAGTGCTACACTAGTGGCATTCTTGTTCAGTTCTGATGTTTGCAGTGGTCTCCTCCCCTGATTGGTTATTGCCCCATGGTTTGGCATGGCCCTAGTTGCTTCCAGTGTTTTATGTTCCTTGCCAATGGCCTTCCTAGTTATTATGGCCTTATGTTCTGAGAGTTATCCTACATCTTCTCAATAAAATACTTATCTGTTTAAATCAGCCAAAAGTTCCATTTGTGTGTTGTTTTTGGTTTTGTTTTTTTGGTTTCCTGCAACCAGAAACTCTGTTTCATGACTCACTGAGGACTAGCAATCGTATGGTCTGTGGCAGAGCTGGGGTAGACGACATGGAATATCCAGCCCCATGGATTGACATGGGGCACCAATCTTGCTCTTATTACGTGAATGCTATTTCCAGTTCTATTCTTTTCTTTCTGCTGGGAAACATCATGTTGTCCCTCCCTTTTTTTCCTATGCTGAGTGAATGAAAAAGTAAAGTGGGATGGCAAAGAGTATCAGTGTTACTCAAAATATTTTGAGTTGCAATTTAGGTACCTGTATTTGTGGGAAATAGGTTAGGGAGCAAGAAACCTGAAACTCAGTGTAAATGATGGCTTCACTGAGCTAGAAGCATATTTCTTTCTCACATAAAATAGAGTGGAGGCTGGCAGTAGGCATGGGGTTCCAGACTGTCAGAGACCTAGACCAACCTCCCTCTCACATCTTCCTCACCTCAGCACTAGGTGTCTGCCTTATGTTGGGTTGTAGTCAATATCTTGTTGTAGACAGATGGTCCACAGTGTTTAAATGTTTACTATCCAGCAGACACTTGCTAAAATTCTTCCTTTCCTTCCTTAGTTCAGGTTGCTATAATTGCTATAATAAATAGTGTAGATGGAGTAACTTAGAGAACCTTTATTTCTCACAGTTCTGGAAGCTGAAAGATCCAAGATCAAGGTACTAGCTGATTCAGAGTCTGGTGAGAGCCCATTTCCTGGTTTGCAGATGGTGCTTCTTGCTGTGTCTTCACGAGAGAAAGTGAAAGAGAGACAGAGGGACAGAGAGAGTGAGAGAACTCTAGTCTCTTTTTATAAGGACATTCATTCTATCATGGGAGCTCTGGCCTCATGGTTTTATCTAAACTAATCACTTCTCCATTTCCTAATATGATCATTTGGAAATTAGTTTCAACATATGAAGTCTGACAGAACACAAATGTTCAGTCCACAGTGCCACCCCACTGCCCCAAATCTGAGTGGACACTAGTCTTGGTTTATATGAACTCAGATGAACGTCTTATGGGCAGTGGGGAGGCATAGTGGAGATCCCTGGTTCAAGCAGCAATAGCTGGGCAATTTCGACACCACCCAGCACCAAGAGTAGGCGAATGACTTTGCAGAGGCAGAATTAGCTCTCAGTTCAAGTTATGAAGCCAAGGCCAAAAACAAAGACCTTTCCCCTAGTGGTATGCAGATGTGTGACACTTCTGTGCCTCAGGGCATGAATGTCAAATCCTGGGCACAGATGCTATAGTGCCAGGAAATGGAGGCTTTTAGCTTGAAGTTTTCCAGCCAAATTTAATATCTGATTACATAAAATAATTGCACTGTAATTCTTAAGAGCAAAATGAATTCTGTCTTGGCCTCGGTGTCTCTTGAAAATTATTAGAAATTATTCTGTAACCAATATCCCAAAAACTCCCGAGAGAAATAAGTATCTGTTATACTAAGGAGGAAATTATTAAATCTCTCTTAAAACCAAGATTTCATCTACTAGTAGCTTCACTGATTATCTCCAACTTCTTTCTCATTTGCTTGCTTACCACCAATTCAAACAAGCAGACAGACGTAATCAGTGATATCCATGTTAGTGACACTAGTGTTTCGTAATGGGATAGGTTCTATCTCATTCCAAAGCAGATCCATGGTAATTATGTTTATTACTGATGTTATCCTGTAACCAGAACAGGTACCTTAACGTTTAATTATCTTCTCCTTCTTCAGATTCTGAAAGCAATTTTTCTAAGCTGTGTAATCTCCACTGACATCTATCATTTTAACAGGCCAGGCCTCCCACCTCTTCCAACACAGAGTATTTCTTTGCCTTCAGCACTGGCCATCAAGATTGACTTGTAAGAGTCAATATCATCTCACATCTCTGTGAGTGCATGCTCTTCAGTCAAGGGAAGGAACGATAAATAGCCACAATGAGAGCAACAGAAATGACAATAATTATTTGCAAACATACTTTGACAATTACAAAATGTTCTTATGTAAAGTATTTTTTTAAAAACCTGAAATCTTATAGCTCATCTTTGTGTTGCTATTGTCAACCCGGAGCAAATAATGTTTATTGCATAATTTTTCTTTAACAGAAAAAAAAGTCCTACAATGGTCTCTGTAAAAGTTCAGCAACTTTTGTTAAAGAAGAAAGAGGGAAAACTGTGCTTGATATGTTTGATAGACATCAAACTACCCAGAATGATGGGCTGAACAGTAGGATTACACCGTGGGGATGCTATGAAAATCAAAAGCATTGATTTTCTTGAAACAGAACACGGGCTCCGGGTACTCAGGGAACACCTGATGCTTGAAGTCTCTGGCTGGGAAATGCGAAGCGAGCCTGGCAGTGGAGACGTGGAGTGGGCAGCTACTGCTGCGTCTACACAGGAACGTGCCAAAAGACTGTGGGAGGTGATCCAACTCCCCTTGGAGAAAGCAAGGCCAGCCTCTCAGTTGCCACTCTGGATGACCTTACATGGCATTTCACCTGGCTTTGGGAACTGGGTGAAGTGCCATCAAGTGACTTCTGTCCTTTACAGCACTGGGTTCCTAAGCGTGGTTTGGCTTCCTTCACTGAAAGATGTGGTCCACACACTGCCTGGTCAGGAGCTCCCTGAGGAGAGAGAAGGCCCAGGGACAAAGAAATTGGCTTCAGCTGAAGTTTCCCTCTTGGCAGGGTTGGCATCATGGACATTAGTCTCCTGACCCAGGACAGTATGTGATCAACTGAGCTGACATGCTGGATAAAGAAGGCAGGTCCCTCACATCCACCACAGGAAGTGATGGGGAAGTAAAACGTCAAGGGGTCTGATTTCCCTCTTTTCTTTTTCTAGTAACTTATGGTTTATTATGTTTAATTTATAAATGCTGGAAACAAACCAGAAAGACAATTTAAGTCCCTTTGGATCCACCAGTTTCTCTGAAATAACATACACATTGTCCCACAGAACATTTCTGAAGATACTGGCTTATCAATGACCCTTGTTTTACTAACAGAATCCCTTTTGTGATAACTTAGCGAGTGTAAGCAGCACAAGTCAACACCTGTGGTTTGGTTCCACCCTTGGCCTCTGTTTACCTCTTGAACTTCAGCTTTTGCTTTTCCCTCTTCCTTTCACATGTTGATCTTGCCAGTGAACTTCCGTTTGCTCAAAAACTCCATACTGCTTCTTCCTGCTTCTGAGAAGCTCCATGCTTTGCTTCCCATATCCATAAGCCTCCCCTCATTCCTGGTTGCCCGGCTTCTAGCCAATTTTCAGCTACCATCCTGAAATGTAATTTACTGTGTGGGACATTTTCTACCCCTTAGATACAATTATATCCTTCAGCTAAGCAATTCCATAGCTCTTTGTGCTTCCTTTGTCTGTATGAAAATAATAACAAATACTTATGCAACCCAGGGTTCTAGACACTTTTCTAATTTTTATTTTTAAAACTTTTTTAAAGTTTATTTATTTTAAAAGAGAGAGAGGGCACAAGTAGGGGAGGGGCAGAGAGAGGGAGAGAGAGAATCCCAGGCAGGCTTTGCACTGTCAGCGCAAAGCCCAGTGTGGCGCTTGAACTTACAAACCATGAGATCATGACCTGAGTTAAAATCGAGAATTGGGTGCTTGACCGACTGAGTCACCCAGGTACTCCTAGATACTGTTCTAAGAACACATACATACATATGTACAATACACAAACATATACACCTATACATGCTTGTATGTTTGTATATATTATCTGTCTGTCCATCTCTCTATTCAGTGTGAGGATTGAATGACTGAGTATCTAATAGTAGCTATAGATATGAGGGAAGTAGATATATTAGATAGTTAAGTAGGTGATAGCTAGATAGGTAGATTGATAGATAGAGAGAGAGAGATGATAAGTAGATGAATGTAGATGGTCTTACTCTTTTTTGCCATTCCCCTCTAAGAAGAATATGAAATTTCAGATGATAAACACCCAACTGACAATTAACAGGATGCCGTACTGCTGCTTCAGACCATCAGTCTGTGTGTATTTTCTCAGGAGCGGTGCCAGCAGAGGTGAAAAGAACACAAAGCATCATTTTATACGCATGCCTGGTATGACCCACCATTGCTAGAGTTTCATCCAGCCAGGACCATGATGGGCTTTGCCCAGGAAGGAAGAGAATAAATCTCTCAGTAAAGAATAATACAGAGGGTAAAAGAAATCGGACACCAGCTGTACTAGCTTGGATGACAGCAACCATTGTGACAAATCAACCCCAAAAGGAGTAACAGCTTACATATAATAGAACGCTCATTTCCTGCTGAGCAGTCCCCAGGACCTGTCTTCTCTGCACAGTATTTCAAGGGCTTGGGAAACTCTACCATCTTCTATATGTGGCTTCTATGTGGCCATGCTTTGGTCCATCCAGTCGTAAAGAACTTTGAAGATACCATAGGGGCAGTGTTCATAGACCACGCCTAATAATATGACCGATCTACTCACATTCAATTGTTTAAAACTCAGGCACATTGAATATTAAGATTTTATTGCTGCTGTAACAAATCACCACAAGTCTGATGTTTAAGACAATACACATTTATTCTCTTACAATTTTGGAGGTCAGAAGTCTGAAATCATTTTCACTGGACTGAGATCAAGGTGTTAGCAGGATCACACTCCTTCTAGAAGCTGTAGGGAAAAATCTGTGTCCTTGACTTTACCAGTGTCTGATGCTGCATCTCTTGCATTTCTGTGCCCTTGGCCCCTTCCTCCATCTTCAAAGCCAGCAGTAGCTTGGTGCTCTAGTGGTCACAAGCTTCCTTCTTCTGTGTCAAATCTCCCTCCACCACCCTCTTGCAAGGACACTTGTGACTGCATTTAGGGTCCAGGCCTCTTGACACCAGGTCCTGCATGTTGGATAGTCCTTTTCTTACAAATTGATGAAATCACAGGTTTGGGTTTGTGCTTTAGAGATAAAGAGCCATTTAGCAGTTCTTCATATAGTTCAAGTGGATTATAAGTATTTTACATTGGGCTTTGGGGACAAAGTTCTAAACAACTATGGCATTTTATTACCTTTCTTTATAAACCACTGTCCTATGACAGTGAGACCTTTTGGCAAAGTGATGAGTCTGAAGCTGATACATTTTTATTAAGTCCCCTGATGCAGTCATACCTTAATTACCTCATGATAGTCTCCAGTGGTCATGGAAGTAGTCAACATTCTACCATGGAGCTGTTGGTGTGAAGATGGCCAGAGTTTATAGTTCTTTTTCTTCTGATTAAGATCTATTAGAGTATACAGCATTTTTTAAAGGAGGAAGAGAATATAAGCAAAGTAGAAAAAAATAAAAGTCTACAAGAAGAACAATGCCTTTAAAATAGGAACAGTAGCCAGGTATAGTAACAGTCAAAGCAGGGGAAATGAAGACATGTAAAATGTAATATATGAGATAAGACTTTAAAGCTAAATGAAATGGAAAGACGGTAAAAGCACTAGCAAAAAGTACTGGTTCTTTGTGAAAGAAGATACTGTGAGGTTACATTTGGAGTTTTAAAAATTTCTTTTCATTTTATAACATGAAAAATAGTGTAAGATTTGAACTAGAAGGTCTTTCGTGTTTCTTCCATGTCCAAGATTCTCTTAGAAATCCAACATATGTTATTATATTGTTACTGAGCACAGTAATAAGGCGTTCTGCCAACATGAATACTTGACACATTTATGCTAATAGACCCATCAGTCCATGTGCACGCATGCACACACAGCACACACACCCATGCTGATGCTCATACTCATGCACCTGTTTTCCTGAATAGATATACAGTGAATAGATATTAAGGGCATTTGGGCAATGTAAGATGGAGATACATCGGCTAATCAGTTAGTCACTGAACACTGCCCTCCCATACGAACAGGATAGAATAAAACCCTAGATTTGGGAAAACATTCATACAGTGGTAATTGTACATGGAAGGAAATACTGCAGATGTAAGAGATGGTGTTATAGTGGTGTGGAGAGAATGGGAGTATGTTTTTAATTAATATCCAGAGTCAAATATTAAAGCATGATGTCACCATTGACCAATGAAATGCTAATATTCCTCCACTGCCCTGGTCTTATCTCCATGGTCCCTTTGACCTGGGTGGGACCAAGATGTTCTTCATTCAACAAACAATCAGAAATAAGGGGTAGTGAACAGAGCTCACATCCAGAGGTGTGAGATGAGAAGAAATTGCATGGTTTTCTAATATGTTTATGGAACTAGTCAGCTCCATAGTGTATCTCTATACTAAGATTAGGCAAAATGTTCCCTTGATGGAAACATCACCTTTGTTAATGTGTCTGGACTTCTAGTGGGCTGAACACAAGCACTAAACTTTCAAGAGTTCTGTATATGAGTCTAAGCCTGGGTATATAAAGCAAATAGGAAACCCAAGACTTTTGAGTGGGTTTAGACATTTTTGGCAGAAAAATCAATGGGTAAGTCTTTCAGCATAAAGATATTGGGTCCCAAATTAGATGCCTCAAATTATAGCTTCTTAATTTGAAATATTATTTTTCTTCCTTGAGAATGGCATTCCGTTTGT
>NC_043705.1:135561086-135618064 GCF_006229205.1 Suricata suricatta | reverse complement strand
GGTTATTGTTGACAGTGCTGCTATGAACATTGGGGTACATATGCTCCTATGCATCAGCACTTCTGTATCCCTTGGGTAAATCCAAGCAGTGCTATTGCTGGGTCATAAGGGAGTTCTATGGATAGTTTTTTGAGGAACTTCCACACTGCTTTCCAGAGCGGCTGCACCAGTTTACATTCCCATCAACAGTGTAGGAGGGTGCCCATCTCTCCACACCCTCGCCAGTATCTATAGTCTCTTGATTTGTTCATTTTAGCCACTCTGACCTGTGTGAGGTGGTATCTCAGTGTGGTTTTGATTTGTGTTTCCCTGATGATGAGTGATGTTGAGCATCGTTTCATGTGCCTTTAAATAATCATATTGGATTGAAATTATTTTATTTGTATTTCATTTCATTTTATTTCAGCTTTATTGAGGTATAATTGACAAATAAAATTGTATGATACTTAAATGTACAACATGATGATTTGATTTATGTACATAGTAAGAAATGATACATCTTTCCCATATTAGCTGTATTTGATCAGGCTGAATGAACCAATTTTGGAACAGAACAACTGAAAGACATTAAGGTATTCTGTGAAGAAAATGACTATTTTATAGAATAAGAATTGACAGAGAGGCACTTGGTGGCTCAGCCATTTAAGCATCTGACTTCAGCTCAGGTCAAGATCTCATGGTCTGTGGGTTCAAGCCCAGTGTTGAGCTCTGTGCTGACAACTCAGAGCCTGAGTCTGCTTCGGATTCTGTGTGTCTTTCTCTCTCTCTGCCCCTCCACCACTCACACTCTGTCTCTTTCTGTCAAAAATAAAAAAACATTAAAAAATTTTTAAAAAAGGATTGACAGAATTTCCTACCACTGCTAGAGCTATCTTGAGTGACCTGTGCCTATATTTTAGAAAGTAGAGATAGCTGATCATTAAGAAGAGTGTTTAAGAATATGAACTTTCACCTAAATTCAGTACTTATTCTATTTGATCAGGTTCCTGGAGATTACCATGTAGATAGGGTAGAAGAGGACATAGCTGAGTACATCTATGTACCATGTAATGATGATCAGAGTGTCTGATGAAAAACATGACCATATTCCCATTTCCAAACTAGATTCCTAGTGGAATCTATAGGCACTTAGGAATGTATATACAAATACCAAGAATTACTTTACATGAATAAAGAACATGTCAGAGAGATATATTATTTTATTGCTAAATAAGGCTTTGACCCCAAGTTCCCACCTTGTTTCCTATTTCAGTAGCCTAAGATGGTTCATGTGTGAGCCTAGAGGTATATGTTTGCCTGCCAAGCATAAGGAATAAGACTAGATTCAAAGAGCTAATGCAAACTGCAAAGAACAATACCAGGCAAATAATATACATTTAATAAGCATTTACCACTACTATTATCATCATTATTATTTTAAGTGATAGTCGTCCTCCTCTCCTGAGCAATACACTTCAGTCTCCTGGCCTTGAGGAAAGGCTGCATTATCCAAAGGGAAAAGACAGTATGATTGCAAAGCATTATATTCCTAACCTACAGGTTTTAATATAATAGTTCTATTTGTTTGTTGGTTTCCTTGGATTTTTGAAATAAAACAGAGACATAGCTATACTCTAAGACTGACCACTTCTACATTTAGAGGAAAGCTGTGATTGTCTCTCAGTGAGATTTATTTTTTTTTTAATTTTTAAAATATTTTTTATTTATTTTTGAGAGACAGAAAAAGACAGCAGGAGCAGGGGAGGGTCAGAGAGCAAGGGAGACACAGGATCTGAAGCAGGCTCCAGGCTCTGAGCTAGCTGTCAGCACAGAGCCTGCTGCAGGGCTTGAACCCGTGAAACATGAGATCATGACCTGAGCCAAAGTCGGAAGCTGGACGCTTAACTGACTGAGCCACCCAGGTGCCCCTCTCAGTGAGATTTCTTAAAGTAACATAGATGTATAGTCAAGCCACAGTTTTTTACCCATTACCTTGAGAAATATTCTCATTTAACTATGGGCATCCATCACCATAAAGAAGTGTTGGGCATATAGTTACCCCATAATTCCTTGTGTTCTTTTTTTAAACATTTTTTTAAAAAATATTATTTTATTTATTTTGAGAGAGAGTGCAAGCTCACACAAGTGCAAGTTGGGGAGGGGCAGAGAGAGAGAGAGAGAGAGAGAGAATCCCAAGTTGATAGTGCAGAGCCCAACATGGGGCTCGAACGCATGAATCATATCATGATCTGAGCTGAAATCAAGAGTTGGTCACTTAACTTACTGAGCCACACAGGCACCCCATAATTCCCTGTGTTCTTAGGACAAAAAGACTTAGGTCTTTGGCCCATAAGTAGATTTTAGAGCATAAGGCAGGCACAGATAGAGATATCACTTCATGGTGGAATCAGACAAATGATAGCTTTAGGGGAAATAACATCTGATGAAGACATCTACTTCATATCAGAGCCAAATTAGAGAAGTAAATCCAATCCCAAAGGCTGGATAGAACTGCTGGTTTCATAGAGAGAAAAGGTTTAGAGGTTTATTGAGGAATACTCATATAGTATTTCTTTCTAAAACAAAACAAAATCATTATCACAGAGGTTTGCTTCGGCAAGCAGCCACAGCTGTATACAATATGTAAGTATGGGTCTCAGGCTCAAAAACCACATTAAAATAAAGTTATGAGCCTGGCTTACATCCATCAAATTTGGGGTAATATCAAGGTTATGCCAAGTCTCCCAGCCACAGAACATGCTGTGTAATGCCAAACCTCCTCCACTCATCTGGTTCTTTATATTGGGCTGTTTGATCACCAGTCAGTTTGAATCCCTCCAAGCAGAAGATCTGGAAAGCAGAGACCTGGGTTAAAAATCCACTTTGTTTTCATTTTCTTATCCCTTGCAGTAAGTACTACGTCTATGAGTCACCACACTTTCCAAGTCTTCATCTTTGGAGTAATTGCCATCCTAATGAGTAACGTGGGGAGTGAAAAATCTGAATGAAACATAATGGTGGTATCCCACTGCTCCTTGGTGAGAACTAAGAGGAAGACAAGATCAGACCAAAGAACATTCAGGGGATAACAGAATGAGATCCTTGCTCTCAACTGTGGATTTGGAACAAAGAGAAGCCTTCAGTTAAATCTAAGCAAATTCTGTCTTTAAATATTTTTTAACATTTATTCATATTTGAGAGAGAGAGGGAGAGAGAGACAGAGAGATAGAGAGTGCGCAAGGGAAAGCAGAGACAGAGGGAGTTACAGAATCCAAAGTAGACTCCAGGCTCTGAGCTGTCAGCACAGAGCCTAACATGGGGCTCAAACCCACAAACTATAAGATCATGACCTGAGCTGAAGTTGGACGGTTAACCGACTGAGCCACCCAGGCGCCCTGCAAGTTCTGTCTTTAAAATGAAGTTGCGATTTTCCTCTAATAAAGAGTGAAAAAAATTGCTGTGGAATTGTGTGAGCGTAGTGAATAGTTGATGGAAGTTTCAAATTTAAACAAAATGACAATTACACATTGATAACATAAGTACTCTTAACCTAAATTGATCATGTGCCTCTCCACATATGTGATGTATGTATGTATAAGAGTCAGGAAACATTGTCTGCTCTGACAGATCTTTGAATTGGAGAAAGTGACTGCAAAACAAACAGAGACAGCACAGCTTAAATCCCTCATGGTGAGAAATGTTGAATGTGTATCTACATATTTTGCTCTGTTCGGTGTCAGCCCACCCTCCACCTCACACCCACTTTGTGACCTTGGGGCAGTAATAAGTTTTCTTCCTGTACTTCATCTCTTTGCCAGTTATAGAAAAATAATTACTAGAAAGAGTTATAAAATCTTGTTTATTTCTTTAAGGTTTTTGAGAGTCATTGGTACTACCAACCAATGCATTTTATAAGAAAAAGGAAACATCTCCTTAGAGTCTCCAAACTTTCACAAGTATATATTGCTCACAGGTTCCATGTCCTGATGTTCGTGCAGCACCTCTCATCTCAGACTAAATTGTCATCTCATTCATCTTGTCACACTGACCTCTTCTAGAAGTTTCTGTATTCTATTTCTGCCTTCGAAAACTTTGAAGTCAAATTATGAACTATTAAGCATGGCATAGATTCAAGGCACTGTATACAATAGGGAATCCAATCTAGACATAGGTCAAAAAAGATAATTGTTAAAATTTCCATACAGGTACAAGATATTGTTTCTGTGTTAGCAAATATAATCAAGCCTATTTATGGCACACTTCAAGGATGAAGAAATGAATCTTTCTCAAATGTAATAACTATCTGTGTGTATATTGGGGATCTTGGATAAGTTCTTCCCTTCCCTGGATCTCTATTTCCATACCTGTAAAATGGGGCAATAATAGTACCTAATTTGTAGGTTTATTATGTGAGAACTGGATGAAACAGTATGCATAAAGAACTTAGGAGAGCCTAAATCATGAGGGCTGTTATGAGCTCAGCTGCACTGAAGGCCTGGTACCCCCAAATGTGACTGTGTTTGGGAATTGGGACTTTTAAAGAGATAATTATGTTAAAATGAGGCCGTGATTTTCATTAATAATACTTTAATATGACTGGTGTCCTTATAAGAAGAGATTAGGACACACAGAGACACGACAGGTGCATGTGCACAGAGAGATAGCCATCTGTCAGCCAAGGAGAGGACTTGGAACAGATCCTTCTTTCATGATCATCAGAGGAAACAACCATATTAACACCTTGATCTTAAACTCTTTGCCTCTAGAATGTAAAGAAAAATTATTTCTGGTGTACAAGCTGCCCCAGTTTGAAGTATTTTGTTACAGCAGCCTGAGCAGACTAATACAAGTGCTCAGTAGACATTTACTCTACAGAAATGGGAAGGGCAGAGAGAGGATCATGATTGTGTATGTGGAACATGACAAGGGAATGTGGTTACCACTTCTTCTTGGGTTGACCTCTCTGGATGACCTCAAGGGGCTCTATCTCTCTGCCACCAGAGCAGTGTCATTGGATTGTCTTCAGTCAGCGAGGAAATTCTGGAAAGAATTGCAGGTTCTTGCAGACAAAGGAAAAGCAGAGCATTTCATCAGTATCACTTTACACAGTCATTTTTAAGGAGACTGAGCTTCAAGTCATGCCAAAAACAAAAGGAGCCCTTTTTCTCCCCAAGATGATTAACGATTTGCAAGTATAAATCAAGAATGCATTTTCAAAATGCCTTCTTTTATGCACATTTTGATTTCTCTAGGCCAAATAATCTTACAGTCCAGAGTGTAAAATAAAATAAGCCAGGACAATATGTATCTGTGTCTATTCATAGGGACCTAATTGGTGCAATCATTAAACAATATATTCTCAGCCAGTCAGTTGGGTGATGTATGCGAATATGTAATTCCTTACTACAGACCCAGCCTGCTTGCTGATAGATGTCATTCTGCAGTCAGGTCCAGGAGGCTGAGGGAAGTCAGGATTAGAGTTCTATGGAACCTCAATATCTCAGTGTTATCTCAACAACAACACAGATTCAACAAGGATCTAATGGGGTATTGCTGCCAATATCTGGATCTTTTTATTGCTAAGTGTTCTCTTTTTCCTTTGCTTGAAGCATAGCTTTAGGATCATGTACTGCAGCTTATATTATTTAGGAGAAACCAGATGATACCCCTATACCCTGAGGTCAGACCCCAACAACCATCAGTTAGCACTGGACAGCTGTGGGCCAGGCATATGATGTTTTAAGTACTTCATTAGTCTGGGGCCATGTTCCCTGGGGCTTCCATAGAACAAAGAGTATTATGGATGCCATCCAAATGTTCATTTGTTTTACATCATTGTTATTAAATGTAGGCAGGATGTGTAAGAAGGAGAAGCCTAGGATTTTAGATGTCACCTCTGAAATCTTCTAGTCCAGGGGTGGCAAATAGATTTTATTTCAATTTTTAACACATCAATTGACTGCGGCTACCCAGAGCACGATGTTGAAACTGTGCCAAGGCTAAGTGCAGACTCAACAGAAAATAATGCCAAGGTTGATACTGATGTCTGCTGTGGGCACAAGATTGGAGAGTGGTAGAAGACACACTAAGTCTCTTCCATCTCTCAGTCTTACCCTTTCTTCTTATATCAGAGGAAACTGAGCTCCAAAGACATTAAATGAAATTCTTAACATCACACAATTAGTTAGCAAAAAGGCCAATATGTCCTGAATCCCTTCCTACCATGTCATTGAAAAAACGATGCATGAATATAACTTAATTCTGCCTTCCAGGTGACGATACTGGTCTTCATTTTCTGATGAAACTGTAATCTGAAAAGAAGTCCTAAAAGCCTCCCCTCCCTAACACACATATCACCTTTCTTCCCTCAAGGATATGTTTATTCTGCACTTACTTAGACATATTTTTCTCCTGAGACCCTTTTCATGTTAGAAATAAGAGAGAAAGTTTGTCTCTAGGTTCTATTTACTCATCTGTAGACAGGGGAGAGTGATACACAAAGTCTGAATTCTGCATGTTGAATTTCCATTCTTAAAGCCCTTTGAATTCTTTAGAAAATTAATTTAAAACTGAAAATCTCTTTGGTTACTGAGGCACCTGGGTGACTCAGTTGCTTAAGCGTCTGATTTCAGCTCAGGTCATGATCTCGCAGTTCGTGGGTTCGAGCCTCACATAGGACCTTGTGCTGACAGCTCAGAGCCTGGGGCCTGCTTTGGATTCTGTATCTCCCTCTCTTCCTGTCCCTCCCCAACTCAAGCTCTGTCTCTACCTGTTTCTCAAAAATGAATAAACATTAAACAATTTTTAAATTACAAAAATGTCTTTTGTTATCAATATGCCAAATACAGGTAAGAAAATACAAAGCTTATATATATATATATATATATATATGTAAACACAAAATGTTCTGCACATGAGTTGAGTAAATTACAGGGGGAAAAGAAGTTTTAGAAAGGGGTAAAAATCTGGTGAACCCTCTTAAGAAATAAGAGCAAGGAGTTAAATTCTAATTCTTTTTTAGCAATTATTTTTTCCCCTTGGGAAAGGACATTAAGAACTTTTACACTGCAATGCCATCTATTTTTTATTGCACCAATGAACAAGTACATCTTTCCAAACTGCCACTATTCATCACTTTTAAATAAGAATAGATGAGTTTGAAAAGATATGAAGATTCATTAGTCCCAGCTCTAAATATTGCAGGTGAAATTATTTCCATCCATTGTGGCTGAATGCAGACTCAGAGAAGTGTCACATAATATCCTTGAAAATTATGCTTCTGAAGAATGTGGCCCTTGTTTGGACAAATGCAAAGGCCATGAGACCGTGTGTTCATTTCCCCAACCCAATATTTGATTTTGTAGGAACGAGTTTCTTCTATATATTGAGAACATCCAAAAAGCTGGAAGAGGATTTGAAATTGATATATTTTAATGAGGTTTTGTAGTCAGTGAAAAAGTTTTATGAAGATCTACTTCCTGGAGCACTTGGGTGGCTCAGTTAGTTAAACATCCAACTCTTCATTTTAGCTCAGGTCATGATCTCACGACTTATAGGTTCGAGCTCCACATCAGGCTCTGCCCTGGCAGAGATTGCTTGAGATTCTCTCTCTATTTCTCTCTCTGCCCCTCCCCTACTCTCCTCTCTTTCTTAAAAATCAATAAACATTAAAAAGAAAAAAAGAAAAAAAAATATCTACTTCCTTCCAACCATACTAGAAGCCAATAACTGAGGTAGTATTTCCTCCTGAGGAAAAACTGGCATGAGGAAGTCATGAGTTCTCAAAGCACTTACTGCCCAGTGCTGGGTTTGGAGATGTATATCTATTCCCATAGTCATTGTCATGAGACCCCAAAAGGGTACCTGTAATCTGCAAAAGGAGACAGTGATCCTGAGGGGATCAGCAGGTTGAAGTATTTCAGTGCTCTGGAAGCAGGACTAGACTATCGCTTGGCTCCTTTCTGCCAGCCCCACCTGAAGGCTGTTCCATACTGTACTTACTGACCAAGCCCTATCCCTCAGCATCCTAATTCCTTAAAGATCTTCTTCCGAAAAAACCAAACCTCTACTGTAGCATTGCCATTTGGTTTACCGCCACATGCCCAGATCCTAAATGGGAATACCTAACTCCCCGATACATAGGAAGGACTGGTCCTCCACACTTTCTTGAGGCAGTGTTTTGAGCTTTCCTGAACTATGCAGAGAATAAGATATGACTAGGGAGAGATGATCAGATCTCATTTATGATATCTATTTTATCTTGCATTTCACTAGGCTTCTGTTACTTACTTGTTGATGGGCAACATCAAGTGTCATGTAGCCTCACACCCTTATCCCCCAGTACTTAGTCCTGTGCCTTGCACATAGTAGGTACTCAATACTTGTGAGAAGAATGACTCAGTAACTGAAGGACTTAATGGGTGGATAATAGCTCACTGAGTGTCTTCAAGTGCCAATCTGTTTCACCCCTTTCACTCACCGTCTACCTCCTGTGCCACTTTATAGACAAAAAGCAACCTTCTTCCCTCTCCTGTGCTCACCTGATGTGCCCTCCACCATGTCACCCTCTACCGACTTCCACAGTGTAACAAGGGCCTAAGGAGAATGACTCAGCTCAGTGTTGCATCTAGATGTCTCATGACCTTTTCTTCTTTGTCATTTGCTCCTTGCCAGTCTGAATGACTCAGCTTTTGGCTTAATGGAAGTGGTATTTATACAGCATAGACTACTCAATACCTGTATCTATACAAATAATTTATATATATTATATATATAAAATAATTATATATGTAAATTAAGTTTAATTTATATATTTGCAGGGCACCTGGGTGGCTCTGTCAGTTGGGCGTCCAGCTTCGGCTCAGGTCATGATCTCACAGTTTGTGGGTTCGAGGCCTGCATCAGGCTCTGTGCTGACAGCTAGCTCAGAGCCCGAAGCCTGTTTTGGATTCTGTGTCTCCCTCTCTCTTTGACCCTCTCCTGCTTGTGCTGTCTCTCTCTGTCTCTCAAAAATAAATTTAAAAAAGCAGAAAAAAATTTAATTTATATATTTGCACTCTCTATATTCACATTTGTTTTCATATACACATACTTCATTTTCTTAAAAATTTTTCTTAATGTTAATTAATTTTTCTTAATGTTTTATAAAATTTATTTTTGAGAAAGAGAGAGATGGTGTGAGCAGAGGAGGGTCAGAGAAGGAAACACAAAATCTATAAACAGGCTGCAGACCCTGAGCTAGCTGTCAGCACAGAGCCCAATGAGGGGCTCAAACCCATGAACTGTGACATTATGACCTGAGCCGAAGTTGGATGCTTAACTGACTGAGCCACTCAGGCACCCCAACACACACATACATTTTAAGACTCTCCCGTAGCCATGATCTCATTTGACACAGCACCCTCTGAGACCACCAGGACATACCTCAGGAATCTTTTCCTCTTCGAAGTAAAGGTGACTTAACCAAGGTCACATAGTTAAACCAGCAAGTGGCAGATTCATGTCCCACTTTCTTTTCACTACCACCCATCTCTTCCTTAATTGTTGGTTGACCTTTCCATTCTTATGGCAAAGGCCTAACACCCATGACTACTTCAGTCTAGCACAGTAGATGTTATAAACATGACTGTGCTTCTAAATGTGAACCCTAACTTTGAAAAAAAAAACCTGAAATATTTAATATTTTTAAAACTCCCACCTCACTGAAATCTCATCAGGGATGGACACTCCCATCCATTCATTTGTGAGGACTTGAGGGGATGGAAGTAGCATAAAAAGCAAGTATCATGAGAGCTCCTAGAGGTCTTTTTCCCTGTGAAAGGTCCTTTGCCAAACATGGCCAGAGAACAAGCCACAGACAGCATGGCTGGGACACAGGTGAGTGGCTGATGGTCCTGATGCTGTTTTGAGAGAGAGGGTACTTCGTCCTGGATGGAGTGATGGTGAAAGGACATTCAACGGAAGAGAGACAACAGATGTGACAGAGAACTGACTGATGGGTACAGCATTGCTGGGACTGGGAGGTCACTAACTCACTATGTGCATTTGTGGGACCACTTGGATGCCTAAAGCATGCATTTAGGTCTTGTTTCTATTTAATTTAGTTTTGTATCAGCTTTTAAATTATTTTTTCTTGAATCCATTTACTTGTGTGTTAAATGAAGACAAACTTACCAGTTCTTAGCTATGGACACGGAAGGACAATTTTAATTTCCCTGAGTCTCCTCTTTCTACTTTTAGGAAATAGAAAGCCTATAACCTGCTGCACAGCATTGTTTGAGAATCAAATGAGATGATCTACGTGAGGCCTCCAAGACAGTGCTTGGCACAGAGTAGTTCCTCAGTTATTCATTTCCGAGGTGGGTTTTCGTGTGCATCTGTCCTTTATACTAAACATACCTATTGACAACAACCATATTGATTCCCAAAGTCTAGATTGCCTGGAAACTCTGATAGTAATTTCTTCAGTCTAGAGATCAGATAGATACATAGATAGATAGATGGATAGATAGATAACTAAGTAAGTAACAAATGGGCAGATGGGCAAAGAGAGATGGAGACAGATATAGAGAGAAACACACAGTACATACATACATAAATGGAGAGAGATGCTAGAGGAGAAAATCAAGTCAGAAATGGGAGAAAAAGGGGGAGAGATGGGAAGATAGATGGAAATTGATGGATAAGGAATTGAAGCATTGTTCTTGACTCACCCCCACCCCCATGAGACATTACCATTTAATCTCTCTGAATCCAAAGGCTGAGTAACTGCAAATGGCATTTGGACTTGGAAGATTTCACCACAGGTCCTGGTTATTTATATTTCTTTCTTGTTACTGAGTAATGAGATATCACAGGAAAGGGGAGCTACTAAGTAAGGAAGAAAAACTTTTAAACCTACTCAGATAAAAATGGGCCCAAATGAAAACTGGAGAACTAAGAGTGTATAATTTCCCTCAGTCTAATTGTACATCTTCAACCCTGTTCCCCTGCCTGACTCCTCCTCTCCCCTGCCTAGCATTCCCATGACCTCAGATTTTATGTATAGCTGGGAGGTAACTTCCCACACTTCCACACAGTGTTTATGTGGGATCCAGAGGTGTTAAGGTTCACACTGGGTGAATCGGGATAGAGGCTGGTAGGCGTAGGGTCTTAGAAGAAAGAGCCCAGTAGAGCAGAGCCCATCGAGACTGGGTGCCTGAGAAAAAGGCACACATCTACACCTGGAGAAGGGAAGAGTTTTAGGCAATGCAGCGTCCTCACTGGCCATTACCCATGGCCATTACCAAGGCACGTACAAGAAATGGACATGACAAGTTTAAACAAAGTGGACCCATGCATGTTGCAACTTGGGACTGATGACAACAGTTTACAAATTTATGCCCTTTGATGGCAACTGGCTCAGTTCTGCCCAGTTGGACCCCTGGGAGAAAGGTTTCGTTTCCACACTTCTCAGTTATTAGGAATCCACTTTTAAGCACAAAATACTTGATGCCCCCCTCCATGATTATAACTGTCTCTAACATTTTATCATGTGTCAACCCTGCTTAGGTGCTTTCTGTGTGTTGATTATGTTAATGTTCATGTCTTTGTTGTTAGGAAAATAGCATTGCATTTCAATGAGGTGAAAGCCAATGAAAGGGGAAGTCACAGGACAGGTAAGGGGGAACTGAGTTTTGATACCATTCCGCAGTCCCTGCTCTTAACAGCTATGCTAACCTTTCTCCTGATTGTAGGTGAGCTTTCACTACAAAGAAGTCACATAAGGACAGAATTCCATATACATCCAGCAACACTTTTAAATTAGTCTCTAAAAGCTGAAAAATCGTATGCTGGAGGTATTACTTGTCAGATCCATAAACAACACTTGAAACAGCAGGTGGATGTGTATTACTTCCTATGATGGCAGCCTTTCCCTGGGCAATGCATGGTCAAACCTTCTCCATGCCTACACGGCCCCAAGGCTTGCTGTTCCAAGGCCTTGTTATGCTCTCTTGTACCTTAGCTATATATTGGTTGTGTCCTTGGGATCGGGTCAGTGTCTTCTTGATAATTTAATTTATGCATGCATCACTTCTTGCCCGTTATAGGTGCTCATTAAATATTTTGAAGTGAATGAACTCATAGTTCTGTATATAGGTCCTCCCTTCTCCTACTGAGGCTATTTGCAAGTACAAATGATTTGGAAACAACTAGCTTAGAATGTGTAATCAATGAGACTACCAGGTTTTAGAAGAGTACCTCTCTTAGAAGACTGTACAGGAGCGCCTCCTAGAGGGACTAGTACAAAGAACAAGGCGGCAAGTGGGTTCCTGGAGCCTTTTCCTGGGCCTCTAATAAAGCACCTGTTTGAAGATGGTAATGGACGTCATGGCCCATGAAGGGTCAGTGTCAGCAGACACCTTCAGTGAAGATGGCAGACACCTTGGTCATTCCCGGTCTGAGGGTGCTGCAGGTCATGAGTTTCATGTGGAACAGAGGACAGACTTTCCTCAAAGACACCTTCCTCAAGCCGTGAGAATACATTGGTTACTAAAGGGAGGACTTGAGGTGTGGTCACACTGCCAGGGCCCCCTGTCCCTGACTGGCTGCGTAACAGAGGTTTGTACCTCTGGCCAACCCACAGGGACTCTTTCCCTCCCAGCCTTCTTCCAAGGGCATAACACTAGGTAGGATTCACTCATCGCTAATTACAATGAATAACACGGGGAGGTTTCAGGCTGGGCATTATGGATGTGAAATGGACACTGTGGGGTTACAGGCACCTGGGGGTTTGGCTAGAGAAGCCAGTGCATAACTCTGTGTTTGGTGCTCGTGTGTCTGCCCTCTGCGGGGATGTCTGGGGCTTTTCAAGAGCCTCTCTCACTCCAAGAAACAACTAAGAAACCCCAAAAGGCCCAGCCTAAGTCTAGGATGGGATTAAAAAAAAAAGTCCTCAAAAGAGAGCAGGAGCTGTATTATATCACTGAAAATGATCCATGAAAATTGGATAGCAAATCACTGAGGTAGAGACTTTTTGATCTGGATTTGGATTATATGTGCAGACTTCATGTATTGCTCTTTATAATTAATATTACTATCCTAACTACAGAGTTCCAACCCAATACAGAAAAAGGGATACAGAGAATGTGCCCAGTTAGTGTCCCATCAAGGGGGCTTATATCAGAGAGGACTACTGTGCTTGAATCCTTGCTCAGAAAGCCCGTTCTGAGCAGACGACATGCTTGTCCTTCTCTGTTCTCTGATATTCCACTCGCCTTTATACCACCACTTGTGACGCTTAGAGAGCCTTCCTTTACAAAATGAATCCTGGAGCCCACCCCATGTGTTCAGCAGAGCAGCACAAATTAGTCATTGCCTATTAAAACTTTAAACTTCTTTAAAACGAGATATAGAAAATGAGCTTGGTCATAGTGTGTCGGGTGCACACACACAGAATCAACCATTTGATTTCTAGCAGAAATAAATCAAAAGCAGATACTTCTCTTGACCATAGATGAGGCGGCGTCTGGAGCCAGATAGCTGCAGGTTGCTGAGTCTAAAGTGCACATAAAATCCAATTGTCAGTTGGCTGACCACAGAACACAACTGGATTCACTTACTGCTAATTAGGATGAATAAAAAGAGACACGAGGAGATGTGAAGCTTGGGATTATGGGTAGTAAAAGCCACTTGATGAGAGGAAACCAATTTTTCCTGGTGTTTTGGAAAATCACTTCATATAGAGTCTGGTCCATTATTTATGTCCTGAAAATTGCACGTGGGAAGGACCAAGGATATTCTGATGAAACTTGCACCCCTGGAAGTACCATGTGAAGGGATCTTAAAGACCCAAACAGGGAAGAGTGAGTGGGTTTGGCTCCCCATTAAAGAAGGGATCTTCTGTTCCTGGCCTGTATGGAAAGACATATTTCCTTCTGCCTCAAGTGATAAAATGCATGTCACTGGGAAACACTGGATACTCTCAGTTGAGGGTGGTGTGATGGCCAGATGGCCCACGATTACTGATCATTTTATGTGTACCTCCTGGTGCGAACTTCTCTTTCTTAGGGTGATTTCACTGTCTCTTTACTCTATTTAGAGAGGAAATGAATGGCCAGGCTCATGCAAGCTAGGGGTGACTGTCGGAAGGTGTGAAGCCAGAAGAAACCAGCTACATGGAGCCCTGGTTAATAACATAAAAGAATCTTTGTGGGAATTCTTACTCTATTATGTTGGCACATCCCCCCACGTTCTGGCCAGCAGTGATATGGGAGAGTTATTTTAATCTTAACTCTATTTAGAGGATTGGAGTGTTCCAAAGAGAAGGAGAGTTTTGCTGAGTATTTGAAACAATTGATTCCAGATGGATTTGCTCTGTATTATTTATGGAATTGTTTTCTTTAAATGAATTCTAAAGATAGAATGTATGTATTCATCGCATACTGAAGGATGCTGAAATATTAAGCAACGTGCATGGCAAATGTTATTGTGTTCAGGTGTCACTTCAGGTGAATGGTTTCGCTTTCCATTTTTGTTTTGTTTTGCTTTTCTTGGTGCTTCTACAACACATCGGAGACAGTAATCCTCATAGGGTAGGGATTACAGGATAAATATGCAGGATGAGTTATCCACATCTCTGCTGAAGTACATCTTGGCCAAACACTTTGCAATAATAATGAATGATTTTTATTTCAAACTAGTTTTAGGAGTAATTTTAATTTTAATGAAAAGGGTAGCATGTGTGTGTTTGTGGGAGAGAGGAGGGGGAGAGAAAGGAAGAGAGATATCAAGAGAGATACAGACACAGACACAGAGAAAGACCCCACAGGAGTCAGGGGCAGAGAGAGAGAGTCCAGTGGAGAAGCCAAAATTAAAAACCAGGATCTGATTCCCACTCATGTTCTTCTGCACAATGCCCCTTTCTTTTCAATGTTAATCATCAAATAATCACCATGCAGAATGGTTATCATCAAAGGACACCATGGAGTCAAGACAAATGGTGCAGTTCTAGCACCACTCAAATAGAATGAACGCCAATGAGTATTTTGACCACAACAGACTGAACCAGAGATTGGCTCCTTGACTAAAGACTAAAACCACATAACATATGTGGTAGCCCAGTGGCTCACTGGTCAAGTACCAGATCAATGTGCTCCTTCTTGGATGAAGATCAGTGACCCCCGTAAGAGCTTCTTTCTGGAGGAACTGAACAGGTACTATAAAGCATAAACTGAACAGGTACTATAAGGAAGAAATAGAGGCAGGGCAGCCATGGAGGAAACCCAAGAGTAGAGAGAGAAGCAGCTAGAAAAGTAGCACAGTGTTGAGAATGGCAGGCTCACTAGATTAGGTGCCAGTGCTGTTGACAGAAAGGACAATAGGGCACCAGAGCTCCTGAGGATCTGGAATGATGCTTTGATTCCTCGTGGCACCTACTGTGGGAGAGCTAAGGTGGTTTCCTGACCCTCCTCACTTTCCTGAATGTTCCTGCTAGATCCTCATCACCTGAGGTAGCTCACGCCTGTCTCTCCTCTTTGCGAACTAAAATAATTATAATGGTAATAAGTATAATAATCACATGCTTGCTATATGTTAAATGTTTGAGTAGATTGTTTTAGTGAATCATTTCAGAAACACTATGAAGTAGGTATCCTAATGACACCATCCTTTTATATAGATGAGTAAACTAAGGTGAAAAGGGGTCAGGTAGAACAAAATCTTCATATTGAATACAGTAAGTGCCAGGAATCAATCAGTTAACTGAAAATACTAATTGAAACAAGGAACTGTAGGGGAACCTGGGTGGCTCAGTTGGTTAAATGTCTGACTCTTGATTTTGGGTCAGGATGTGATCTCTTGGTTCGGGAGTTTGAATCACTCTGATATTGTGGAGCTTAGGCTTCTCTCTCTCTCCCTCCCTCTCTCTCTTTTCCCCTTCCCTGCTTGCTCGCTCTCTCAAAATAAATAAATAAACTTAAAAAAAAGAAGCAAGCAATTGTTAGAAATGGATTCATGCATACCTTAAACATTCTGTTTTTCTAAATGCATAATGTACATCAATTTGATAAGAGCTTTTCTTTGGGTAGAAGTGGCTAATGGGGCTCAGGGCTGTTTTCCTGGCAGAGAGCATGCGTATAATATACGCTTAACATTTTCTAGTTTCAGTTTCTCTGATGCAAAATAAACCTGGAGATACATGTGAAACAATCTGATGCAGAATCCTTTTAGATTTCCTTTTTGTTTTCTATAATCTTCCATAGATATTTTCCCAACATCCAACTTGCAGAGCTCACTCTTATCCAGTCATTCCCCAACACTCAGCCTAGTGTTCACAGGGTGGGGGAGGGGGAAGCACCTTTTTTCATACTTAATTCCATCATTAGTTATATTAAGTTAAATTATGTAAGGACATTGGTATTAAGTGATTTGAAACCTAATTCTTAGAAACTCGTCTGGTAGAAGCGCAAATGTATGTGTCTGTTACAGAAGGTTCTATTTCCAAGATGGAAAGATGTACCATCTCAGATGCTCATGTAGACTAGATGTAGCGACTAGATGTACCATCTCAGATGCTCGTGTCGATTCTATGTCCCCTCCCCTTGAACATGGAGGAGCATTGGTAACTACCTCCACAGAGTATGACAAAAATGATGTTATGTGACTTCCAACCTTAAGTCATAAAAATGCCACATACTTCTACCTCGTGCTTTTGCAGCCCTGCCTCTTGGACAGCCACGTGCTGCAAAGAAGCCCAAGCACACTGTAGAGATGTCACATAGAGAGGAACTAAGGCCCTTTGCCCATGGCCCTGAACGAACTCCCAACTGATACCAACGCCAGCTTGCCAGCCTTGTGAAGGAGCGGTCTTGAAAACAGACCCTGCAATCCCGGGTGATCCCCTCTTACACAGCATGCCACGTGGGTAGAGAGGAGCCTTCTCTGCTAAGCATGCCCCAACTACAGATTATTGAACAAAATAAAAGGCCGTCATTTGAACCCATCAGTTCAAGTGGTTTGCCGTGCAACGGCAGATCACTAATGAGTAAACACTAATGAGTGTTTTGGTCTCATTAGCATATTTCACAAAAGGAATGGAGAACACAGATCAACTAGTGGGTCTGCTAAGTGAACATCCTCTGTAACTCTTCCATGATTATGTAAGTGTTAAAAGGTAGAGCACTGTTTTGAACCCGGCAGTCTGACTTCAGGATTATATTACTATGTTCCTAAAAAAAAGACTTTTAGAAGCCCCTACAAGTTGTACATAACAGTCGATGATATATAATAATTTGTAATATGTGTTATCTTAACTCCATGCTTACAGACAAACTCTTAATATCTCCAGGGTTCAGGACAGGAGTAAAAATATCAGATGTGAAATATTTAAAAGTTAAAGTTAAAAACTGTCAGAAAAGTTTTATCCCCTTTACATATACCTTCATGAAATCTACATGGTCAGTTGAGTTCTTGAACCCTATAACTGCACCCCTTCTCTTTTTCCCCCTGGATTTTTTTCCTCACTATAAGGGCTTTAGTCATGTGTGTTACATCCAGCTCATACGACCAGGCTTCATCCACACATCCTCTTGCCCCATCAGCTCTGCTTGGCCAGCCCCAGGTCCTCGGCATGGTCATGCTGGAGGACATCAGTCCCAGAAGAATGAACCCAGGAAAGAGGTCCATGCAAGCTCATGAAGTGGACATGACCAATGTGGGTAGAAACTTCTGGGAATTTAGTGCTTGGTGCAGATTCTAGATTGAAAGGTGGGCTCTGGATGGACTCTGGGTCCTTTGGGCAGGTCTTCCTGTGCCATGTGGAGGAGGGTGGCTAGAAGGGGCTGCCAGGGAGGGACACATGACAGGGGCTCCTTTTTGCAGGTCTAAGGACGGTACTAACTCCACCTCCAAACCCTTTACCCACCCTTTCACGATGCCAGGCACATGATTGAGGATCGATAAATATTTACCAGATAAAGTAACCTTGTCCCCAAAGGCAAGCTTTACCTTTTCAATCTTGGGTGCTGCTGGGGTTTCACACTGTCAGCCTGGAGTGAGGTCATAAAGTCGGGATGGGAGCCAACCCCGCCCACATCTCTGAGCACAGCTCAAATTGATTCTAAGTGACTCTGAAGAGCAAGCGGGATGGATGAAAATTAGATTTGGCTCCATGAATGGTGGCACAGACAAGCACCAGACGCTTGACAGTGAACCCTGAGCACTGACTGTCCCAACCTTTTATCCTCCTGATGAATTTTCCCCTGACACTGACAGTCAGTTCTCATCTCCCCGCTACACCCACGCCCACCTCCCTACCCAAGAACCCACACTCTTCTGGTAATGACAACCAAGTAAAGTGGAAATGATGGGAGCTGAGGACTGTAAAGCACTGCAATTATGCAGTTAGGAGATTTATGTAAAAAGGGCTACTCATCCTATTTCTTCACAGCAGCAGCCTCTGCTGAACTACAGAACCTTCAAGTCCGATGCCGGTAATGTTTGGAGCACACTGTTATTTACCAGACCTGTAAATCAGAGACCTTGAATGTGTTATAGACACAGACCCCCCTTCCTTCATTTTAATGGTGTTTCAAAGCACATTTTCCGCTACATCCAGAAAAATCATTACCCCTGGAAGTAGTTGTTTTAGTTAATTAGACCTAGGTGTTTTAATATTATTCTAGTCCAAATAGAAAGGACTTGAGCTCTAAAATCTTATTTAAAAAAAAAAAAAAAGCTTGTTTGCCTTTTTGATTAAACAGGGTTAAGGGCTTCAGAAAAAAAAAAGACCAAAGTAAGGTACAACCCAGGTATTTTAAGTAAAAGTCGGTGGGGGGTGGGGGAAGGAGTAGAACATTTTCAGCCCCAAATTCTGTCAATAAATTTATTTGGCTTTTATTTGGGAAGATGTTAATGCAAATTCTTCATAAACATGGCTAGGTGAAGATTTATAATGGAACAGAGATTTCTGAGGCATAATTCCCTGAGGGTGTAATTCAAACATGCCCTCTGAATTCTGTTTCCTGTAAGGCTATCAGATCTGAGGCAGACAGGAAAGATTAAATCTGAGAGAAATAAATGTCACACTCTCTTCCTGAACATTCTTCTGACATTTAAAACATCCATCAGCCTCAGGAAATCCATGTCTGCCTAGATTGGTGATTGGTGTTCTGGGCATAGATGTTGACAAAGAATTACATAAATTGATGTTTTAAATGGTACTTTCATCTTTAGAGAGATGTTTCATGAAATTGAGAAGAGTTTCATGAATTTCAGGAAATAAACTATAGAGAGATGATTTACTAATTATTAACTAGTAATTAATAGTTTTTCCCCTCTATGTCCATAGAAAACTAAGATGTAAGAGAACAATTTTCCTTTCCTCATTCCCATGGTTATGTTTACATCTTTTTCCTGTTTTATGTTTTTGCTTTGCTTTGATTTTTTTGTTCAAGTATTGTTTATTATTGTTAGTATTACTTTTCCTGAGGAGAACTATAGTGGGTTCTGGAAAGGATGGGAGGTGAGAGATACAGGGAAGAGATGTAGGGAAGGATGGAATGCCTCCCTCCCAATGTCTCCAGGTTCTAATTCTTGAAACAACAGACTATGTTACTTTACGTGGCAAAGGAAACAAAAGGCAAACATTTTGAGAGTGAATATAGAAGTGGGATTCATGGGGCACCTGGGTGGCTCAGTCGGTTGAGCATCTGACTCTTAATATTGGCTCAAGTCATTATCTCACAGTTTGTGGGTTCGATCCCCACATTGGGCTCTGTGCTGACAGTTCAGAACTGGGTTGGGATTCTCTTTCTCTCTGCCCCTCCCCCTGCTCTTTCTCTTTCTCTTAAAATAAATAAACTTTTTTTTAGAAAAGCAGGATTCCGCTATATCCTGTTTACAAGAAATGAAATTTAAATATAAAAACACAAATAGTTTAAAAATAAAAGGATGAAAAAATATGTACCATTGTAAATAAGACACTATAAGAAAACTGGTATGGCAGAATTAATATCAACCAAGTAAACTTCCATGCCAGAGATAAAGAACATTTCATAATGAAAAAAAGGATAAGACACAGTGACCCTATGTATATGTATATACATCCATTCCAAACAGCAGAGCTTCAAAACACATGAAATAAAACCAAGCTAAACAAAGAAATAAACAAATCCATATTAGGAAGTAATTGATTTAAAAATAAAAATTTAAAAATATGTAAGAATATAATTTGAGTAATATTGATCAATTTGTTGTAACAGAACTTTACAGAATATCATACCAACAATTGCAAGAACATATTTTTTGAGTGTCCGTAGAAACTTCATGAAATGTAGTACAGTAAACATGACTACAAATTAATTGTCCTTACTCTTGTCAAGAGGCAGAATCTATTTTCCCACTTTTTAAAATTTGAGCTAGTCTTGTGATCTGATTTAATCAATAAAGTATGCCAGAATTGATGCTAGCACTTATGAGTCAAGGCCTCATAGACTTTGCCACTTTGTTGCCCCACTTTTGCAGCTGTGCCATAAGAAAGCCAAGGTCAACCTCTGAGACTGCAAGAGAAACCCAGAAGACCCTGGGTCGCTCAGTTGGTTGAGTGTCCAACTCATGATTTTGGCGTGGATCATGATTCCAGTGTGGAGGGGTCAAGTTGCAAGTCAGGCTCTGCAGTGAATGTTGAACCTCCTTAGGATTCTTTCTTTCTCTCCCTCCGCCCCTCTCCCCCGCTCATGCTCTCTCTCACTCTCTCTAGAATAAATAAAATAAAATAAAAAAAGATAAAAGCCCAACCAAGCCAGTGTCCCTGATAAGCCCAGCCCCCAATGCTTATTTGAATTCAGTGAGATCAAAAGAAATTAGCAGAAGAATCACCCAGACAACCAACAGAATCGTCAAAAATAGAATTATGATTTTTAAACCACTAAGCTTTGAGTTGGCTTATTTTATAAAGCAGCAGATTTATGATACACTTAAGAAAGACCATATACTTGACCATAAAATCATCTCAATAAAGTTCAGTGGATTTAAGTCATACAAAGTATCTTTTTAACCACAATGAATTAAATTATAAATTTTATAAATTGATAACAAAAAGATCTAGAAAGTCTACAAATATTTTGAAATGAACCACATAGTTCTAAATACTCTATGGATCAAAGAAGAAGCCACAAGGGAAATTATAAAGTATTTTAAATAGGATGATAGGGAAAACAGTATGTTAAGATATATGAAATGCTGTTAAAATGTCATTTAGAGAGAAATTTGTAGTTTTCAGTGCTTATTTTAGAAAAGAAGAAAGCTTTTAATTCCATGATCTAAACCCTCACCTTAAGAAGCCAGACAGTCCCCCACCTGAGGTGCCAGGGTGGCTCAGTTGGTTGAGTGTCTGACTCGATTTTGGCTCAGGCCATGATTCCAAGATTGTGGGATGGAGCCTTACATCTAGCTCTATGCTAAGTGTGGAGCCTGCTTAAAATTCTCTCTCTTCCTCTCTCTGGCCCTCTGGCCCACTCATGTTCTCACTCTTGCTTTCTAAAAATATAAAGTAAAAAGTAGAATAAATAAATTAAATAGAAGAATCCAAAGAAGATAAAATTAAACTCAAATTTAGAAAATGGAAAGAAAAATAGTTATTGCTTCCAGATGCAGATATGGCTGTGAATATAGAGAACACCAGGACAATACCAACAAGAACCTTTGAGATAATGCAGGAATTTACAAGATCTCAGGATACAAGGTCCACATAGAAAAACCAATATATTACTACCTTCTAGCGAAAAATAATTATACAAGATAAAACATGATCTACAAAAAAACCATGAAATATTTAGAATAATTTTAACAAAATAGATAAAGTAACTAACTCCACACTTAAAATGTTAAGACGTGGTTGAGACTTAAAAAAATGAAATCCCATGTAAATGTTAACGTATTGAAAGACTCAACATTGTCTATGTGCCCCTAAGTTTATCTATCACTTCAGTGGAACGTCAAATGAAAGCCCAGCAGGCTGGCCGGTGCAGTCAGTCCTGGTCCATGTGGTGTAGGGGACGCTTTGGCCTCACCCCATATTCTAGGATTCTCCCAGTGGTGTCTTGTTTTTGAAGATTTGTTCATTGTTCTTGTGAGGGAGAGTAAAGTCAGGAACATCTTGGTCCGGAGGTTACCTTCTTCAGGAAACTTTCTCTGAACACTAGGTTTGGGTCATCCGTCCTTTCTATGCATCCTTTTCTTAAATTCTCACTTCTGGCATCAAAGTGCTTAAACCGCTTCGTTAAACTGCCTAAGATCATACACTTGGTGCTCTCAGCTTATCTTTTATTCTCTGTTCCCAGGCAGACTCCCCTCACTGTCACCTCAGGAGCAATCCCTTGGGCTTATTGCCTCTGTGGCCCATTTTTTTCTTGTCCTCCCATTGTGGCTGCCTCTTCTGATTCTTTCCTTATCCTTTTTTGGGGGACAGTCTCTCCAGCCCATGTGGGGAGCTGGTCCTTAGCAATCTACCCAACAAGAGCAACTAGGAGCCTCACTGTGTGCCTGGGGCAGGATACTCTGAACAGTGACATAATGGTGATGGTGTCACTTTGTTGTCCAAGCCAGGAGTAACGAATAAAAAAGGGGAGGTAGAGAAGTTAGTGCCCTGAGAGCTGCAGCTAACAAAACTAATCACATTGTGAAGTTAAATGGTGTTCAATGGTGTCACTTTTTCTTCTCCTGGTCTCTGAAAGAGCTTTGGCTCTTTCTCATTGTTAAATCTTTACTTTCCTAAGAGTATCATGGGAAGCATGTCCCACAGAGCATTTCCAGATTCTGTCCACATTGTCCTTATTGTCATAACAGCTTCTGGGCAGAACTCTTGTGTTCCCAAAGCCCTAGGACAGCTGTGATAAGGAACTAGAGGTATGACGGCATGAGACATTTCTCCCCCTGGTTCCAGGCACTCACAGCGGATGTCCCTTCTGGGGTCCGGCAGCTGAGATGGGACGTTCCTGCTTGACTGCTGCATCGAGCAGGATTTTAAAGCACCTTTGTCACCATTTCCACCCTACACTCATTAGGCTCCATTTCCTATGTATTTTGCAGCAAATCTCTTTTTTCTACTTGCAGCACTAGAAATAGATAATTTTCTCCTGAAAGGCCATGTTGTAAGTAGAAAAAGTTCTCAGAAATATGAAGCAGTTACAAGAAAATTAAGTGACCTCTAACTTGTTTTGGAAAATCAATATCAAATGCTTTGGGGTAACGTTTATGACGTGTTTTCTAAAAAAAAAAGAAAAAAAACGCATCACCAAAATTTTACCGGAAATCATGCATAGTTTTCATTCTCCCACTGGCTCCCAGTGTCTATACTTCCTAGGGGGAAAATTCCTTAAAATAACTTTGAAGTCTTTGACTAATTTATTAGATAAATCCACGGTGTATAAAATAGCATCTTTATGAGGTAATTAATTAATCTCTAGTTTCCACTGGGACCTGGAACTTTGAGCTTTGCTATAAATTATAGCACCTGCTGCAATTCTGTATTACACACACATTATGGGAGCTTTTTTTTCCTGAGCTGATAAAATGGGATTGAACTAATTGCCTCAAGTATTTTCTTAAGATTTTAAACCAATTATTTCTTCATATATTGGATGTCAAATTATTTTTATATTATATCATTTAGGCAAACACGTTTTGAAAATACAAGACTAAATATTGCCCCTGAAGTTTGATAAATGATGACCTTGGAAAGAAGAAATTTAATCATCAGATATTTGTAGTCTACCTTCATTAAAATTTGCAAATACTGAAAAAGCAAGCTACAAGAGAACATATGGACAAATTATGACCTTTGTGTAAAATGACACATCAATTATTAGATGATTGCTGATCTAATTCTGGATTGGCAAAGTCAACTTAATTTTGCTGTTTCACTCCATAGATAAGGGAGGAATGATTAGCACACTATCAAAAATAATGAACTGTGTTAATAATGTGAAAAAAAGACCCAAAAAGGAAAAGAATAATAGTCTTAGACTGAAACAGAAGCAATAAAGACAGCTTGCTTTATTTTGGCATCTATTTAGTTAATGAGACATATGGAATACAAAATATTAATCATGTTTAAGAAAAATCAGATGATAATCTTTATTCTGAGAAGTGTTTGGGAGTATTCTCAATAATAGAGACACTATCTTCTACTTCACAAGATCTATGATGTGCTTTCCTCTTCAGAATTATGAGTTTTCTTGTCTTCTGAGAGAGGGGAAGAAATCCCACTCAGTGCCCCCAATATTTCTACTGCACTATTTAATTTATAGCAGTAGCACCTGTGTGTGATTGCTGCCTGCTATTTTGTAGGATTTGGTAGGATTTCTCCAAACTCATTGGGGGGTATGACCACAGTCCATTTTATTTTAGCCCTACCTTGAGAACAGAGAGTGTTGCCCACAGGAATTGGGTTAGAGGGGGATATTTATCCCCCAGCAATGACCTTGCCAACTCTTACCACCTGAAGCTTGAACACCATCTTCTCATGGTTGCCTGTGGAGTTCAGACCCCACTACGTAGTCAACCCCAAAGAGATGGATCATGTGTTCACAGGTATTTTCTGCCCCCACCAATGAGAAACTTCTCATCATTACTGAAACAGACCTCTCTTTTACCCCCAAGGAGCCATTCCCAAAATTGCTTCTCCATTTGTCTGATTGGTAAACTCCTGCTCATGTTTCAACACCCAAGTAATGTCGGCTCCCCGTAACTCCTTTCCCAGCCACCCCAGGGATTTCTGACCTCTCCTCTGATCTGCCACCTTCATTTGCTCACCTGTATCCTGTCACACATGCTGCAGTGCACTGTGTCCCTACAGCCTCCCTGCCCACCTAGGTCATTCAGTGGCCCACTGCGAAAGTATCTGGCACACAAGATACTCCGTAAATGTCCTTCAAATTACTGGTTGAAAAGAGACAGGTTTTATAATATTGGGAAAGATTTTTTAAATAATCAAAGCATTTCCAACTTATTTCCTTACATTAATGCTTTTGATATTTAAGGGAGGCCAGGTTTGAATTACAGCACTTGCAACTGTAAGTTAGTTGTTTATATCATAACTCATATTGCATATTAAAATTTTAATTATTGTTAAGCAGTGAATTCAATTCCATAAATGCATGCCTCCTCCCCCACCCGGAGTGCTTCTTCTGAGTTTTTATGCAATCATTTCACAGAGGGTACATTTTGTTGAGTGGAAATTCTGCCAGATCCTTATTTCAAGATGGACTTAGGTCTCAGGTGGGTGTGTGATGTGTGTGTGTGTGTGTGTGTGTGTGTGTGTGTGTGTGTGTTAGGAGGTGTGAAGGTGATGAGGGGAAACAGAGGTACAGATGAAATGTACACCTAAAGGGCAAGGTGCTGGAGAAGCCTAGGGACGCATATTCCTTCCAGGCCGACAAGCTCACTGTGCACTCTCTTGGTGACATCTCCACCTTGTGCATCCTACACTGAGAGGCATTTCCCATCCATGACTTTTTGTTTTGAGTTGGTATGAATACAAAAGTGTGCACCAATTAGAAGGACAGACTTGTTAAATATGGAGCAGCAATAATCTAATCTGTGTCTGTCTCTTTATCCAGTATTTTTAATGTGATGCTCTGAACAGTTCCCACAATTATTCTCCATTAAACGTGTTGTGGTTGATGGCTCCTCATCATGATTAAACTGCCCAGGACAAACATCAACATCCATGGGGTACAGATAATGGGTTGTTTCTTTGACAGCAGACTGGCGTTCCCTGGTTTCTTCAGTAATTAATCTGCTTTTCTGTTCCAGGTGACAAGATTCTGAGAGACCGAAACCAAATTCATAGCACTGACCACTACCTCTCGGCGTCGACCCAGGACTGTGCTCGTGTAATATCAGGGAGCACAGTCAGAATAAAACAAGCGACACAGAGAATGAGAATATTTATCACTCTCATTTCCTACAACTTCCCCATAACACTGTTGAGTTCTCCTTCTTTCATACTTCCTGATTCCTTCTTCCCATTTATGCAAATTAGCACATCCTTAACTCATTTGTGACAGTTTTTAAACTGGGAAACTACTATTTCTAGTTTTGGTGGGATTTGCCATGTAGGAATCACAGTGCTTCCTTTAAACACTAACTATTCTATTATGAATCATCCACAGGTCATTTTTAGAAAATAGAATGGAAAGCCTTTTATTTCCTATGCTTTAAAATCTACTCAATTACTTCAAATGACTTACATGTTCAACTCGTGTTCCAAAGGAAAGCATGATTGCCTGACTCTTCATTTACTGTCATTGTTCATTAAAATGTGCCATTTCCCTCCATTAGGAGGATTAAAAGGTGGAAAATCTCCAGGTGCCACTAGTTAGCAAACTGTTCCTGGGGAGCCAATAGCCTCATTTTTCTTTTCCTCTTTTCACTTAAAAAATACTTATCTAGTGAAAGCAAACACTTCTTGCTGCTGGTGAATATATTTCCCAGGACTTCATTAAACCAAGTAATAGGATTAGTGTTTAAATGATTAAGTAGGTATATAAGCTTTTACACAAAGAAAATGTAATTAAGATAGTGCTCACAGACATCAAGACACTAATAATTAACCCAAACGACTGCCATAGGTCTATAAGAGGGTTATGCAAATGTGAGGCGGTGTTATTATTCCTTCATGAGCAATGGTATGACGTTTTGGTGACGTTTTAGGGTTGTACGTGTACGGAATGTCCTGCCTACTTGTATGTAACAGAAGTACGTTATACGTCCTGGAGGAGGACTACTTTTTCCCCACTCATCTTTAACTGTTGATAAGCTCTCTGTACTGTTGCACAAGCTAGAAAACGAGCCAGCGTTCCTAGAGCTTGTGTTCCAGTGACAGATTATTTCATCCCAGCAAAATCTCCGTTTACACCTGGCACTAGGCGTGAGGCATGCAGAGGACCAGTCCGCAGCACTGCAAAGCACAGGACACTGCGAGCCCATTGGCATCTTGGCATCTGCCCACAGAGTTCCGTTCGTGCATGCCTGAAAAACTACACATGGAGCAAAACATGTGATAAAAAATATATTTAAAACAAGCAAGAAAAAATAGTCTCAGCCTTCAGGATAACTTCCATCATTCTTTGAACCAAGTAGAGTTAAATTATATGTATCATGATTTCAAGTACCAACTTATAAAAGATGTGAGAAATCAGAAAACAAAGAACCAGAGAACTCTTTTTTTTTTCAGAAAAATGTATTTGCAATTCAAATGTTCATATAAAAAGCATAAATTTTAAAAAGTTCATAGATGTGTGTTTTTAGAAGTGCTATGGTTTCACCATTCATTGCAATTACATTCCAAGATGTGCAGGGTAGTCCCCACCACGCTTCTGTCACACAGAAGTCACTCTCATCACCACCTCCCCTGAGCTGTTATCTTCGGACAGATCTTCATGGGGCCTCATCCGGTTGAACAGGTGTAATAACACATAGCCACACTGAAACCTGGGGGAAGTTAACTGCGTTGGGTGGACCAAATTCCTGTTCCGCAGGGCCGTCAGCGGCAGCCATAAAGTCCTGCTTGTGGAAGACTCTCCCCGGCTACTTTCTTCGATGTCTGTGGCTTTATCATAATTTAATACATCCCAGTGTAAGTTAACAGCCCGCCAGCGTTTAAACACTCTGTAAACTGCAGCTCCTTCATGGACAATGAGACCTAAAAATGGAAGGGGGGGAAGAAAGGCTGGTCATAATCAAAAGTCAAGAATGTTGTTTCATATACAAATAAGGGATTAAAGAAAAGTCAATTCTCTGTTACTCATTGCCATAAAAAAATATGGTATCCAGACTACTGAAATGTCACAGCTAACGGCAAGCTACTGTCCATATGAAACAGGAATAATCACTATCCAAGGAATAAGAACACACTGACATGCATAGAGGAAAATTATCACGGGTATAATGAACTTGCTCCATTATGGCTCAGAACACACCGTGGGCACTTATGTTGCCTTAAGAGAACCATTAGGTTTATTGAGTCATTCATCATATACTTGAGTACCCACTGTGGACCATGTACTATGTTAGGGGCTTGGTTTCAACTGACAACTTAATTTGGGAAAGAGACAGAGTCACCACCATCTTCCCAGTTCCTAAAGCAATGTCTGACACAGAGGAGGTATGAGGTAACTTTTTCTTCTTTCCACGGTCTTCAGCAATTCAACAAAAATGGATTAGGCACCTTGAGAGTTTCGTGTACATTATCTCATCCAGTGTTCACCACAGCCTTATGAAACGAGTATGAGCATGTCCCCCATTTTACAAACAAGGAACGAGCTCAAGAACAGACACCTAGTAGCAGTGGAGCTGGGATTCAAACCCAGGCAGCCCGGCTCCAGAGACCTTACTCTTTGCTGCTATGCAGTAAATTGGATGATTACACGTTTCTGAGACACTCTAGGAAAATAAAAAGGTAATAAAAGAACCTCAGGGACCATAAACTCGCAGTCTGTAAATCGGATATGGCGTCCTGATACATGGCTCCCATTCTACCATCCAGTCCAGATCCCACCACACCCTGCTTTTTTCATACATTTGCATTTCAGTGTGTGGTCGAAAAGCTTTTGAAATGGTGACCCCTCACAAAAAGAAATTCCCTGAGAGAGGTCCCCTCAGAGTGAGAAATGAGAAGGAGTTCTTTTCCTTCAGGAGGATGAAATTCCACTGAAAGTAGATAGAGAGATGAATGAAAAGTCTTTTTTTAGATGGAATACAGCACATAAGTAGAGGGTGTCAGTTGGCCACAAGCACCATTTAATGACAAATTGGAAAGTGAGCAGATCCTGTGTCCCAGGATGTAGACCTTGAGTTCATGACCTAGAGAAACTCTTGTAAATGTGAACAAGGAAGCATGTTCAAACATGTTTATTACGTAATTTTTAGTATTTGAGGGGGAAAAATAGCAAACCATCTCAAAGTACGTGTGGAGAGGAATGGATAAATTGTATTGTGCGGATCCAGCGGACCATGACAACACAATTGAAGGGAACAAAGTCACTAACATGGATAAATCTTAACAGAGAGAAACTCTCAAAGCCGTATGGAAAAAAAAAATGAAAGTTTTAGAAAGAAATTATTGGGGTAAAAAAATACTACTCATTTTTACAGATTCAGATATATAGGTAAAAAGTATCAAAACATGCATAAAAAATAATTATGAAATTCATGACAGTGGAAAGAAATGAAATGAGATCCAGAAGAGGCTTCAAATAGGCCTTTTGACTGTATCTCTAAAGTCTTTTTTTTTTTAAAGTTTATTTACTTATTTTGAGAGAGCAGGGAGAAAGAGAGCTTGAGTGGGGTGGGAGGGGCGGGCAGAGACAGAGGGAGAGAAAGAATCCCAAGCAGGCTCTGTTCTATTAACATGGAGCCCAATGCAGGGCTCAATCTCATGATGAGATCATGACCTATGCTGAAGTCAAGAGTCTGACACTTAACCAACTGAGCCACCCAGGCACCCCTTTAAGATCACATTTTTTAAGCTGGATGGTGATGTTCAACATATTCTATGTATTTTTTTTTGTGCCTGGATAATTCATACTTTCAAAAATTACAGAGAATTTATTAGGAAAATTTATCTAAGATGTATTGAGGCACAGACAACTGAACTAGGGAGATTACCACATTGCATGTGAGCAGCAGAGTGGACACAGGAAGGACAGACTAATACACTTGTCAAAGAAAAACTATAATAGAAATGGTAATGCAAGAAGGGGAAAAAAATCAGAGTCTCATGTTTTTAAGGCTAGGGGAATGGGTGATTTAAAGGATGATAGCAATCTTTCCAAAGGTACAATGAGTGAGGGTTTTGAACATGGTTTTGTTGGGGGGATTACTTCAATTTCTTTTGTCACCTAAAACAATGGCAGGAAGCTGATGGTGAGACCCCATTTTTTAAAATATCACAACTAGCTAATATCAGGATTTAGGTTTTACATCACTCCTTTACCAGGATATAAACTTCTGACACACACGACTTAAGAGAATCCCAAGGATGATTTAAGAGGTTTCCAAAGGCCACTTAAAACATGCATGTGGTTTAATCAATAAAAATAAATAATAAATAATTGTGTAACACCACCAAAATAATGAGACAAAATAGAAACTTCAGTATATCATAGCAACTGCAAATGATTGTTTTGATCAACTCCATTTTTCTAAGGAAAACTTGACATAACTGATCAGATATTCTGGGGAAACAGCCAGAATGAGGAGTAAAGACTACCAGATAGTAATTGATGATTCTATTATTAGCCTTCTAATTCTCTGTGGGCAATGATTAAGTTTTCTGGTTCTATTTTTCCTCATTAAAACACAATCATAGTACCTAATCTATACATTCAGCAGGATAGTATGAAGACAAATTGAAATTCATCAATCATAATGCACTCAAACTTCCTTGAGATGGTGGTTCTATAAACACAAGATATTATTATTAATTAAAAAGCCAATAGTGAATCTATGTGATGAGAAACATTCATCCACACTAATCACAAAACCATTGCAGCCTGCAACAAGTTCACTCTGGAGAAGTACAGCCATGGGAGATAGCTTCACCCCCAGGAAACCACTCATTTCACAGGATCTTGTTGTTTTTTTTTTTTTATTGATTTCCTTTGAAAAGTCAGAAATCAGATCATTTACTAGAGCTTAAAGTCATTTTCTGGGAATACATTCCTTGTAGCCCTTTTCTAAATACATAAATCTACCCAATGTGCAGAAATAAATCCCACAGGTCTTTATAGTACATTCTGAATTCAGAGAGAGAGCTACGTGGAGTTTTCATGAAAACACAGTCCTCTTGAATTTTCAGCTCCATGTGCTGTTTCTTAATTGCATTTCAAGTTATGAATGATGCTTAAATTTTGTTTTATTTCACATGAGTGCTAAACATTATTCCTTGCCCTTTAGAAGCTTAAATTTTCCTGAAATAGGAGGAAGGCTGTCCCACCCTTGAGGTCCTCTCTAATGTGCATCTTCCCTTTCTTCCTTAAATCTTCTAGAGTTGTAGCAAATGCTTTTTGTACTCGAGGTAATGAGAACATATGGTACTAAGATGATCAAAATCCAAGAGTAAAGATTCATTCAAATCTAGTCTCTAGTCCATATGTTGAAAATCCAACTACTAACATTCATGCTGCCATGCTTTCTTACTGATGATCTTGTCTCCTCTTGTTTCCGAACTGAGAAATCCATTTCCCCCAGTACCTTCACTCTCTGAGTAATACCATAAGTTAAGCCTTAAAATGAATTTGTCATCTTGGCATTTCAGGTCATATAAAAACAGGCTTAGATTTATTTTTTCTTTCCCCTTTTTTAAATTTAAAAAAAATTTTAAATTTATTTTTGAGGGACAGAGAGATAGCATGCGCAGGGGAGGGTCAGAGAGAGAGGGAGACACAGAATCCGAAGACAGGCCCCAGGCTCTGAGCTAGCTGTCAGCACAGAGCCCAGTGCAGGGCTCAAACTCACAAACTGTGAGATCATGACCTGAGCCGAAGCCGGATGCAAAACCGACTGAGCCACCCAGGTTCCCTTGATTTATTTTTTTTATCTGAGTCACTAGACCTGAAAGGAAAAGCAATGATAATTTCTATAAAATGTAAATACTAAATGTAAATTTTAAATCTTAAATATTAATGCAACATTACTAAATAGCACAGATGTCAACAAGGGGTGATTTATGAGAATTTGGGGGATTGAGAGTTCAGTAAGTATGTATGTGTGTGTATGTGTTGGTTGGTCGGTTTTTGTTTGTTTGTTAGTTTTTTATCATTTTCCTGCCAGTAACATTTAATTTGAGCATCACCTTATTGATGTTCAAAGGAACATTTTCGTTAGGGAATAATATTTTTAAAAAAGAGAAACTTTAAATATTTCTGGTTTCACTGAAATAAAAGTAGAGTGTTGATGTGTAGGTAAAATATATCCCAAATTTGTACATGGTATGTTGGTTGAATTTTCTCTATGGTAGTAGAAAATGAATTAATTTCCCAAATAAATAATGGGGAAGAAACATTAAGGTACCATGTTTACATGCTCACATGTGCAAGCATGTACACACATATGCACACACATCACTTGTCCATGTTTATTGCAACACAAATAATGTGTTACAATTAACAGAAACTTGCAAAAGTTATAATCAAATGCAAACAACTTTTGATATTAACAATCAAACTACTGATCAATTCATTTCATTTTTTATGTTACCAGTCTCAGCTCTTGTTCAAATAGGTTTGGCTGATTTTCAAATCTTAAATTTTCATCAAGGATCTATTTTGTGCCAAGCACTGTGCTAAGTGCTTTATGCACATGATTTTCATTTAGTCTTGACAGCAACTCTACAAATAGACACCATGATTGAACAATTTCATGGTTGAAGAAAATGAGACTTAGATTTAATAACTGTCCAACATCATGAAGATATAAGAATAAGAGCAGAAATTGGAGCTCAAATTTGTCTACATACAAACTTTGCATACTATAGTCCTATCCATGCTAAATTTCCAATGTAAGGCAGTCTCTCCTAATCAGACAATGAAGATCAACTAAAAGAACTCTTGCTATGGACTGAATGTATCTCTCCAAAATTCTCACCTTGAAGCTCTAATCCCTGATGTGATGGTATGTGGAGGTAGGGCCTTTGGGAGGGTAATTAGGACAGTTTTAGTCATGAGGGTGAGGTTCTCATGATTGGATTAATGCCCTTATATAATCTGGAAGAGACACCAAGGAAAGACCATGTGAGAACATATGAGAAAGACAACTATCTACAAACCACGGAGACCTAACCAGACCCTGTATATGCTAGCATATTGATCTTGGACCTCCTGTCCTCAAAAACTATAAGAAATAAATTCCCTGTGTTATTTTGCTATAAAGGCATGAACAGACAAAGCCAGACCTTGTAGACCTATACCACCCTCATTTAAAACATGAGTAAAGTCCTGGAGACTGTGATTTTGGCAAAGTTATACAATTAACTGCCATTTTTAATATCCTATGGGTCACTGACACTGTTATATCTCCAAGAGGGCCAATGAAGCAGTCCCCTCCTCTTCTTCCTTTCTCTTCTTTCTCTAACAAGAAAGTTGTTAAAGACAACACTGTAAGTGGTGAGAGCTTCATCTGGGAAGCGGCCTCCGTCCTGAGATTTCCCAAGAAGTGCAAGGTCCTGATGAAACCACAGAGGAACACAGGTGAAAGCCCTGTGTACTGTTCACTCAGAGCAACCTTTGGATGAGCTACAGAACATGCAATGCACATCAGCTATTTGGTCAGAAAAGACTCTTGACAGTGAAAATGTTCAATATTTTTAGATTAAACTTCACCAATGTCCATTGCTAAAATCTATTTTTCTCTCTGCTCATCTCTCTCAGTGAAATTTACACATACTCTATAAAATGTAACCTATGTCATTCTGAGAAGTCAGCATGCAACAGAAGAATTGGAACATTGGGTTCCATTTCATCCCACTTAAGAACAGTTTAGAACCAATTTCAGAAAATGGAAATATTAAGTTTTTTTAATCTTATTTATTTTTGAGAGAGAGAAAGACAGAGGGTGAACAGGGGAGGGGCAGAGAGAGAGAAGGAGACACAGAATCTGAAGCAGCTCCAGGCTCTGGGCTGTCAGCACAGAACCTGACATGGGGCTCAAACTCACAGACTGAGATCATGACCTGAGCTGAAGTCAGACACTTAACCAACTGAGTCACCCAGGTGCCCCCAAATGGTCCAATTTTTGACTCCTTGATTTCCACTACTTGAAGACCAGAGCATGGTTGTATAAGAAGGGTCAACTAAATGAGACTGTGGTCCAAGACACCCTTTGTTGCATAATCTTTGTTGGAGTGTCATAAAATGCATTAATCTTTCTGGCTTATTTTTTCCAACCTACCCCAAATTTAAATGCCCGAGAGTTATGGAAATTTAGATGTTAGTGTAGAGGTCAACAACTTAAACACTTAAATCATCCCCCCAGTGCCGAGTCTTGTTAATATGAATCTTGAAGAAATAAACATGAGTGATTACTTGTTTGCATACTGAATGCTTTTTGTTGTGGAGCTTAAAAAAATGCAAAAATATGAAATTTACAGAGATGAAAATTGAAAGAATATATATATCCTCACAGAAGTCACTAGACTCATGCAACAAAGCCATCAGAAATTGAGGTCTTAAAAGCCAACTGGGAACTACAATGTCTTAATTATATATGAGGATTTTTGTGAAAATGTATATCCACTGTTGCCCATATCAGAAAAAATAATGTAAAGAAATATCCCACATAAAATGCACTTACATCTATTTAAAATGAGTTAATTTTTCTCTTGTTGACTATAAATTATATATGTGTGTTTATATACGTGTGTGTGTGTGTGTGTGTGTGTGTGTGTTCACAGAACCAAGTTGAGAATGGCGGATTAATCATGAAATCATAAAACTTAGGAGCTCAAACGCTCAAACTATTGGTAATAAAATCTTCTGTGTAAGAAATGTAATAAGAATAAGAATTATTCACAAAGTTCCCACAGCATGAAAACCCTTGCAACTAGGGGCTGGCTAATGCCCAAATACCGGTGATCTGACCCACCCCAGGCCCAAAGCAGAGTATGTAACAGTACACATGAAGAAATGATTATTCAATAGGGAAGGCGCCAAGTGATTGCTTCTCTGAGAGTACACCAAGGAAAATTCACAGCGTCTGTTTTATGACCCAGCTACTCTCTGTGTCCTCCTGTCGGCTCAACGAAACCTGCAGTCCTCAGCCTGTGCACAGAGAGCACAGTGGTGCTGGATTGGCAGTGGCTGCTCGATCATCATCAGTGTTGATGACATCACTGGCTGGTGGTAGAACAAGATGGCAAAGCCAAACTTTAATACGGTGTATAATAGTTTACTAACTGGTGGGGAGTGAAGCACACTCTCTTCTGAAAGGTCCTGACATAGGTTGAATTTGCTTCCTGACCTACCACCTCTATTACAGCTAATGACCATCCCGAGTCAATTAAGCTAAAACCTTGGAATCGCCTAGATGCCTCTATGCACTAAATTCTGCTAATTCTATCTTCTTAGAAAGTCTGAGATGAACCCATAAGACAGAGAATTCTCCAGAATGATCATGCTCCTACATTTTCACAATGAACTATCATTAAACATGCTTCAAGATCCATATTCTCTCATAATTTCTTCTCTGACCCACTTGGGATTAATCCTTCCCTCCTACCTCTGCCACTCCAAATAGGAAGTACTTGCCCTGTTTTACCTATTACTGGTACTGGAATAATTTGTTTATATGGCTGTGACCTCAATCAGCTGTGTTCTCCCTGATAACAGAGACCTTATTCCTGCTTCAATGCTTGAAACATAGTAGAAACTCAATAAATCTTTGCGAAATGAGAGGGGATGAGAAAGAGGAAAGTAGGCGTGCTTACAATGTAAAGGAGAACAAGAGTCCATGTAAGTCTAGTCATGAAGGTGCCACTAAAACGAAGTGTTGTTCTTTAAAATGGTAGAGTAGGGGCGCCTGGGTGGGTTAGTTGGCTAAGCGTCTGGCTTCGGCTCAGATCATGATCTCACGATTTGTGGGTTTGAGTCCCACATTGGGCTCTGTGCTGACAGCTAACTCAGAGCCTGAAGCCTGCTTCAGATTCTGTGTCTCCCTCTCTTTCTGACCCTCCCTTGCTCATGCTGTCTCCTCTCTCTCTCTCTCTCTCTCTCTCTCTCTCTCTCTCAAAAATAAAATATTAAAAAAAAAATTTTAAATAAAATAAAATGGTAGAGTAATGGGATACCTCGGTGGCTCAGTTGGCTAAGTGTCCAACTCCTGGTTTGGGCTCAGCTCATGATCTTGGGGTTTCATGAATTCTAGCCCTGAGTAGGGTTCTGAGCTGACAGCATGGTGTCTGCTTGGGATGCTCTCTCTCCTCTCCCCATGTGCTGTCTCTCTCAAAATAAATAAATAAACTTAAGAATGAAATAAAATAAACTAGTAGAGTAATATCTTAAGATACCAAACTAAGACATGCACTCTAAGACTAGAGATGTAAAGGTTTTAGGAACTGGGGCCCATGTTCCATACATACATGAGTATATGTATGGGTGTACACACACACACAAACACACACACACACACACACATGCACACACACATACACATGGCCTGGCAGGGGGTAGAAGAGCTAAAATTCTTTACTGGGACTCATTTTCAGTCCATGTAAATTGTAGCTAACTCTCGTGAGGTCTTGTTGGCCTGGTCATCAACTGTCTGCCTGCATCAAACAATCATGAACCCAGCTGGTCACACAATGACCACGCTCAGGCTGAAAGGCTAAGAGACTGATACAGATTTTTCTCTATTTCCAGGCAAAACAGGGGGAATAAAAGTGATGCTGTCCATTCAGCTGACTACTTGCTGCTCTAAGAAGCCAATCCATCAACCAATGATTTTAATGATTTATTTTCTTCCTTAGTAAATAGCCAACTCCTGATCTTTGAATCTTTACTAGTTCTGCCTCTTGAATCTACCTTTGGCATAGTCACAGAACATTCCTCAAAAGCTGCAAGCTTTGTTACATGTTATAAAATACATGATAGGTTAATTTTTTAATTTAATATTTATTATTAATTTTTGAGTGAGAAAGGTGGAGTGTAAGCAAAGGAGGGACAGAGAGAGATGGAGACACAGAATCTGAAGCAGTCTTCAAGCTCTGAGCTGTCAGCACAGAGCCCAACATGAGGCTCCAATTCATGAACCATGAGATCATGACCTGAGCTGAAGTCAGATGCTTAGTTGACTGAGCCACCCACATGCCCCGATAAGTTAGTTTTTTTTAAAGGATTAAGAGAATTCACTGGAAAGAAGAATTGTTATATCATCTAAGCTTCTACCCAAAAATGCTTGAGAAAAAAGTCACCTATAGATAGTTATTTCAATAAAAGAATTACCCCAATGCCCTTATAAATAAATGACAAAGATATCCTAGAGTCCTCCTATAACGAGAAGCATGGATTAGAACTAGTTTAATTTCAGCTGAATGCAACTTCAAGTCTGTGTTCAATTCATGAACAGATGAAACACCTTGTAGCAAAGGGGTAATGTCATATGTCATGGAATCAGCAGTGGACATAGTCACTGAATTTCAAAATTAGAAAACCCTGGGTATGATTTAATCCAACCCCTTTGCTTTGCAGGATGAGGGCTCTGAGTCCCACAGAGGTGACCTGGTTTGTGCAAGTGTCCATGGTTAGTTAGTGCTGGAGCCCAGAATCAGAGCCAGACCTTTGATGCCTGATCCAGGCTGCTTGCTCTAGAAGAGCTCAGACCTCAGGAGCCCTCCTTGGCCAAAGCCAGTCCACATTGGTGCCTCTTTGGTCCAAGGGATATCAAAGCAGATAAGTAGATAGAACCAAAATCTCTTCAATAACACCAGAGGCTGGGATGGTAAGTTCTCCTCTGGTCTTTATCTTAAAGGGCACACGAAAACATTGGAAAGAATTACAGTGACCCTCACAATTTGTAAAAGCAACTCCACAAACTCCAGTGTAATAGTGTTGTGTTAGAAAGTCCTATATGTCCATTTGCTGTGTTAAAGCTTTTAGAATTAGAAATCTACTTTGGTAGATTCCCATTTGTTTCTCACACTCTAGTATATGGATTAAAAATATTTCTGGGAGCCTGGGTGGCTCAGTCAGTTGAGCATCTGATTCTTGATTCCAGGTCAAGTCATGATCCCATGGTTGTGAGATTGAGCCCTGAGTTGGGTTCCACACTAAGCATGGAGCCTGCTTGAGATTCTCCACCCCACCTATCTCTTTTTCTCTCTCTCTCAAAATTTAAAAAAAATATAAGAAAAATTTAAAAACAGTTCTTAGAGGAGACTATTAGTGGAGACTATTAGTTTTCCTAGTGGCAAGTAGAAACAAACAGCTAGTTTTCCTCTTCTCCAATGGACAAAGTGTCTACTGCAAACTCATAGAACACAATTTTATTAATCTTTAGAGTAAAACATATAAGTATTGGTTGTTCAAGTTCTCAGGGTGAGAATAGTACTTAAAAAGATCTAAATCGAAATATCTAATTAACACTCTATTTATCTTTGCAACTTGTAATAGGCTATCTCATCTCTGTTGGCTTTGTTTTTCATTTCAATTAAATCATACAGGCAGTGGGTAAAAATTCCAAACAAAAGCTACCACTGAAACATAAATAAACTTTCTAACTCTTTGATTTCATTCACACATCAGTAAGATTTTTTAATTGAAAATATTATTGGAATTCTTAACCTGAATATTAAAATGCTCAGGTTTCCTTAATATTCTATTCTGTGATCTAGCAACAAAATCCAAGGTTTAGAGGTGATCGTTTACATACATAATTCCTATCAGGCAATTGTTTCACTCGGATCAGTCGAAAGAAAGAGATCACTTTGAGCATGCTCTATTAAATATTTTCCATTCTCTACTGCTTCTGTATATTCTGCATGGATCCATTCATTTAGAATAAATGAGTAGAGACTTCACAAAATAGCTATGTTACTTTGGATTTTTAGGGACAATTTTTCTCCATTTGTGATTTAAAATCAGATCCCCTATACCTCAAATAAATATTTATTCTTATTGTTATGCCTTAGGTGTTTGAGACAGCAATTAACATGGTTTCACTTCAAGAATAAACAGCAATATTTTGTAAATTAGCTATTCAAGCGCAGCATATAAGAAGGGGTATCTACTAAATAATAGAATGAACTGAATCACGTAAATATTCTTATGACAAGGTCTGGATTCCAATCTCCAGTCCCTCTTCCAATCTGGGTGAACTTGGCAAAAGTACTTAATGGGGCCTTAAATGTTCTCATCTCTGAGATGATACTAGTAGCAGTACTTACACTTAGTGGAGCACTGTGGGAATTAAGAGTGAAATTTAGGGGCACGTGGGTGGCTCAGTCAGTTAAGCATCCAACTTCAGTTCAGGTCATTATCTCTCAGTTTGTGAGTTCAAGCCCTGTGTCGGGCTCTGTGCTGATCGTGCAGCGCCTGGAGCCTGCTTTAGATTCTGTGTCTCCCACTCTCTCTGTCCCTCCCCTGCTCATGCTCTGTCTCTCAATAATAAATACATGCTAAAAAGTTTTTTTAAAAAAAGAGTGAAATTTGAGGAAAAGTGCTTAGAATCGTCCCTGGATGAAAAAAACATAGTCTTAGATATTATTGGAGAGAATTGTTCTTAACGCCTTATTTCTACCTATTTGGAAGCACCTGAAAATACATATGGGCTTCATTTCTATGGTCTTCTCTATGTTCCTCATGATCCAAGCATGTCTCCTGCTCCCTGTCAGCACACCCATGGTCCCCAACCTTCTGTGTCGTGCACAGAAGCATCATCTAGAAGAATCGTCACATTCACATTCTCTTCAGTTAATAAAGTTCTTCTCTGCAAAATAGTCCTAAGTAAGGGCTCCCTAAAGAGGTTCTGAAAAACAGTCTCCAGGTGTCTAGGTGAAGAGGGCTGCCTCTTTGCACCCTGCTTCCCATTACTGCACAATCGACTCTGATCTCTCCACCCGGGAAATCTTCCTGTCCCCCCGCCGAGGAGGCCCCGGTACTGGTCCTATCTCAGACTGGCCTAGGGACCCACTTAGATTTCGCTATGGTTGCCGCAGCCATATGTCAGCCTCCTTGTATTTAAATTCCCACAACTACTCTTCTGGAGAACAGTAAAGTCACACAAAAGGACGAGTAAAGTTGCACAGAACACATGCATGGCCACACGAGTCTGTGGTGCAGCCACGAGAGATTTTACCTCCTGGCCCTCGGCTGCTCTCAGCCATCACAGATGATCTGTCCCCTGGCTTCTGGCTCCCCTAAGCCCCCTCAACACACAGGACATCAGGCCCATGTGGACGACCCGACCTAAGGTACATGACCCTTGCCCTCTGCTGCCCTCCTCACTTCAGCCCGCGGCCCTTCCCTTCCAGAAACCATTCCAACAGCGAGCTTTGCAACTCTCCCACCCAGCGTGGACCACCACCCTCCAGGGCTTCTTACCCACTTTCTTAATCTCAGTGCATCCTCCTCCACCTCCTGAAGACTTCCCAACCTGCCATTTCCTTCTGGCTTTGGTTCCTTCCCCAGCACCGAGAAAGCACAGCCCAGCCTGTAACACTCTCCCAGGCCAGGGTGGGAGGGGGGGATGGGGGGGTGAAAGGCAAGGTTGACATTGCTGCTTTGTCCGTCTGCAACTCTCCGTTACAAACCCCATCTGAGCACAGCCTCAGAGCTCACCTCTCTGCACCTGCTGCTCATCCCTACTGGGTAAAACTACAGAGCCACATGGCTGCGAAGACTGGGGGCACACTTGCTCCAGCCTCTGGGGGGCGCGCCGTCGTGCCCAGTGGTCTTAATGCTCCAAAGCCCTCTGCAGCTGATCTTCATTTTTGAAGCCCCCCTCAGCCTCGTCCCCATGCTGTGTCTTCCGGTCTCGGCAGATCGTCTCACACCTCTCTGCCTGAGTTTCATGTCTCTGTGCTGCTCATCTTGCCCAGATCAGCTTTTGCTGCACAGTGGCTTCAAGTACCAGATACAAATCTCCAGCTCACATTTCTATCCTGAGCTCCAGACCCCTATATCCACTGGATTCCTCAGAAATTTGGCAAAAGGAAAATATTCAAACAGAACTCATCATCTTTCTCTCCCATCTACCTATCAGCCTCTGTGAATCACACCTGGTGGCCCCTCTCCCTTAGCCCTGACCTCCACCCTTACCTCCATTGATTTGATCGCTGTTATCCGGTGATTAACCTCTTTGAATTCTGGCAGGGACCTATCAGCCCTAACGTAGGCCTTTGCTTGGATTATTATCTTCTTGCCCTTCCCAGCATGCCCACCACACTCCCCTACCCGCTTCAACGTCCCCTGCTATCAGGGTCCTTTCCTCACCATCAAGCTGACCAGTCACAGGCAGCAGACCACCTCCAGGGGCTCTCTGGGCTTTCACGTTCAATCCCAAACCCACGCTCCACCCACAGGGTCCCTCTCGATTATCAAACCATATTTCCGCGCTGCTACCTCCAGCAAGCATCTTTTGTTCTTGTCACACCAAATTACATAGGAGTCTTCAAAGATACACGTTTTCGTGTATCAACAGATTCAGGCAGCTGCCTCTCTCTGGCCCCCTTCGTGCTCTTCTTTAAAATTTAACTCAAGGTTTCTTCCTCCCCATAGGCAGAGCTGCCTCCAAGTGCAGTTAACCAATCTTCCCCCACCTACTCTCACATGCGTTTGTCTCCTGGCACTTTTCATGTTGCATTTCAAAAGCTTAGTCCCCTGGCCTCTCCAGGAGCTGGAGAGCAGGGAGCGCGTTACATTCCAGGCTACACAAACCGCTTCTGGAAAGGGCCAGACAGGAAATATTTTAGCCTATGTGAACATTATGCTCTCTCAATAACGAAGTGGTAACTACTCATCGACAGCCCCTAATGAATGGATCTGTCTGCATTCCAGTGAAGCTTGATTTATGGGCCCTGAAATTTATCTTTGATGTAATTTTCATATGCCACAAAATAATCACCTTCTCTAAATATTTTTTAAATCATTTCAAATGTGAAGACCATTCTTAGATCAAGGACTGCAGCAGACCCATACGATTAATAACTGTATCCTGCATTCCAGGCTTATACCTACACAGTCTACACTCAGCAAATGTTGGCTCAATAGATGCCTGGTAGCCATTTGGCTAAATGGGCTCCAGTTGAGAGAGATGGGTGAAAGGGTCGCATCTTCTCCAGAGGAAATGGAAGTCAATAATATCAGCATCTTTGGTCAGTTGCTCTGCTAACTATGTCAATGTTTCCCCCCAGAGAGCCTGGGGAAAAAGGACAGGAAGGCAAAGGGTTGTATTTTCTACCCCCTGAGAGTCCGTTTCAGGCACAGCATTGAAGGGCTAGTAGCAAAAAAACAAGTTCCTTTCTATTTTATTTCCTGGGGTTTTAAAGGCAGCAATATCTCTGATAACCAACTATGATAATAATCTTTAGAGAAATTGGTAAACATTAGTATGATTAAGGCATAGAAAAGCCTTTAATTTGTACCTTCAGAGTAAAGCGATAATGATGGCATACTTTGTGAAGCATATAAAAGATAAAGATTTGGTTTTCCTCTAACAATTTTGAATTACAAAGCACCACTCTGCCTCTCCCTCTGAGGGGCCTGACCTCAGAAATCAGAAAGTAAATGATCAGACCCGACTGGAGGCCGGGACTGGTGTGGGAGGATGGGCTCCTTCCTGCGTTAGACTCTAACCGATGTTGTGGCGTTTCCTGGGAGCGTGATGCCTCCTAAGACATTCTGCACTCAGGAGATAATGATCGATGCTTATAAAGGAATTCTACTCTATTTAAGAAATGATTCCAATCAAGCTAGCAGAGCATGCAAATCTGATAGCGGTCGTGGCTGCAGCAGCAGTAACGGACCGGACCGGGGAGCCTGGCGGACCTCAGAACCCACCCCTCCGCCTGGAAGGCAGTTTGAAGAGAAAGCCAGAGGGGCTCTGGGCAAGAGAAGGAGGCTTTTGTCCTCCGTGCATCGGCAGCTGCGCCGTGTTTCCTAAGTGGCCAAATTGTAGCACTAGAAGGATACAGATCCTCAAATTACAGATCAGGAAATGGAAGCATGTCTTGAGAACAGAGGTGGCTGATGGTCTTTTTCCGTCTGGAGGGAAAATTGTGATATGAAGATTAAAAAAGGAAGTACTGGGCTAGTCAACTTTCCTAGTTATTCTGCCAAACAGTGTTTAAGTTGAGCTGCTTTTTTTTTTCACATGCCTTATGATTCACACAGATGCTTCCACATTAGTGCTTCCTAGGAAACTCTGGAAGAGGAAAGCAGCGCCGCCTCCTACACTCTGCCTTCCGCAGCCCAAAGCTCCACCCATGGCTCTGAGCCAGGCTCTGCAGCCCCACTGCCTGGCTGAATGCAGACCTACTGAAGTTCAAAGCTCTGTTTTCCGGGATGATTCCGGTAGCTCAGATCCCGGACTCGGTGAGGGTGGTGGTGGGGACAGGGATGCAGTGCCATGAAAGGCTGGATGTGGGCTCCCAGTGTTTTGTGATTTTAAAAAATCGACATATATTTGGAGTCTTATGATGGAACTTGCTGACAGTTTTGGATGGGGCGGGGCTGCCCTGCTCCTGTGGCCCTAAGAGTTGTGGGGCCTGTGGGCGGCTGACAGCCATGGCCCCCACTTCTCACAGAGCAGGCCCTCCCACATCACACCGGCTCCTGCGATCCCGGCTCCTGCTCCACCAGGCCGCCTCCACCCCTCTGCACGGGACAGATCCTACACGGCCCTGAAAATGTGGTGACCGTGACTGTCCTCCTGGTAATTTTACATTTCTCACTCGAAACTATTTGATAGATTTTATATTTATCCATAAATATTTTGTCTCTCTTCAAGGACCCAAGGGCTGCACATTTACAAACGTTGCCCAAATTTCTTTTTCAAACCCACTCATCTGTACGTTTGATGACCCTGTGCGACAATCTAAGAAGCAACGGCTCTCGTGTGGTCTCCCGCAAACTCATTTTTTTTTCCTGCTCTGAATTATGGCACATTCCAACTTCCAATCCTAATTTCTTTCGAATTCTTTGAGTAAACATGTTGTTTTTCACCTAAAATGCTTTAGGAAATAGTGTCAACTTCTGAATCATGCTGTGAAGTGCCAGAGAGCATGGAAAACTTTAAACAAGAGATAGTCCAACAGTCATTTATATATTTTGCTTGGAATGCATTAGAATTCTTTTTCCTCAGTTGATTTACTTTCTTAATTACACTTTGCTTATACTAATTGGTTTATATTTGTTGAAAAAAAGCCACAGGAAGAAAGAAACCCTAAAAGCATCACTTCAGAAAGAAACAACTCTGGCATGAAATAGACGACTGGTGCGGCCGCTGGGTGGCTCAGTCAGTTAAGCATCGGACTTCAGCTTAGGTGCATGAGTTCGAGCCCTGCGTCAGGCTCTGTGCTGGCAGCTCAGAGACTGGAACCTGATTCAGATTCTTTTCCTCCCTCTCTTTCTCTCGTCTGCCTCTCCCCTGCTGGTGCTCTGTCTCTCTCTCTCTCAAAAATAAATAAACATTAAAAAAATTCAAATAGACGGCTGGCCATCCTCAATGGGGAGAACTCATTTGTGGTAACCAAGAGTTTGATTATCCTGAAAGTCTTGGTCAAAACTCTTCACTTTTCTTCATATAATATTACAGATTTAGAAAATGTACATTTTAACTGTCAAGTCAATAAAAGTTTAGTCATGTGTCCCTTTTAGCTGCTCTGCCTGGGAAAACAATAGCACCGTGAAGCAGTATTGAAAGTATGAGAGAAATGTTACCTTGGCTCTTAAAAATATAAACACGTGTCTCTAATACAATCAAAGACCCTAGCAATATGTGGTATTTACTTACTTGAAATTCTATAATGAAATGTGAATACATTACCAACTCGACATAGTTTTCTTGTATGTGCCCAAGAACCTTTAACTAGACAGATCACCTACTGTGAAAAACAGATTTTTTTAAAAAAAGGGCTATAATAATAACTACAAGAATTCATATGTATTTTTTAATTAACTTTTTAAAATAGAGGAAAGTAAAATCTTACATTGGAGAGTATGAAATTTCTGCAGAAGGAGCATTTTTTCAGCATTGACTATAATTGGCAGATTAAGGAGAAGATATTTTGATCTGATCCTTGTTCAAGTATGTAACAGGTTATTTTTAAAAACGGCCTCACCTCTGCAGTTTTCAAAAGCAGGACAACAAAAGCTACCATACTATCCGTTATTTCGTTATTTCAAAGAGCCCTGAGGGCTTGTTAGTTCCTGGCGGGCACCTGTGGGTTTCCTCCACTCTGTATTTCTGTGCTTTAATTTGCAAAACAGAATAACATGGGAACAAGCAATCACAGAGTCAGTACTTTAGCCACAGACCCAAGTGACAGAGGGAAGCAAATTTCCTTAAATCAATTTCTGGGAGCACTTTCTGCATGAAAAAAAGAGACAGACGGAGAAGTGAAACTCCTTGAGTGTTCATGGTGTCATGGACAGAAGAAACTGTTCTCGAGTTTCTTAAATGTGCGGGGGGAATGTGGGGATTTTTGAGACGCAGCGATCTTTGACCCCAATCCCATCTTCTGATATCATTTGCAGAAAGAAGAGGGGAGTATGTAGAGAGCAGAGCTAGTCCATGTCCCTGCCCATATCCCAAAAGATGCCACGCAGGACAAGAGCATGGCTCCGTGTGGCCATTCTTAATTTCTCAGGTAAGATTGCCCCACAAACCTAAATAGTTATAAGACAGACATTAAGGAAAGCACTCTAATGGTATTAAATATAGCTCAAACTACCAATTGAAGATGTCAAAAAGTGGATCTTTATTTTTGTCAAGGTGTGAGAAGACAAGAATTCTCATATATTTGGGGTGAGTGTAAATCGGTAAAGCCAAAATTAGAGAGCCAAAACAGGGCAGGTACTTATTACTCAACTCAGACTTTGCACTTCTTGGAATCTTGCATACAGAAATGCTGACTGGCCGCATTGTGTTTAAAGATAAAAATTGGTAACAACGTGAATGTCCATGGGTGGAGGAAAAGTTAAGTAAATTGCTGCACATCCATTCTAATGGGGAAAGATCTCTAGATCATGTTGTTGGATGAAAATGAGTATTTTTGAATAATATGAATAGTAAAATCCCACTTATACTAAAATACCTATGTGTCTATGTGTCCATATACATCTTAGCCTAATGAAAGCGATCTAGTGGCCACATGGAGAGGAGTGGACCATTCTGCAAAGGGAATGACATAGCAGAACGGGCAGTGTGGATAAGTCTTTTTTTAAACTTTATATATTCATAAAATGGGTTTGAATATGTATATGTTTATGCTATGTGGACAATTAAGAAAAATTTTTAAAAGAACAAAGTGGGGACACCTAGGTGGCTCAGTCGGTTGGGCATCTGACTTCAGCTCAGGTCATGATCTCACAGTTTGTGGTTTGAGCCCTGCATTGGGGTCTGTGATGTCAGCTCACAGCCTGAAGCCTGCTTTGGATTCTGTGTGTCTCTCTCTCTGCCCCATCCTGCTTGCTTGCTCTGTCTCTCAAAAATAAATAAACGGTAAAAAAATTTTTTTTAAAAGAAGAAAATGACCCACATTCTTAATTTTTTTAAAATGTTTTATTATCAATATTTCTGAGAGAGGGAGACAGAGCGTGAGCAGGAGAGGGACAGAGAAAGAGGGGGAGACACAGAATTCGAAGCAGGTTCCAAGCACAGAATCTGATTCAGGGCTCGAACCCACGAACCGTGAGGTCATGACCTGAGCCAAAGTCAAATGCTTAACCGACTGAGCCACCCAGGCACCCTTAATTTTATAACAATAACCAGCTCTTCCATTGGTATCTCAGGAAAGATCAAAACATATTCCAGACATGGATCTGGTACAATAACCAGCTCTTCCATTGGTATCTCAGGAAAGATCAAAACATATTCCAGACATGGATCTGGTACTAATTTATAGTGTTCATTAGATTAAGCATCAGCACTGCTACCCCATTTCAGGAATTCCACTAACTGGGTTCTAGGTTTATTTTATCACTTCGACAAGAAACTCATCAGGTTCTACCAGACACTGAAATGACTTGGTAACTACTGCCCTCATTTTTTAGATGCAATTTCATCGAATGACTCCCTGTCTTCATGGCTGACTCTCAGTCATTACTAAATGCATTCCTCTTGTGGAACAAGCTTCCTCTGAATCAATCAATGGAAGCGATAGACTTCTATTTTCTCAATGTGCAAAGTATGGAGGTAAGAACCAAATCCTGATTCCAAAGACTTCCACCATGCATTGGCTCTTCATTTCCGGGTTTGATAACCTTCTTCTGTCCACTGTGCAGCTTTGACTGTTGTCTCTAAAATTACTGTCCAAGCTAAAACATCTTACTGATTTAAATCCTTTATATTAGTTTTCCCCCTGTAAAATATAATGTATCTTTTTGTACTTCGATCTCCTTAAGACACATTTCCCTTTTAGGTCTCTCTGTCTACCTCTCAACCACCCCTCTCTCACCTTTAATGCCTTCTCTTAATCCTCTTCAATTCATTCTTACTTTCTCCATCTCTCTTGGCACAGAGCCAGTTTGTTATTTAGTAAATACAACTTGTTTATACAGGCAATGGGGATCGTGTTACTCAAACTCTTACACATTCAATTTGGATCATCTTCTAGGATTGGTGCTGTCCAATATAATAGCCATTAGCAACATGTGGCTATTTATTTAAATTTAAGTTAACTTAATACACTTGACTTTAAAATTCTGTTTCTCTTTCTCACAAACCACATTTCAAGTGCTCAACAGCCAAACATAGCTAGTGTCAGTGGTGTTGGACAACAGATACACATCTCTGTCATTGCAGGAAGTCTACTGGACAGCCCTAATCCAGGCATTTCAATGATAAGAGCACCTAGACCCCGGAGAAAATTCAAGACTTTAATAGCAAGAAAAAACTGAATCTCGGGAGAGCAGAAAATGTATGAATTAATCATAATAACAGCAAAAACCAAACCCACTGTGTGTAGAAAGAAGTAAACAAATTTCCCCGAGTAAACACATTTCCTTCAAATTTTTACATTCTTTTTTTAAAATTTTTTAATGTTTTATTTTTATTTTTGAGAGAGAGGGAGAGACAGCATGAACAAGAGGGACCAGAGAAAGAGGGAGACACAGAATCTGAAGACAGGCTCCAGGCTCTGAGCAAGCTGTCAGCACAGAGCCTGACGTGGGCTTGAACCCACAAACTGCGAGATCATGACCTGAGCCGAAGTCAGGCGCTTAAGCGACTGAGCCACCCAGGTGCCCCCCCCCGAATTATTTTTTAAACAAAACATATTTGAAGCTGCCAGTCTGTGCCTTCTTATTGAGGTATAAACAAGTTTGAAAAACTCGGGCAAACAGGAACGTGGGAACGTTTTCAAGTACTTTAACGCCCTCTGAAAAGGAAGCCAACCAATCTTACATCCTCTAGCCAGGGCAAGGGGCCATCTCCCCACTTGCCAAGCATGGATTCATCCAACAGCCTGCTTGGCCATCACTTCTCGGTGAGATCTGCCTGGAGCCACCCGTCCTTGCTCACAACATCCCCGCAGTCCAGCTCCCTGCTTTGCCCGCCTCCTGGGCTTACTTCCAGAATCGTATACACACCCCCTGGATTCCAATTGCCTACTGACATGCCTGTCCTCCTGTGTGGCTGGGAGGTCCCTGGGGGCAGAAAAGTGACCTACTGATTTGTATTCCCAGGACCTAGCACTGTGTCTGACACAAAGAAAGTTCTCGATAAATATTTATTGAACCGCCCCCGGCAAACTGGATTCCACATGCTAACGTGCTTTCACCCTGACTCAGACTCTAAGTCCTACAGTCAGGGGTATTGGAGGTATAATCAATGTAATCTACTTCGTTACTTCTACATGTGATGAAGAGAGTTGAATTAATTCTCCATGTCAGCAGAACTGTTCCTGGCTATGACCCAGTGGGCTATCGAGAGCCTGCGTGCGTATTTGCTAACTTGGCTACAGCTGTTGCCCAATCTCTTGAGGAAAAAAATAAGATCCTCTCTGAAAACGAACAATGTCGTTCAATCTGAATTCTTTGACACTTTTCAAAAAAATACAAATAAATCCTGCAAGGATGAGGTTTGGATTTAATGAGTCAAAATGTAACCATGGGTATTGTCATTATTTAAAACGTCGATAAAAATGCACTCTCCAAAGTGTAAGCCAGGATTGGTTTGTGTTCCTAAGGAACTTGACTTCATAAAAACAGGCAAATACCCAGATTTCAAAAAGGAAGCCCAAATATGTCCATATTCTGCCAAAAATGATTAGTCCATATGCCTATGCTTTTAAAACCAAAATTGAATAATTTTGATTAAAAGATTGGCATTAGCAATCAAAATTTAAGATAAGGTAACTTAGCACTAAATACAAGTTTTGGAAGCCGGGATAATGGGGGTGCCTGATTCAGTAGGTTAAGCGTCCTGCTTCATCTTAGGACATGATCTCATAGTTCGTGGGTTCGAGCCCTGCATTGGGCTCTGTGCTGACAGCTTGGAGCCTGAAGCCTACTTCAGATTCTGTCTCCCTCTCTCTCTGTCCCTCCTCAGCATATGCTCTGCCTCTCTCTGTCTCTCAAAAGTAAATAAACATTAAAAAAAGATGAAAAGAAAACCAGGATAATGATTTCCTAACCAGGATGTATAAGTATACGGTCCTTTTTTAGTGCTGTCCTGAAATCAAAGTCAGCGGGACATTTTTCCCCTCCAGGTTCGACTGGAAACCTAATGGTGTCATTGTTTTTCATCTTTCCTTTTCCTATCAGTGGAATACCACATTGTACAACATTTATGTTGAAAGAGAATACTATCTATCTCTGAATTTACTAGGAATTTATAGAACAGTTTTGTGACTCTTCTTTATTTAGAGGAATACCCTAGAGAGTATATTTGTATAGAGATTTAGCATTTCCTAATGCTTACAAGTGCATTGTCACATTTAATGCAAACTGTTCATATACATGATTAGTTCCATTATTCAGGCAGCATCTGCTCAGTTTACATATTATTCATGACATTTCCCCTTCCCCCCACCTCCTTTTTCCCTTCCTGGCCTGCAATTTGATCATTTTCATTCCTATTAGTCTTGTACTAGTGACGAGGGAGGAAGGAAGGAAGAAAAGGAGAGGGAATTCCAGCTAATCCTATTTTAAAATGTATAGAGTTCTTTTAGAAAAAGTGACAATATTAAAACTGCAGTGACATTAAGGCTCTAGTGAGCACAGGCACTGATGTAAATGATTTAAGTCATTTTACTGTTTGTGACTTATTCAAATACCTTTCATCTATAACTTTCAATTAATAACAATGGATTATTATCATTATTTCCCTTATTCAGGACTGTGTACTACAGATTATTATTTCATTATTATTATTATTATTATTATTATCATCATCATCATCATCATCTCCATCCAGGACATGGAGAGACAGAACTGATAAGTCCCCGCGGAGGCCTGGCTTGGAAACCGAGTCACTGGATCCCAAATTGCACCATTTGCTGAAACCAGCACCCCACAAGCTTCAGGGTGCCTCAGAATCCCAGCCTGCTCATGATGCGCAAGTGGCAGGGAGCAGGGCGGGGGTGGGGGGAGACGGGGGCAGGGGAGGACCCAACTTTGAAACTTCTGATTTGCCACATGAGGTGGAGCCTGAGAACGGGCACTTCTTAAACAGCAGCAGTCGGACCATTGCTATGAACCATGGCTGCCTCTCTCCACTCGTTTTACATGCCCCTAGGCTGCAACCACATCAGAGCAGGGACAGTCTCCTCGGGCCTCGGCCGTGTGGCCCCACTACATCCCGCCCCCGCCCCCAACCAGACACCATCCCAGCACCAGCGGTGCCTCACACACACCACATAAATGCTGTGTGCGTTGGCTTCCACTTTCCCTTGGTATTGGGAAAAGAGATCAGTGGAGAGAAACGTGTAAATATCCTTTTTTTGGTAGGATCTGTTACAGCCAAAATGTTTGCTCTTTTTCTCTTCTAAGCCACTTAATTTATTAAGCAAAACAAAGAAGCACAGGCGAGAAAGAAAAACCTAACCCCCAGTCCCCACCCCTCCAAGGAGCACTCTGTGCCCTCAAGGCATCTGAGGCACCTGGCCATGAGGTAAGACCACCAGAGGTCTGTCGGTCCTCTCCGCAAACGCACAGACCACAGTCAGGGCTTTCCCTGCTTGGTGAAAGGGGGCCAATCGGCTCTCATGCGGTAGAAATAAATGACCTTATTTTGCCCACCCCCAATACTTTCTTCCTTCCTTTACGTTGCAAAATAAGTCACTTCAAATGGGTGATTTCCTGTTAAAATTTTTGGACGACTCAGGCGTATAGATGCTATGCTCTTTGAGGAAAGTGGCCAGATTGTGACACCCCAGAGAGTTAAGTAACTGGAGACTCAAGATCACGTGAACCACAGCATTCTACGTCAGATCCCACTGGTGAAAATAAAATAGCTGCAAGAAACGGATTACGGACAGTTTGTTAATGTTCAACGTCACGGGCTTACCTATGCACACTAGATCCATAAAACCATACATTCCATAGCAGATTTGAAAAAGGATGTCCTTCCTCTGCCACACTGCATAGGGGCTGAAGGCTGACCAGAGGAGCCAGGTCACACTCGCTATTAAGAACAGGGATCCTAGGATTACAGCAATCATCTGAACTTTCTCAACCAGTGTTATAGAAATGCTTTGCCACTAAAAGAAAAACAGAGGCATGTAAGAAAAAGGTGCTGCGTTTAATTTAAAAAGAAAAAAAAAACATTTTCAGCCCCGTGTTTCTTTTCATAATGTTATACGCTTTTCGATCGGATCAGCCCCCAAATGAATTTTTCCATTTCATCCCGGCTATAAAAAAAATAGACAAGCAGATAAGGATTAATGAATTGCCTTAGCTTCATTATTTTCAGTAATTCACCATTCTGCACATTTAATCTAGTTTTATTCCAGATAACAGTACTGAGAGTGAAGGCTGAGGGATATTTAGTACCTGGGATCACATTATTATCTTTCATGAATGCACAAAATTAAGTACGCTCCGAAGATATGTGTTGAAGTCTCCTCTATTTGGAAACTAATTTTGCTCTTTAACACGTTTGGCTACTGCAAAAAGGGGGACTGTCTCTTGCCTTTGCAACAAGAACCAAAAAAAGTAAGAAACAAATAAGTTACATAAAACATCAATTCAAAAGTCATTAAAGTAATACACTAGAATTATGTGAGAACTATAAAACCGTACATTATCTGTTATTGGTGCCTTTCATATACTCAGATATTACTGAATTTTAATGATCTAATGAGTGATCTGTGAAGCCATTTTTGCCAAGATTTAGAATTGGTAAACAAATGGAATATCTTTGAAATTCACAAACCATGTAAGTACCACTCTCGTCAATGGGGAGAATAATTTGGTATCCTAAGTATCAGTATTTGTGAGGATTTTACAGTACAAATGATCAAAAGTCTTTCAAGGGTGTTATCAACTTGAAAGGATTAATTAGTCATGTTCTCCCTTTTGTATAATTGAGACAGAAACAAGACTAGGATTGCTATTATAATTTGTCAGTAAACAATGAAACTCAAAACAACCTGCATGATTTTATTCTGTGTGAAAAAGCTCTGTCGGTTCAACATATGGCTTGTGAGAAGAATTCCTAAACAGTTTAAATAAGCTTTAAAAATAAATGAGCTTGAACAATCAGCATCCATTGGGTAAATCTGATATTTCCTTAAACTCTTTACTTACCTTAAGTCTGCATACGTGGGTCCCAAATGCAAGTCTATCACTACCCATATTTCCATCTCTTCCTCCTTGCTTCTGTCTCTCATCATAAATAATTTATACATTACATTTAAATATGCATTTTTACCTTGCATATTCATGGATATTATTAAACTCCACATTTGTTAAAGATTAAATATAAAAAGGCATCTGAAATCTTTAGTTCTCTAAGGTCACTTATTTTTCCTTTAAGAATTTTAATTTTTTTTTTAATGTTTTATTTATTTTTGACACAGAGAGAGACAGAGCATGAGAGGGGGAGGGTCAGAGAGAGAAGGAGACGCAGAACTGGAAGCAGGCTCCAGGCTGACGCGGGGCTCGAACCCACGAACGTGAGATCTGACCTGAGCCGAAGCCGGAGGCTTAACCGACTGAGCCACCCAGGCGCCCCTCCTTTAAGAATTTTAGAACGAAACGACAGTTTGGCGGAATTCCATAAGAAAGGGATTTCTGAGGATTTTAATATGTAGGTTAGTTTATTGAAAAATGGCTTTTGCTTTACAATTCTGGATGAACAATAATTAAATTAGTCCATATTATTTTATCACTACTAATGAATCAATTTATTTCAAGCATGTATTTGAAGCTTTTTTTTTTTTACTGGCTTCTCATACCATAGAAATAAAATTTTAGACTTATTAATTTCAAACTGTCAGGCAGTTAAATTTTAAACATTTTAGCAGCCCCTGGGTGGCCTGGTCCATCGAGTGTCTGACTCTTGGTTTCTGCTTAGGTCACTCACAATTCGTGGATTAGGGCCTCACATTGGGCTCTGTGCTAACAATGCAGAGCCCTCTCGTGCTCTGTCTTTCAAAAATAAATAAATAAACATTAATTTTTTGTTAATTTGGTGTCCCCAAACAAGTGTGAAGTGTCACTATTTGTTGTGTTTGTTTAGTTTGGGGGCTCATTAAAATTTTGCATTAAATATAACAACATAGGAGGCTATTTATAGAACATACTTCCAAGTGTCTTTCATTCCAGAAGGATGCTATCACGTCTCCATGCATTATGTTACTCTCTATCAATTTATAATCATGTCAGATAGATAGAACAAAGTTTCCATAAGGCAATGGTACGCAAGTGTTTGTGTGTGTGTGTGTGTGTGTGTGTGTGTGAGATATTCATATGGTGAGCAGTATGTTTCAAAACACATAAGCCAAAATCGCAGGAGTCTTGGGTAAGCAGAGGTAAGTAAAAAGGATTTATCAAAAGTGGTCTTTACTGATACCTACTTTTCTTTCCAGTAAACCTTTATGTTCCAGATTCATTCTGTAATTTTAGTGGAGTTAAATTTAGACAGCTCAATATTGTACAATTAATTATATTTGGTTTCAATTAGGCTTCGTAATTAATTGATCCAAGACTGCCTGCTTGCCAATTTAGCAAAACATAATGGTCACAGGCATGTGTGGTGAGGTCCTACTAACCACTTGGATTTTGGTGAACTGGTCAGGATGGATGGATGAAGCTAAGGAGTTTCCTGGGACACAGGAAATTGTGGTGGCTCACCTCTCCGTCAGTGTGACAGACAGGCTGAGAGGCCACTCTGGGTTGGGGAAATTTGGACAGCTTTTTTTTTTTTTTTTTTTAAGTAAACTTCACACTCAGCACAGAGCCCAATGTAGGGCTTGAACTCATGACCCTGAGGACAAGACCTGAGCTGAGATCAAGAGTCAGACACCTGACTGAGCCACCCAGAAGCCCTGCGTTGGAAATCTTCTGATGCATGAAGCTTAACCGTTCCCTGGAAGGGAAGGAGAATGAGAGAATGGACAGACTTCCCAGGAATAAGAATCACTGATGTTGCACACTTGTTGGGTTGACACCAAATTTAAAATGGCTTGCAATTCAAATAACCTGGCCGTTTGAAATTAATGTGTTTAAAATTATATCCAGAAAGCTAGGGGAAAAAAGAGAATAACTCTCAATTCTCATGCACTGAGATGCTTATTTATTATTATGGGAGAAATTATTTTGTGCTGTGGAGATAAGAAATAAGATAATAAGTAATGTTGAGATTTTTGAAGCTTATTTTTAAAGAAGGAGAAACTGCTCAAACTCTATAATAGTCTTCCTGAAATTTTTGGTTTCATATCAGTCCACTGATAATACAAATATGCCAAAAGAGTCTGAAAGGGTGTCGATGTTCTTCATATACTGATGAACCTTAAAATTAGCACCATTTCACTTAATAGCTAATAAGGGCAAGCCATTATTGAAACCAAAATCACTAAACTGATTATGAACATAGGGATTTTCCCTTTGAACGCTGATATCATCTGGGTAATTTCTTTGCCCATTATATAAAGCTCTTGTTGTTACCATTATGCAAAAAAGTGGGAAGGTTCACATTCTTCCCCTAGGAAAAATAATGCTGCTTCCCACCACTGGCAAACACCCACCTGGCGTCTTTGCCCTGGAAGGCACACATTATCTAACGGGTTTAGCCTCCAGAAGCTGTGTTAATGGACCATTAGCTTAGACAATAAAAATAGAGGATGGGTCTCTCGAGGCTATCCAAGTATCCAAGGCCTGACTTCCAGTCTGTAAGATACTTCTGAATCTTGAACAGAATCTGTCAGCTTGCTGAACATACGTGTCACCTCTAAAACTTACTAAGGATGGATGGATGGATGGGCGTATGTGTGTAAGCATGTTTATTTAAATTTCTTCCCAAGTTTGGAAAGGTAAGTGTTATCACAAGGAGCAGACTGACTCTAAAGAATTGCTATGATTTATTTCCTTTCATATTTGAATATGTTTGACTTTTGTCTTCCTGAAAAGATGCTCACTTCTATACACACTATTGAATGTATTGCTTCTAGCAAAAGTGGGACCAAGTGGTTCCTCTTTGAAAGTTCATCCTCATTCAGTGTACTAGAAGTAATTTAGTCATCATAGTCTATGGTTATATGTAGGGCCAATACCCCCCAGGCACTTTTCTAAGACGTTAGACGTAGTAACTCATTTAATCCCTAAAACAGCTCTGGGAGGAAGGTACTATTATCTCCATTTTAAAGATAAGGAGCCTGAGGCAGAAAGAAGTCAAACAATTCGCCCAAGTTTACGTACCTACTAAGGACTAAGGCTGCCATGTAAACCCAGGCCGTCTGGCTCCTAGGTTCATGCTCTTAAAGAGCTGACCCATGAACCACGCAGGGGTTGGGGCACCAACCCTCTCCCCAGCCGAAAATCCATGTATAACTTCTGAATCTCCCCAGACTTAACTACTAATAGCTCACTGTTGATAAGAAACCTTAGCAATGACATAAACAGTCTACTGACTCCTACTCTGTGATTTACATGCTGCATTCTTATAACAAAGTGAGCTAGAGGGAAAAAATTTTAAGAAAATCATAAGGAAGAGAAAATAATACATTCACAGACATGTACTGCATTTACCATCCCCCCCATCCATGTATAAGTGGACTCATGCAGTTCCAACCTGTGTTGGCCAAGGGTCACCTTACTATATAATTCCACTATGCTTTGGGGACAGTTAACAGCGCACACCCTGGTTTTGCAGTGACACCGCACACTTTTCCTGGTAACAGCTTCAAGTCTGTCTTCTCTGGTCTCCTGAAATAGCTTTCCAGCTGGATGCTAGCCGTGAGTCATTCCCTGGCCCACTGTGGCACCCCCAAGTCTACGCTCCTAATAAAAGGAGTCCCAAGCAGTGTCACTCATCATCAGGGAAATACAAATCCAAACCACACTGATATACCACCTCACACTGGTCAGAGTGGCTGAAATGAACAAATCAAGAGACTAGAGATGCTGGCGAGGGTGTGGAGACACGGGCACCCTCCTACACTGTTGGTGGGAATGTAAACTGGTGCAGCCGCTCTGGAAAACAGCGTGGAGGCTCCTCAAAAAATTAACAATAGAGCTCCCTTATGACCCAGCAATAGCACTGCTGTGGACCTACCAAAGGGATACAGGAGTGCTGATGCATAGGAGCACATGTACCCCAATGTTCATAGCGGCACTTTTTACAATAGCCAAATCATGGAAAGAGCCTAAAAGTCCATCACCTGACGAATGGATCAAGAAGATGTGGTTTATATATCAATGGTGTATATATATGCAATGGAATACTACATGGCAATGAGAAAGAATGAAATATGGCCTTTTAGCAAAATGGATGGACCTAGAGGGAGTCATGCTAAGTGAAATAAGTCAGGCAGAGAAGGAAAGATACCACATGTTTTTACTCATAGGTCTAGCAGAAGAGACATGATAGGGGACCGTAGGAAGGGGAAAAGCAGGGAGAGTTGGGGAGAGGGCGGGAGGCAAATCATGAGAGACTTTTGAATGCTGAGAACAAACTGAGGGCTGAGGAGGGAGGGGGGAAAGGGAAGGGGGTGATTGTCGTGGAGGGGGGCACTTGTGGGGAAGAGCACTGGGTATTATATGAAGACCAACTTGGTAATAAACTATTTAAATAAAAAAAGAAAGAAAGAAAGAAAGAAAGAAAGAAAGAAAGAAAGAAAGAAAGAAAGAAAGAAAGAAAGAAAG
>NC_043705.1:135527221-135560986 GCF_006229205.1 Suricata suricatta | reverse complement strand
GAAATGAGGAAGAAGGCAGGGAAGGAGGAAAAAAGGAGGAAGGGGAAAATGGAGAAAAAAAGGAAGGGAAGAAGAAAGAGGAAGGATGTGTATGCTCCTCAGTTCTAGTTAATCTGTCTGCCTGTATTGTCCCAAATGCCATGTACTTACTTTTTATTTTGGTCCCTCTCTGCCGTTGAGCACATTCCTTTCTCAGCATACCATGCCCTTCTCCCTTTTCTCAAGGGCTGAAATCTCTCACCCATCCATAATTGGCTTTAATGCCAACTCTTCTAAAAGGCCGTCCCCACCTCTCCTCGTGCAGATTCCCTCGGTGTGGACCACATAGTCCACCATTTCTACTTCTGTTGAGTGCAGATTTCTCTCCTGCATCCCAGGTGATTATCTCCCTTTGTGCGCAGACTACAAGTTTCATGAAGGCAGAGGCTGTGTCTCATCCCCCCTTAAATTCACTAAACAGCTGTCCACACCCAGGAAATGCTTCACTACGTGGTATCCTGACTTCGGGTTCCATCACCCATCTGACTGCCACAATGACATTCTCTGCACATTCATTCTGCTCTCGCTATGGGATAAAGTCCCAGCTCTGGCCAAGCCACCAGTGAGGAGAGCAGTGAGAATCTCAACTGTGATCTGTTTCCAAAGCCCAAGTTCTTTGTTTCCAAAGCCCTTCTCTCCACCTGCGTAAACTGACACATTCTATACCCAAAAGTAAAAACAAACTGGACACAATCCTACCTCTCTAAAAGGTGGTTATATAGTTAGGGGAAAATCAACATGTGCAAAAATCAGTTCGGCACAGCAGGGTGCCAATGAAATACAACGGATCAGCATTCTCAAATACTTCTTGAGTCTGAAATTTGCGGTTTAGTAAACAAATACTAATGTAAAGAAGGCAACCTCAAGGAGACGTATCTCTTTTACTTGAATGAAGTTTGAAAGGAAATGAATAAACTCACAATGGCAATTATTTAATATTCTCATTATACATAACTGTTCAGAGATGCACCAAGAAAGGCCCACCAGTCCTAAAAAGACACAGACAATGAACACGCCCCGGAACTGGGTATCACTGAGCGTGAGGGTCCACGTCTGTGTGGCATTCTTCCCGGAAAATTAAATAATACCACAGACTGCTGTGAAACCATGGTAAGGTAGTTGCCTTTCCCAACAAAATATACCTAATTAGCACAGGTTTATAACTTCCTTCAGAGAAAAAAAGATGAAAGAAAAGGCTAAGAATTTTTTTTAAAGAAATGACGGGAGCCCAAGCCAAGGTAAGACCAAGTCGCCTCCTCGTATCAATCACTTCCAGCCAGTAAGATAAGAACTGGAGAAAGGCATACACTCCATCAGGCCTCCAGGAAGCTATTTAGAAAGATGTACCTGTCACTCCGTTGTCTGAAATAGTTAATGCACCTTCTCAATTTAGAACCCAATTTCCTCCCCGAAAATAACACATGCTCAGAGGGAATGAAATTGAACTCAAAGAAAGTAGATTCATTCAGTGTGCATTAAACCCTTCACTCTAAAACTGTTTCACCTTTGTTTTTAAAAGGCAGGCCAGATATGAATCATAAGCTGGTAGATTTGCATTATGATGATTTATGGCACGCAGTACGACGGGTGAGATTACTTACCAGTGTCACAGGAGAGAGCACCCACTCTTAAGAAATGTCTTCTTCAGAAAAATGAATTTAGCTAAAACCTATTTTCAATCATCTGTAGATGGTGTTTAAATTGAACCACTATAAGTTGGGATTTGAAATGCTGGCAGAAAGTATCTCTATGTGTAATCAATCTGACATGCAGATACAACATTCAGTTAATTATATGCCCATTCTTCGTAGAGTTGTGTTTATAAGCTGCATATTAAACGTGATTTCACACTTTGGTATGGGTCTTCTTTGCTAGAAAAGCATCCTCATAAGCTTATCAGAGTTGAAATAAAAATCAGACATAAAATAATTTGCTTTGCCTGAGAAAGGTGAAAAATTGTTGTTGTTGTTTTTTTGAGAAAGGTGAAATCTAAACAACTTAGAGAAAATAGGAAAACATGGAACTGCTTCTTTAAAATAGTAAAAACTGATGAAACTTTAGCAAGGCTAACTAAGAAATAAAATTGGGAATATACATGATTGCTCCTTCAGATAAAAAGAGTAACAAGACATATTTTAAACAGCCTTATGCCAATTAGTTCAGTAGTAGAGATGAAATAGAGAAGTTATTTGAAAAACATAACCTCAAAATTGACTCAAGAAGAAATAGAATGTATGAATAACCCTTTACAAAATAATCGAACTTATAATTAAAAGCCTTCTACAAACAAATGAACAAACACCTCAAGAACCAGATAGTTTTACTGGGGAGTTTTATCAAACATTTAGAAAAAAATAATATCAAAGTTACATATATTCTATCAAACAATAAAAGAGGACAGAACATTTCCCAAATTATTTCAGGAGGTTATGCAAAACCCTGATACCAAAACCTCAAAAAGAAAAAAAATATATTAAAAAATTCCACTCTAGTATTCCCTATGAGCATAAATGAAAACATAATCCTCTACAAAATACTAGCAAACCCAGTAGTATATAAAAAGAATACTGCATCATGAGTGAGTGGGTTTTATCCTACGGATGAAAGAGTGATGTAACAAAATGTCAATCAATGTAATTAACAATATTAACAACTAAAAAAAAAAGAAGAAAAGCAAAGAAAAAGAAAAAAGATCTTTTCAAAAGATGCATAAAATTATACAACAAACACCCACTCATGATGAAAACTAGGGAAAAGAAGAAAACTTAACCTGTAAAAGGCATGTACAAGACTTAAACTAGAAGTCCTCGTCAATGGAATAAGTCCAAAAGAAAGGTATAAAGACTGTAAAGGAAGAAATATAAAATTGTTTCTATTTGTAGATGACATGATGATCTATGTAGAAAATCCTAGAAATTCTATAAGAAAACCTAACAGAATTAGGAAGTTAATTTAGCAAAGCATCAAAATACAAGATCAATAAACAAAGGTCAATTATAAAAAATACCAACAGCAAAATGTTGGAGAACAAAACTACAACAAACAGTGCTACACTAAAAATGCCATAAATCATAAATTACTTAAGATTAAAATTTTTGAAAGATAATCTACAAGTCATTGCTAAAATAAGTTAAAGAGGACTTAAAGAAATGTCTTTTATGAAGAGTCACTATTGTTCAGATAATTATTCTCCCTAAATTTAGATTCTACAGTTAAAGTGGAAGAAAAATAGTATCCAAAAAACAAAGATTTCTTGGTATTGTTTACATTTTTGAAAAAGAGGTCACTGCTTTAGAATTTAAAACCAATCAGTTGATGTTATTAATTTACTTTTAACTCACAGGGATTAAGAAAGAAAAACAGGTCTCCAACTCATTGGTTGCAATTTCCATTTGGCAGAAAATTCTCTGGACTCACTTTCTTGCAGGGAATAGTCTTTCCTACCACTCCCAGAGCTGGTAGTAATGCATATTCTATTCTGCAAGGTGCAGTGTCTTGGCCACAGAGCATCATTTTGTTTAATTAAAATGCTTGGATGTAGATCATGTGACCAACAGGAAAGCAGAGAAGTAGATGGGCAGGTCTCCATGGGTATTAGGGCATGATGCGAGGGTCTCACGTTATTGTGTAGAACTCAGACCACCAATGCAAGTTGTTTCTTCCAGAAACCTGGACATCCCAAGAGGTTTGACAAGCCATGCGCCAGGACTACAGAGATGTACTCAATATGGTTTGCAGCTCAGGGAGCAGAAACTGAGCACCTCAAGGTGAGGGCCACCTTGAGGATTCCCGGGATGGAGTGTCAAAGACTATATGCCTGGGTCCTAAGATGAAACAAAAGAGAGACATTTTATTCCCCCAACGAAAGCCCCTGGGAGAAGATGGCCTTTAAGGCTTGATTCTGGTAAGGAGATTTTTCCAGCTTTCTTCAGGCAACTGGGCTCAGTTTTGCTAGATATATGAATAGGCAGGGCTGAGCTTTGACTTCAGTGCCAGGAGAATAAAGTCCTCGTGAATTGGGACAAGGTGAACCTGGTCAAAGGCCAAGTGCCAACTGTCTAAAAGAGTTAGTCTTAGTAACTAGATTTTGCTCCCATATGAATTGAAATGGGCCACACATCCAGAGCTAGGTAGGCCAAAGTGACCAGAGAGCCTGCAAAATTTGACAATTTAGTTCCAGGGGGGAGGAAATTAATTTAAAGTAAAAGTTTGGTTACTAAGTGAGAAGCAAAACTAGCAGAAGCCAAAGATGTGGCATGGGGAGGGATGCTACATGAGAGGGGCAACTGTGAATGGCCAGGGACCAGGATACTAACTACACAAGTGAGGTGAACCCTCTAAAAAAACATGTGCCCAGAAAAACCCCTGTATTAAAAGCTGTCCTTTATCTCAATGCCAAATCTTTGGAATAGGACACTAAGTCCTGGAGAATAGCCTATCTCCAGACTCACAGGATAATTATAGAACAAAAGGGTAGAAGGCATAAAAAGTTTTCTTATAGGAGCTCAGTATCCTTATTTGGAAGGTTTAGCCTGAGAAAAATCTCTCAAATGACTGTTAACAGAAGGAACAATTTTTGAACTAACAAGCATTAATTTAGCAACTATAGGGCACAGAGTCTACATGAGAAATGCCAAATTCTAGATCTCACTTAAGAAAAAGCATACTGAGTCTTCCTTTTATTCCCCTCTTAATTCTTCCAGAACTATTCACTATCTCATCTCTCAGTGTTAACTTTTGTTCAATTGTTTTGTCTGTTATAGATGTTCATAATTGCCAAAGCCTTATTAATCCACATTTAACAGTCCAAAAGTTAAGTTAAAAATATACGTTAGCTCTTCAGTGTTCAAGAGCTTACATTGCCTTTCCCCTCTCTATATTAATATTTTCTGTAGCAAAAGCAGGTGCTATCCATTATTTCAAGTCAGGGAAATCTGTCCCAAGTGCCAACTGTCTAAAAGAGTTGATCTTAGTAACTAGATTTTTCTCCCATATGAATTAAAAGTGTGTCTGTATACAATGCATTTTTAGCTCATTACTCTTCTCAATATTTGATATTAATTATGTTTAAATACAGGTTGCCCAGGATACTTCTATCTAAGTAATTAGTAGGTGATCATAACCATATGTATGTGTTATCTCCACAAAAAGTTGAAAGCTATTTTTGCTAAAGCTTATTTAAACTTTCAGTGGATTGTTGCTGTGTTCAATCTTGATTTTGAAGCAGAATCTTCATGGGAAGTAATTATCTTTCCATTTTAAATAACTGAGCTCAAGTCACCCAAACATCGTATATTCCAGTGGTCAGAACAGCATCTTTGGTAATTAGGGACCATAGCATGAGGTGTATCATCTTTTCTATGGAATTTATGCAGTATCTTTACAAAGTGGCTTTCTCTGGGCTATGGAGAAGCAGTACAATATGGTAGGACAAACAGACAGCCGTGAATTGGCTCTACTAACAAGCAAATTATTCTTAAAAGGACCTCAGGGTTCTTCTCTATAAAATGACATTTGACATGGTATCTCAGAATAATTGTGCACTAACACCTCCATGCCTTTCTTAATTGGGTTCTGGGGACTGAACCAGGGGCTGGAAGACCATGAAGTGGCAGAGTCAGTAACAGGCAGGACACAGCCCATCACACTAAGCACTGAATGCCTAGTGTCTACCACAGGGACCTGGGCTTTGCCTCAGTTCTTGGTAGGGAAGTCCCACCATGAGATGGCATCACCGACAGAAAGGTGTGCACAGAACTGCGACCCCTTTGCATTTCTGATGTGTATAAATGTAACCCTTCAATGTAAACTTACTAGATGCCTGTACACGGCAGACCCTACAGGAGTTAGTAGGCTGAGGGAAAATCCTGTTCTTTCGAGAAACACTATCTAAGCATTAAAAAGAAGCACAAAGGGCAAAAGGTGAGCTGAATTTGAAAATGTTGGTAAGAAGAGTCTTCTCAGTGGAGAGAATGCTGAAGAGTTTGGAAGCGATGGGAGAGGCAGACCAGAATAAATGTGCAGAAGAGCTGGGAAGTCATGAAATTTTTATTGTCGGTGGAGCTCAGGCAGCTCGGTCCATTAGGCATGCTACTCTTGATTTCGGCTCAGGTCATCCACAGTTTGTGGATGGAACCCTGGTGGGCTCTGTGCGGACTGTGTGAAGCCTGCTTGGGATCATCTCTCTGCATCTTTTCTGCTCCTCCACACACACACACACACACACACACACACACTCTCTCTCTCTCTCTCTCTCTCTGTCTCTCTCTGTCTCTCTCAAAAATAAATAAATAAAACTTATAAATAAATTAATTAATTAACTAATTAAGGGGCTGGGAGTGTAAGATGTGGAGAAGCTTTCTGAAGAGTGAAAAGCGCAGTCAGTGAGATTTGGCTACAGAACATCAGTGATGTGACTACTTTTCTCCCTATTTGTCCTATTGTATATGACCACCTGTTTACACCTCTGTTCCCCGACCAACCTCACTGTGAGCTCTCTGCAGGCAGGGCTGGACCTTACTGATGTCTGAGTCTTTGTCACTTAGCAGCATAGTGGCATGTTGGCAGAACTCAAGAAATATTGGGTCGAGAACTGAGATTCGGTTTGGCTTTGTCTCTTTACATGAGTGACTTGATTGGACAGCATGAAAGGATTCCAAAAGTCACTTTAACTTTCTAATTCCAGTCTGGTGGTTCTCAACCAAGGATGATTTTGCCCCACCCACTCTCCAGGGGTCATCTGACAATATTTGGAGACATTTTGCTTGTTATTATGGATGCTACTGGCATCTAGCGGACAGGGATCAGAGACACTGCTCAACACCCTACAACCTGCAAGTCAACCTCTACAACGAAAAATTTGTCAGCCCGAAATGTTCATAGTGCCAAGCTCATGAAACCCTATTCTAGTCTGTCACACTTAAGACTAAAATAGATATAGGGGCACCTGGGTGACTCAGTCGGTTAAGTGTTCAACTCTCGATCTTGGCTCAGGTCATGATCTGATCTCACAGTTCATGGATTCAAGCCTGGCATCAGCCTCTGTTGTGACAGTGCAGGGCTTGTTTGGAATTCTCTGTCTCTCTCTCTCTCTGCTCTGCATTCTCTCTCTCAAAATAAATGAATAAACTTTTTTTAAAAAGACTAAAATAGATACTGTGTTTGGGTTGTTGGTGTTTTAGTTGCATTCTCTTCTGAACAGAAAGCATGGGAAAAGAAATGAGGGTGAAAGAGCTGGATTCTTTTCAAGATAATTGCACTTAGTTTCCTGGGAAACTTAACAGCAGAGACATCCAAGGTATGCCACGGGTCATCTCATTAGCCAGCAAACTCCATGACATGGTCACTGCAGCCAGAAAATGTGTGAGAAATGGTGCAGAGAGGATGATATCAGATGGTGACTAATGTGCTGATGTGTCCAAGGTGCCTTCGTTAAAAACAAGTTCAAAGTCTTTGTGATTCTGCATGCAATAAGCCACATGTGTATATTAGCACTACATGCTACTTTCAAAATGAATGAGAGATGATTCAACAAAGCACTGATGAAGGAGCACAAGGCATGTTGCTTAAGGAAAGATTTCTTTATAACATGAGAGAGAAAGATAGATAGGGATGGAAGGAAGGAGGAAGGAAGGAAGGAAGGAAGGAAGGAAGGAAGGAAGGAAGGAAGGAAGGAAGGAAGGGAGAGAAGGAAGGGAGGGAGATTGGATGAGTGGCTGATGGATGGATTGGTGGACAGAGAAACAGACTGAACTACCCACACCCAAGGCCACTGTCAAGGTCACCACAACAGCCATAATGCTGTACAGCCGTCCCACATTGTGTCTCCATGCACTATAACCCCCCAGTTAGTAGAAACAATTGACCTTTTCTGGTTTTGATTAAGAAGTGGAAGAAAGCTATCCAGAAGCACTAGGATGATGCTAATGTTCTAGATCAGGCCACCTTTAGGTTTTGAATAGAAGAAACTGCCCAACAGACTAAATCACTGTGTTGTAGAGGAGAAAGCTCTAGCTCTGAGAGGAATGGTTAGCACAGAAGAAAAATGTGTCCACTGAAGACCAAATTCAGCCTATGCCAGGTCTGAACAGACACAGTTTAGAACTTGTCCTTATAAAAGCACATTGGGAAGGAGGCAGACAGCTCCTCAGAGGCCCTTCATTTTAAAGACCAGCAAAGAGTGGTCCAAGCAGAGAAGGCTCCACGGCAAGGCTGCCAGACTGGCTGCTGGGACAATGACATGGGCACCAGAATCAGATCAGGGCTCCGGGTACTCAGCTACGGGGCCTCTGGATTCACCCTGACCCCTCCCCCTTCCCAGTTGGGCCTTTTTCTCCCTCTTGGGCACTCTAGACCAGCCACTCTTCACCCTGTCCTGCCACTGCAGGCCGGTCAGCCCATTCCTGATGACAACGGCAGAAGCCTCCCGCCCCATGACCCTCGACCCGGGCCAGGGCCCTGGCTGCAGGTGAGGTATGTTTTGGAACCACACCCATACTTCTTACAAAAGCTCCGTCTGGAAAACATTCCTAAATAAAGAATGTCACAGAAGGAACGACTCTGAAATCATCCTCATGAGAGCTCAAGTGGCTTTTAAAGATCTTCACTGATGAACAAGATTGATGCGAAGATGCGAAAGTGAATTTTCTAGAGTTTTCCTTCCCCAGAAATAGATTTAGAGTGGAAAAAAAAAATAAGCTAAGTGGCTTGAAGATAAGAGGGCTTGAGGGAAGCACTATTGATATTTTTGGAAATCATATTACCATACTGTTGCCTTTTAGGAGGTTGTATCCCTGGTGAAGGATAAGTTATTCTTCGGCAAACTTCTTGCACGAGTTTCGCAACCGAAAGTAGGAGCGTGCAACCAGAGACAACCACGCTTTGCAAATAGCAAACTAAGGCGAGTTGTACCCCCAAATAATTAATAAATTATTAAATATCTGCAGCTTAAAGGAGCCCCCCCCATACACACTAAAAGAAATAAAACCTCTATATGGGCGTTTTAGGGCACAGAATAGGAGAGGGCAGGCAGGCATAGGGTTGTAGTGATGGCGACAGACTTAGAAGGTCCAGTCTTAACACTGGACAAAGACGAGGAAGGGGACCTGCTGGTGGCAGAACTGTTCCCAAAAAAGGACAGGCCCCAGGTGGAGAAAAGGAGCATGGGAGGTCAGATCTGTTCACTCGCAGAAGACCTGGCAGCCTTGACAGGGAAGGAGGGGAAAAAGGAGCCAGAAGCAAGAGATTCAGAGCGAGTGTGGCACAGACGCTCACTACCAAGGTGGCCGTGGTGGTGGGGCGGCAGTGGTGTCTGACATTAGAAAGCTCTCACTGACATTAGAAAGCCAGGACAATGAGCACCACAAAACAAGGCCAGTGTATTTCCAGGTAGCTGAGGTACGTGAGAAAAGTGTGCTCTGGGCTGTGTCTGTCCAGCAGCCGCAGAAGTGGGGCTCTGTGCGAAAGCTTGCTGGACGCAGCCCCTGTGTAGTGTGTGTGCACCCGTGTGTGTACACGTGTGGGTTCGTGGCCGTGTGCCTGTGTCCTCAGACTGCTGTCGATGATGGTCAATGTCAGAAGCCTTAATGTGGCTGGACCTCAGTAAGAGTCCTAACTACCAGGGCCCTTGAGTGGCTCAGTCCATTCAGTGTCTTCTGACTTCGGCTCAGGTCATAATGATCTCATGGTTCTTGAGTTCAAGCCCCGCATCAGCTTTAAAACAACTTTTCAAAAAAGAGTCCTAACTGTCATTTTCTGTATAACCTGCGAAATTGGCTTGCTGTTTCACAGCCTCAGTTTCCTCATTTGCAAAACAGGGATAATAATACCAACCTATAGAATGCTGTGAGCAGCACAAGGGATAATTTTTATAAAACACTTAGCAGTATCCTTGGAAAATAAGCACTCAGAGAATGACATCCAGCTATTAACTGTTGAGAGGACGGATTTCCCAGAAGCTCCCCAGCTGAGCGCTGAGAGAAAGCAAGCCCAGAGACGGTTTATCAAATGGGCAAATACAGCAACTGCCACTGTTTTTCCAGGATCATCAGTGTAATTTATCAGGGAAGCCTCATTTGGGAGTGTATTTTCTTTTTGGTTCTCTAGAAAAACTGAGCAAATTATATTCATATCTTTTGTTACTAAGTTGGAAAATTTTAGAATATAGGTAATTTCAAAGGCCCCCTTAAAAAGACAAAATGATAATGGATAAATGGTAATTTTCAGTTTGGACACCAGACCAAGATCACATAGTTCAGTTTCAGTACAGGTAAGATCGTTTTGCACAAACGAATCATTCAGTCACGTCACCGGACACAAAAAGGACCGGATGAAACAAAGAAAACCCTCCATCCCATCTACTTTTGCGTTTTCCCACCATTTTTCACTAGTCACAGGTGAAGAGCCGCATCTTCATATATGAAGTGCACAACCATAATACAATTTAATAGAACCACATAATATAAGATGGGTATTTATCTGGAGTAGAGATGATTAGAGTTAAGAAAAAAAGTACGTAGAAACCATCCAGTCCAAATTCCCATTTTACATAAACTGATACCAAAGGTAAAGTGACTTACCCAAGATCACATAGCCAGTTAATGGCCAACATAACAAAAGTTACAGACCTCTTTTGTTATTATTACAGATCTTATTTATTATAATTAATAATAGCAGACTAAGAAAATGATGTGATTTTATATTTCTAATCTCCAGCCTATGCAGTAATAGTTACTGCATTCCTTGAGGTCTGGCAAGAAGATACTGCATTCCATATCAAAAGCTGAGGAATTAAATGGTGATACAACCAGAAAGCATGACTGGTAGGGAACCCATGATAGGAAATTGCTCATACATGGCCAACACCCTTAGTAAACTAAAACCTTGGCAATATGTGATATATTTAAAATAAATTTGTCTTTGGCAGACATATTCTTTTTCCTTAAAAATATTAGTAGTCTGACATAATTTATAGAAAGCTCTTTATATGTTAGATTGGCAATATTCAAGGTTTCTCATGGTTTTTTTTTTTCTTTTGGTGATGAGGAGCTGAGACTTCCATTCCTAAAGAGGTAATCTATATCTAACGTACAGTTTGCCATTTATTTTGTTTTTTAAGTTTATTTATTTATTTTGAGAGAGACAGAGACGAGCAAATGGGAGAGGGGCAGAGAGAGAATCCCAAGCAGACTCCACACTCCCACTGCAGAGCCCGACACAGGGCTTGAACCTATGAAGCTGTGAGATTATGACCTCAGCTGAAACCAAGAGTTGGACGCTTAATGGACTGAGCCACGACGGCACTCCCAGTGTACCATTTCAATGAAACAATTATGTTTAATGTTAACTAGTATTAAATTAAAAGTACGACTAAAATTTGGAACATTTCTAGGCATACTGAAGAAATGCACTGTTATTATTGCTCCATTTTAAAAAGTATAGTTTTATTTCTTTTATCTTTTTTAAATTTTGATCTTTAAATAATCTCTACATCCAACACAGGGTTTGAACTTACAACCTCAAGATCAATAGTCCCACGCTCTATGGCCGAGCTAGCCAGGCTCCCCCAAAAGATAGACTATTAGAAAAATGGGGGCACCTGGGTGGCTCATTCAGTTAAGTGTCTGACTCTTGATTTCAGTTCAGGTCATGATCACATGATTATGAGACTGAGCCCGAGTCAGCTCCACTCAGTGTGGAGCTTGCTTAAGATTCTCTCCCTCCCTCTCTCTCTGCCTCTCCCCACTTGCATGTACATGTCTGGCACTCTCTTTCTCTCTCTGTCAAAAAAAATCAATAAAATAAAATAAAATAATAAAATAAAATATTGTTTTTTTAGATCATAGTCTACCTTCTCTAACTAAAAAAAATATACATGTATTTGAGTGAGGATAAAAAAAAGGGCAAAGTTAAGGAATGACCCTATTAGGATCTCAACACCACACAGTCTTTCAGAAATTGTTAGCAGTACAATCCATTCTCCTAATTCCAATATTTTACAGCAAGGGAATATTTTTATTTTCAAAGGAAAGTCACTCTCTTACTTTTTCACAGAGTAACAGAAACCTTGATTTTAAGATAAAACCCAAGATTATACAACTACAGAAAAAACATATAGAAAGAGTCTAAAACCTAAAAAAGTTTTTTTGCGTTTCATTTTTGCACTGATCATGTTTGTCCATTATTTTCAACATGTCCTTTTTTTCCTACTTCCAGCTTGTTTATCATCCAAGAAGCATCCTTACTCTTGGGGGAGTTGTAATCTCCCCTTTTTATCCAGAATTACTGCTTTGCCCAACCGGGAGATGAGGAGGACCAACTGTCATGTGTACTGGGGCTGACGTTCTTGGAATTCTTTCTTTTATAGACAAGAAGAAATGGCTACCTTAATTATTAATATGAACACGAAATAACAATGTGATTTTTTCATATTTTTTTTTAGATTCTCTTTACTTGGATTATTGGATGGTTGTTTTAAGAATAAAACAAAAATATAAAACAACAACAACCACAAAACCAATGCCTGTGTTGTGGAATCAGAACCCAACAAGTTAAGCTTTTCTAGTTGATACTATTCATTGGTAACATTTAACTGCACACAGCTACTCACGCTGTTGTGACTTTCAGCCTTTTGCGCTGAATAAATTCCTATCATCAGTGAGGTTCATGAATAAGATTCTGAGTCTTGACTTTGCATGTAAGACTGGGGTGGAACTCTGCCAAGGGCATTTTGCAATAAGAAGAACTTAAAATGAAATATTTAGTCAATCTACTTATTAAGAAAAAATTTGTGAGTCTAATTTAAACCATTATTTTGTAATGAGTGCCCTCTCCTTCCCTAATTCTTCCATTTCTGTCATAACACCCACACCCGATATGCACTTAGGTTCTCCTCCTGTGTGTCCCTGAATGCCGTGTTGTGGGCACCTGGCTCTCTCCTCAGTGGGGAGCGCCGTCAGGTGCAGCTTGATGTCACAGGCTTAGCGGTTTATGAGTAAAGAATAAACTCATCAGTAAATCTGAATCAAGAGCCCTGGAACATAGAAGACAGGACGGAAGCATGAAGGAAGAATACTCCTTGTTGAGCATTTTCAAAAGGCATGTACAAACTACTAGTGCTCTAGTAGTTTCAGACATTGGGTAAGCAGGAAGGAATAAAAATAATTTTAAAAAATTTTGTAACATTGAATTGAAACTTGGGACCTATTTACTTTTGTAAACATTTTTTTCTAGGAAAATTCCAACATAAGCAATTTTGCTGAGGCTGGTTTTGCACGCGTGTCTCTGAGAACTAAATGCTCTTGTAAGCACAGGTTGAAATGCATTTTGTGAAGTTGTGCATCATAATGGGAAAGATGGGAAAAGTTGAGTGTGGCATGATTCTGGCCTCTGGAGCATTCATGTTGTTACTAGTGACCATCAGAAGAGACCCTGCAGGCAACAAAATCATCCTCTTTGTGTTTGAGATTATCAAGGCAATGAATGGTGTTCTTGAAGTTATCGTCCTGAAATGAAACATTTTGATCACATGATGCTTTCTGACTATTTGCAACCACAAAATTGAATCTAGCTCTGTGAAATCCAACTGATTGTACGTAAGTGCTTAGGTCCTGGGATTCTCTCTCACCTGGAAATACACCGCACCTGCAGTATTGCCTTCATGACAGTTTCTGCATCTAACAGGCAACTAGGATCGCCTGCTTTTCCGTGCTTATTATTTCAACCAACTCCAAATATCCCAAATTGCAGAGAACTGTAAGTACAGGCAATACGGAAAACAGTTTCTGCTACCATATGAGCTTCGGGGGGTGGGGGGAAGCCATGCTGAGCTATTGATTACACTTTGCCTACTTTGATAGAGTAAATAGATTCCATAAACAATATTAACAAAAGTAACCTTAAGGCTACTGGAATTCTTAGTAAAACCTGCTATCCTATTGCATCTGATGAAAAACATTTTTGGAACATTTGGAAATGACTCAAAGGTATAACCTCTTTTAACAATGAACAGTTGCACAAAGATATCTAAACCTGTGGACAAATGCTTCAGAAATTGGATTTGGGTAAAAGTCCCAAAGAACACCTTCCTAACTGAGGGCATTTTCTAGAAGCAGTCCCACCACCCCATGAAGGGGTGAAGGCTCCAGAGGTGTTGAAGTTGGCCAGCTAGGACCTTTGAAGAGGACAGAGGCAGTAGAGGAGAATTAAACTCACATGACACAATGTCATGCTGGCGATTAGCACTGCAGAGCAGTTATAAATGGCAAGTCAGAAACACACCAAAAAGGACAAATGTGTAAATACTCCAGGCATAACTGCAGTGGGGATCTTACCAGAAAAGAGAAGAGCAAGAGAAAGGACGGGTTTTGCAGCTGTTCTGGCTGAAAAGAATCACCTAACTTTACACATGGAGGAGGGGATCGGTGAAGCACCAGGATTGCTCTGGAAATTGTCTCAAATTGATTTTCTTCAATACGGAGATAAATAAAATATGATGAGATAGGTTCTGCTATAATATGGCTTATTTGGGATGCTGTGAATTATTTATTCCTGACTGTACCCACTCGGCATCTTTATTCACTAACCTTTGAAAACCATCTCATAAAATGGTGCAAACTTTTCTGAAACTGATTTATTTGGGTAGGCTTGCCTCAGGACTAGCTTCTTTCTTTGCTCTCCTGAAAAATTTTTGTGTATGCATCCAGATGCATACACCTAGGAAGTGCCCTACACAGACCAATAGAGCATAGTCATGTCCCCATTTGGACTGGTCCCTCAGAAAGGCCACATAGGCCTTCTGTGGTGAAACTCAGTTGTCTTCCAAAATAACCTGGGAAATAAAATTCACTCGTTCATCCTATCTTAGTGCTTACTAGGTGCCTGATGCTTGGCATATGTTGGTGAAAAGTCAGACAAGTTCTTGCTCATGTGATAACTGCAGCAGAGAAGATGCAGACATTAGACCAAAACAGCACAAAGAAAGTCAGCATGTAACTATGCACTGTGGCAAGGGCCATGAGAAGAGATAGGGGCTGATCTGAAGGAGGAATGCAAACAGAACTCTTTTGGGTTTGGGTGTTCAGGGAAGCCTGTTTGATCAAAAGACACTTTATCCTGAGATCTGAGGATGGGTAAGAAGAATGCATCAGGAGGGGATCATGGGGATAGGTGTGCCTTCCAAAGGGAAGGGCCCTGAAGGGTCTGTGGCAATCTGGAGGCACACGCACACCTATGGATAAAGTGATATGAAAAGAACTCAAAACCTCGGGAATGGTCTGGACCAGGCAGAGCCCACGAGTCCTTCCAAGAGCTGAGGTTTCTCCCAAGATCACTGGAGAAACAACCACAGAAGTGTTTTAGGGCAGCAGGTGATGTTTCCATTATTGCCATATAGAGAATAGATCTGAGCAGGGAAGTAATACAAAATCCATTTAAAAGGTCATTCAGTTGGTCCAAATAAGAGGTGGCCATGATTTGGGCCAGACGGTAGCTACCAAAGGCAAGTGAATGTAGGTACAATACATTGAGACTGGAGAGGACAGGCTTTGAGCGTAAAGACCATGAATTCTATTATAGACATTTAGTTTGAAATTCCCATTAGGCATTCAAGTGAAGACATGAAGTAGGTAGTTGGATTTATGAGCATGAAAGAATGACCATATTTAACAGAAAAAGAAGAACCAAGACAAAGACCAAAAAGAAACTGAGCAGTGGGTGAGACAAGGGGAAGGAGGAAAGAGGAAATAGAGCAAGAGAAGAAAGAAGGGCATCACCCACTGTGTCATGGTCTGAAATATCTGAGGACTCTTCTTTCAGGTCCTGCCTGGCTTCAGCAAGAACAGTTTCAGGAAAGTAACGGAGGAAGAAGTCAGCTTCGAGTGAATTGAAGAAGGACAGGGAAGGGAAGAGGCAGAAACAGTGCGAGGGTGACGCTGTTAAGTGCCGTGGCCAGGAAAGAAAAGGAGAGCAGGAGCTGAGTGGGTCAAAGGAAGGTATATTTATTAACGTTTTGATTTTTATGTTCTGTTTCTTAGAATGAGGCTAGGGGACTTCAGAACTCTATATAACTACTCTTGGGAAGAATCTAATAGAGAGGAGACAATTGAAAAGTCAGGGAAGAGGAAAAAACAATCGAGGAACAAAAGTCTTGAGTTGCTGAGGGACTGAGTTCTAGAGCAGGAATAGAAGGATGGGCCCTGAAGAGGCAGATATTTCCTCTGGTACCAGGTGCAGAGACGGCATGCAGGAAGCCATCACCTTGACATTCTTTCTACACAAGACTCGAAAAAAACATTGATTTTAATTTGTCCAAATTCCTAAAGCCATGAATATTGGAAACAATTTTAAAATGTTAAAGGATGCCTAGTCATGAACATTATATGTTTTGGGATAACTAAAGTCCTACCAGCCAACAAAACAATTATGTTTCCTGACTTGCTAACAATACCATTTAAGAACGCTCAAATTCCGAGTTTATCCCACCAATTATTACTCTAAGGCAAAAAAAAAAAACCCCAAGTCTCTGTGTTTTATTACTTCTATTTATAGTAATAAAAACTCAACCCACAGATTCAAATAAACATGCAGAATGCAATGAAGCAAAATGAACTAGATTAAAATGCATTACTAAATAACCCTTCACAAATGGATTCCCCTAGGCTTTATGTCCATAGATATGCCGCTAAGTGCTCAACTCAAGGACACTCCCATTCCAGCAGCCTAGTACAAGGACAACAAACAGAGGCCTGCAGCAGCACCACATGCCATAATCTACCCAGAGCCAGTGGGGTCCCAAAAAGTTTCTGAGAACGGGGTTCTATTTGTGTCTATAAGTTCACCTTGGAAATAGAAAGTCCCAACAAATTCATTTACTCATTTATTCATTCAGCAAATATGTATTGAACATCTGCTATGTGCCAGTCATGGTCACAGGTGCTGGGAATTCTGTGGAAACTAAAACATTCCTTACCCAAAAACAGCTTTCATGAAGTGACAAAAAGAAGGATAAGGAGGGAAAGGCACTCAAGGTATATATACAATGTGGTTGTTTCTCACCACCTGAACTTCTATCCTCTCACCAGTTCAAGCTGCCACCGAGTCTGACTTAAGATTATTACAACAGCCTGGTCATAGCTGGTCATTCAGCTTCCTGGTCAGAGCAGCTACAGAGATACTTTTCCTTCATTGTTTTAATTTTAGAGAGAGAGAGAGAGAGAGAAAGAGAGAGAAGAGGAACAGAGGGAGAGACAGAAAGAAAGTGCATGTGCAAGTGGGGGAGGGGCAGAGAGAGAAGGAGAAAGAGAATCATAAGCAGGCTCCATGCTTAGCATGGGGCCTGAAGCAGGGCTCCATCCCGCCACCCTAGAATCATGACCTGAGCTGAAATCAAGAGTCAGATGCTCAACTCACTGAGCTGTCCAGGCACCCCAAGAGACTCTTTTCAATTACTAAGTCAGATCATGTTAAAGCTCTGCTCCAGACTCTCAGATGGCTTTCCAACTTACATTATGAATGAAATCTAAACTTACATTTACAACTGACAAGGCTGCACCACTCTCTAGCCTCGTGTTCTGCCACTCCATTAGGATAGATTGCAAAAACGGCTCTAATGCTTTGCAGTTCTTCCCAACAAGAGGCGGAGTCAGGTCCCCACTCTTTGCATTTGGGATTGGCTGTGAGACTTGCTTCAACCCATAGAATGTGGCAGAAATGACCTGGCCATGTGAACAAGCATCCAATGTGGGCCTGAGACAAGCCATCCCACCTGAGGTTTCCAGTCAGTACTCAGCTTCCTGGCAACTACCAGAGACACATAAGCAAGCCCAGTCAAGACCAACAGAAGAACCACCTAGCTGAGCTCAGCCAAGCTGCCACCAAATTAGTGGCTAGCTTTATGTGTTTCTTTCTGAGCACGGAATGACTCAGGATGAAGGGTCTGTGAATGGTGAGAAGAATTAATGATAAGTTGTGAGGTGAAGGAAGTAGAAAATGAAAATAAAGGCCTGGTATGCAGAGACTGGGGCCTCAGCATGCAAAGAAGCAAAGGAGAAACCACCAAGGGCAGGGAGGGAATGAAAGGGTGGAGAGAGCATTGGATGATCACAGTTAATGGAGGCCCTTCTGAAACTTATTTCTGCTACAGAAAATGAAGGCTAGTCTATACAAAGCTCACCCAAAGGTAAGTCTCAGTAGTCTGAACAAAAATCACTCCTCAGGGTGCCTGGGTGGCTCAGTTGGGTGAGTGGTGGACTCTTGGTTTCAGCTCAGGTCATGATCTCATGATTCATCAGACCCAGCCCTGTGTCTGGCTTTGTGCTGACAGTTGGACGGGAGGAGCTGCTTGGGATTCCTCTCCCTTCCTCTCTCTCTCTCTCTCTTCCCTTTCTCCACCTGTGCTGTCTCAAAAATAAATAAACACTTTAAATTTTTTTATGTTTCTTATTTATTTTTGAGAGACAGGGAGAGAGAGCATGAGCAGAGGAGGGTCAGAGAAAGAGGGAGACTAAGAACCTAAAGTCAGTCTCCAGGATCTGAGCTAGCTGTCAGCCCAGAGCCAATGTGGGGCCCGAACCCATGAACCATGAGATCATGACCTGAGCCAAAGTTGGATGCTTAACTGACTGAGCCACCCAGGTGCCAGAATAAACATTTTTAAAAAATTACTCCTCTTCTTTATTAATCCAGGAGAGGGTAGAACCATGAGTCTGGGGGCAAACAAGTATCAATGAAGTGTGACATGAGACAGAGAGTTGTACCTGGAGCCCAGCATAATGGATGATGGGAGACATGCAGGGAACACAAGAGTATGTTTCACAGAGGTGGAGTCAAAGCCAGGGGCATGGCCTGCCACCCTATGTGTTTTGTTTGTAAAGATTTCTACCCCCCACAGGGGCGTTGAAAGATGCTGCCCCAAGGAACCTCACAGCTGGTCACTTTAGCGGTAAGTACAGGTGCTTCCATGTTTGGGGTATATCCCCAGCCTGTTTGGTCTTCGTTGCCTAATCAAATAAAAATACCAGGCAGCCATGATTCTTGGAAATGCAGTCACCAATTCAGGCAACCGAAGTCTGAAGAGGAGAACCTATGTGGCCTGATGCAAATGTGTAGGCATGGTGAGAACTATCAGATTTATAAGATCTTCAAAAAGATTCCAAGCACATGAATGAAACTTGTCTGCCCTATTCCATCATGATTTGAAACTATCTTTATAGAAACAATGTAAGAGATGTGTCTCCATATTATGTATATTACCCTTTGAAAGGGTCTTGGTAATTATCATGGGTTTACATCCGAGGTTTCTGTATTTTCTAGGCTCATGGAGCCCTTAATAAGACAGTAAATTTTCTCACAAAGCTCCTAGCCTAAAAGAAATAGCTTACGGTTCTGCATATTAAGTAGTTGGATCCAGACAGCTGATAAGTATTTATTCCCTAACTTAGTAGCCATTTGAAAAAAAGCATAACATAGGTAAGCGTCACTATTAAATGACTATAACTACTTGTTACATACATGTGACCCTGCTGATCGGTACTCTACAGCTTCTCAAACTTTGGACTGAAATAAAACACTGTCATTTCCATTCCCTGTTCCACCTGGGTGGTCGAGAGGCACTTGCATTTTATCACAGCCAATGCTGAAGACCTAGCTTCATACGTGTAAGCCATCATCAAACTGGAATGTGCCAGATCTAACATTGAAACCTGAAACCATGAGCTACTTCGAACTAGCAATTCACCCTGTGCCCGACAGGTGGCGATGTATTTTCCTTGAAATTTTAACGGTACCTGGGGTGCCTCCAGCCAGTCTCAGGAAGTAAGTTTCAGAGCAAAGGATTTATACAATCATTAGTTTTTATCTGGTGCACATCAATGCACTTAGGGGCAAGATTCTTAATTAATGATGGAAGAAGAAAATCCACTATCCACAAAGCAAATCCACAATCTAAAAATCTCTCACTCACTAGGTTTTTGGCTTTGTGTCAGGTATGATTAGATTTGTCATTTCTTTTTTTCTAGAAGTATGACTACACTAGTACTAGGAATGCCACCTTGGCCATGTTCTTATTGTCTGATTAGGTCTGCATTATTATAATTGCCCTCAATCCAAAGTTTCTTTGCAGGAATATTTTTCAGTCTCTTGTCAGTTATGTGAGGGTAAAGTGGAGGTGAATGCATGTATTATAATCTGCAATATCAGCTCCTCGGGGCCCTGATAACAGTAATATGTCACATCACCCTGAAATGCAATATGTGTGCGGCATGAGGGGGTGCTGACAACTTGTTTTCTGGAACAATGCAGAGGGTACTTTCCTGGCCATCTCGTGTTTGAATTGAACATTGACACCAACTGTATAGTAAGCATTGGTAAAGCTGGTGCTGTGCACTGGGGATAATATATGTAACTCTAGGACTTGGATGAGGTGGTTCAAGTTCAATAAACCTTATTATTATCATGATCTTAGGGTCCTCAGTGCTGTAAAGAGTCCCCAAAATGGCCACTGCCGTGTAATTTTTAAAGCATGGACTCACTCTCTGGCAATGCTTGGGCTGCCGTGAAAACTATAGTCCTGAGTCTGGCCTCCAGGGATGGATTTGGAGCTTATATAAGTAGCCAAAACTTTAGGCCTGGCCATCCGTGGTCACCTCTCAGCTGGTGAACCCCGGCTTCCCGCAGTTCACACTGACACACTGACCACTGCTTCATTACGACCCCAAAGGGACCCATGTCAAGAGACCCAGAATATTTGGCCTGATTATGAAGAAATCTAGCTACACTTGCTTTATGAGAGAGAGAAAAGCCACATAAATAAGTCAGCAGAAATTTAATATAAATCGCTTTCAGGTTCAGTTGATAAACACCAGTAGGCTGGAGGTAACCTACATTTTAACTTTTCTCCATATGAAGAAAGTCACGGCAAAGACCTACTGCACATAGATACTGAAATCTGTAGATACTAAGTCAATATGATGAGAACTTCCTCATTCTGAGTTGTGGATGTATAACGCCTTGCTTGCAAAGCGTTGAGAAAATAATCATTATAAGTGTTCATTGTGAAAGATTCAGATAAATCCCTTGAGTTTATAGTTGTTACTTTGGGCTTCTTAAATAACAACACTCCAACTAACAGTTACTATGCACATTAGGCATTGTAACCTGGTGCCATCAAGAAGAAACTGTTAATGAGGAAATAATGTAACATGAAACCATGGATGGTTTTAAGCTGGGGTGGTGGATGGAAGGGACATCTAATAAAAGGAGAATCAGAAATTAAGACAAATTATTTTCTCTTTTGTACAGTGCTCACCAATTTCATGAATTCACATGCCAAGAATGTACCATATAAACACCACTAATTAACAACTAAATCATTTACAAGAAAATGTTGGCAGATAGACTAATTTTTAACACATGAATCATTTTGTAATTTATTTCAAATTATAATACTTCATATTTGGATTTAAAGTTCTTAATTGCAAAGCCCCTATTTGATAGCATTCTTATTGTTATAACAGCTACTGTTTTTTTCAGTGCCTTGCATAAAATTTTACAATAAGAACTAGTTACTTATAAGAATGAGAAAAATAGGGGTGCCTGGGTGGCTCAGTCGGTTAAGTGTCTGACTTTGGTTCAGGTCATAATCTTGTGGTTCACAAGTTTGAGTCTCGTATCAGGCTCTGTGCTGACAGCTCAGATTCTGGAGCCTGCTTTGGATTCTGTGTCTCCCTCTCTGCCCCTCCTCCCTCATACTCTGTCTTTGTCTCTGTCTCTGTCTCTGTGTCTCTCTCCCTCTCAAAAATAAATAAAACATTAAATTTTTTTAAAGAACGGGAAAAAATAGCATTCTATGGGGGTCCTATATTTCCTACAGCAAGAAAAGCTAAATTATATATTCTCCCTCTGGACTTCTTTTTGGTCCTAAATATTTGGTTTCAAATATTTCAGAATTTCTCATGTAGGAGAAATGTAGAGTTAAGATTCTAACTGCAGAGTTCAGATTCTGAAAGTACTGACAATCACTCAATTCACCATATTAACTATTCCCCATAATACCATTCACTGTTTGCTCCAACCTTAAGAAATGGTATCTGCAAAAGTCCTGCTTTCGTTTGCACCTACTTGTAATAGGCATGAACATTTTATAAGGAGTCAAAATAAGAACTTGATTAAAGCATTAATATTTCCTTTCATTAATATTTGGGGGGACACTTTTTAAAGGACCCTAAATCGTTAATAACATAAACCCGTCTACTTACATCATCTCAAGTCAGTAAAAAAGACAAAAAGATATCTCCTGTGGGTCTTCCAAATAATGAATGGTGAATATAATTAAAATTGCATATTATTTAAAAATTAGATAACTGAAGTAGCATGTCTAGAGTAAACTGGTTAAACAGCTCACAGGATGTGGTGAAAATTCGCAGGACAACAGGAATTAATGGATATGTGCAAACACGGGGGCTGAGGGTTCAGTCTCCATGTGGTAAGGAGTCCCAGCTCATCGTCGGGTGAGGCACATTGTCCTCAAACACCCTGCCTTTCTTTGCATTCAGGTGAGAGCCATGTGTAAGTGGCCCATAGGATGATGAGTGACCAGGTGTCAGCCACACCAGGCCTGGCCATAAAGTCATCATATGTGTTTATCTTTCTCTCTTCCTTCTCTTTCTTGGCAAATGTATTTTCCAACCCAGGTCCTAAGACCCATAAGCTAGTGTAGCATAGGATGGGGGAGGGGAGGCTGTGTGCCAAACACTCATCATTTGCCCCTCCAGATCTCATTTCTGTCCTTTCTGCCCTGTTCTTTATGCAACCATATTAGCTCCTCTGCCCTGTGGCTCCTGGATGGATGGGGTCAATGGGAGGGACCTGGAGGAAGTCATAGGGAGGAAGTGAAGTCAGAGTATCTGCTCCCCCTCCTCCCTCCCCATCTGATCAGGAACATGGCAGTGGCTACATTCTGCTACCCTCAGCTCATCTCCTCCTCAACAGGTACAGCTCTGAACACACACTGGGAGCTCTCTCCATCTACTCTCTTTGGTTCTCTTACCCCTGTTCATCCCATCCACAAAACCCATCGAGTTATCCGCTTCCTATCAGGGCTGATGCAGGCTATATGTAATATAGCTAGTATCTTTATTGAAAGGCTAGTATCTTTATAGAAATTTCAGTTACACCCAAGACACAAGGCAGCACTATCAGGCAAAGTATGCCAAACAGACAAAGTAAGGGTTTCCTCTTAGTCAGATTCAAGGCACCAGGCAGCCTGAGTAGTTTGCAGGCTAACAGAAACAGCCTGCCCGGTGCATCTGAGCTCTAGTGAATGACTGGGCAGTGCTCAGGCCTCTGGGGGTGAAGGGGCCCCGGAAACAGTGCCTACCTGCAGGCAGTACAAATGTGGGCACAAGAGGCTGTATCTGGGTATTTCTGCACAGCTTTTCAAACTGCTGAACAGCTGTTAACTGCCAAGGCCCACTCGAGCCCACTGACAGTCCCTGGAGATAGCCAGAAGTCTACAGGAAAGAGTATGAAGCCACTTGGGGTCCATTCTAGGAAGGAGGGATGAGAGCCAGAGAAACAGAATCAAAGGCTCTTGCTGTCAGTCACCACCTATGTCATTCTAAGCTGATGTGGCTGGGGGGATAACCTTTCCGAGAGAAGATAGTGTGGGAGACATCTCTGATCAAAGAATGTGTCCTAACAAAAGAAATAACCTTGGAATGAATTTTAGAGTTCACTGGTTATATGCCAAACTCTGTGTGTGTGTGTGTGTGTGTGGGTGGGTGGGTGGGTGTGGGTGCATGAGCGCGCCCATGTGTGTAAAACCACCACTTTCCAAGGCGTATTTCAGAGCTCATATAAAAACTGATCCAATATTCAAAATTTTTGAAAAAAAATGTGAGCAAGCTTGGCCATCTGTTCATACAAGTGATTCATAAAACATCAATTCCAGATGGATATTTAAACCTTAGATATTCACTTTTGTGCCTTGTTGTTTTCATTTACAAAATAGTCTCCTTTATTTTGTATGTAAAACCACTCCCCTCTCCACATTTATGTCTTTACACAAAGAAGTCCCATTAACCCTTGAATAGCAAGCATTGATTAGAAGATGAGCTTTTTTTTTTCTTTTAATTTTATAGAGAGAGACTGCATGACTGGGAAGAGGGGCAGAGGGAGACAGAGCAAGAGAGAGCGAGTATCTAGAGAGAGAGAGAGAGAGAGAGAGAGAGAGAGAGAGAGAGAAAGAGCGTGAGTATCCCAAGCAGTCCCCATGGTCAGTGTGGAGTCCAACTTGGGGCTAGATCCTACGACCGTGGAATCATGACCTACCCCAAAATCAAGAGTCGGGTGCTCAACTGACTGAGCCACCCGGGTGCCCTGAAGATAAAATTTAACACCATCATACAATCCTTTATGTGGTAACACAGACCTTCTAAACTATTCACCACAGTTCATGCACTTGGCACGTGATTGACACGAGCCGGAACTCCACCGTTTATCTTGGCAAACTACCTTCTCTCATTTCTGGAGTCAGATGTCTTACCAGTGTAATAGCATATGGCATACTGTCCAAAGACATGAATAGATATTCAAAGTGTGGAATAGCTAAGAATGTTTTCTATTATCTCCACACTATTACCAATGTTTCTTTGGTTATATTTTCATGACGTGGCTCAGGAAAGCTTTTTCTAGCATATATTTTTTGCCCTTCACTTTTTTTCTACAAAGCAGTTTATTTGAATAAACAATTTTTAAAGTCACCAATTTACAAAGGGAAAATTTTTTTTAAGTCATGCATTTTGTATTGAAATCGCTCTGTCAGCTTTAATTTTACTTAATATAAAGATGCCCAAATAAAGACATTTAAAATCTTTATCTTAGGGTTATTTCACATTTGCAATTTGTCTTAAGTAAATTATTTTTCAAACAACGTGCTCCTTCTGTCATATTTTATTTTTACATTAAAGTCTCAGCAATTCCAGAAAAGGTTTTATAAAAGTTAAATGTAGAATTGAAAAAGATAGTTGTATTAATCTGCTTGAGTTTGTTTTCAGATATTTCAATAGAGATAGAGTGATTATCAATGAACATTCATTCCACTGAGTTACATAATTCTGCTTAAGGTCATTTTCTGACACTGTCCTGACCTACTTTTATCTCTACATGGCACTATGGATATGTTACAGAGTGAGGAATGCCTAACTGTGAGATAATAACCAAAAGAAAAATAAATCAAAACAAAAAAAGAACACGCAGTCAAATTTGTGCTATGAAATCCAAGATGGATAGCAGCTAACGGTTCCATGCCTCCTCTTTTTAACATTTTAAGATACATTTCCTTTGAAACTAATAGACAAAATATTTCATCAGTTACACAAAAAAATGAGAGGTAGCAATTTATTGTGCCTAAGAGTTTGTCTAACTGCATTATGTAAATACAGGTAAAATCTCATGTTAATAAATTCAGTAATTATGTCTAGATTCAGTTTCAGAAATGTGATCTACCTTTCAGCTAACAATTCATATTAACTGTGGTGCCGATGAAAATACCATACATTCCAGGGGATCAACACACACATATAATAGTGTGCTCATACTTGTATTAACATTTATTAACCATTAGCCCATGTTTCTAACCAAGAAAGATGATAAGCTCTTCAGTGAGATTGAGCGCGCACAGACCTTGAACTTGAATAGTTCTGCTATGCTAAATATGCTCACAAATTAGAATATCATGGTACAAAATGCTCGGCCTGTGATATTTAGGCATTAGAGTGGTTTTGTTGATTTTCAGGCTTCTGCAGACTTGTGGACTGTTACGGGATATAATCAATGTGGGCGGGCAAACTAGACAAAGGACAAATCACTCTTTAGAAAGGAAAACCTCTTGGTTCTGGTTAGAAAAAAAAAATCTCCTGATGATGATATTCATGAAACAAACAGACATAAAAGGGCAAAAGGCAGTAACAATTTCATAGATGGAAACAACCAAGAAAGCACTAATACGAGATATTAGGGATGCTGAAAATATGTTCCTAACTTAGAGTTATTGGGGTAGACGACAATCATCATCACTCGCAAATCAACGCAGTGTCACTGCCAGAGCTGGAACCAGAAGCTGACAGCCTATCTCCAGATATGTCTAAAAGACACCACATTTCCCCTGCTCATTGAAATTCACTTCTTGAATCCTTTCCTATCTGGCAAAATTTATTTTAATCCATATGCCTGAAGGCTCATGTTAATTTACCATGCAAATATGATCTCCTGAATCCTTCATTTTAAATAGATGAAATAATGATGAATATTTACACATGCATTTAAAAATACATTTTAAAGCCAGCAGTACCTTCATTATTCCACTTAACAAGGATAGCATGAAGAAGTAAACAGAAAGGAGGGGCAAATTAACATGAATTCACATGTAATATTAAAGTAAGTGCCTCAACAGATAAAAGTAATTCTTTTTAAAAGTTCAAGGGGTGTCTGGGTGACTCAGTCATTTAAGCATCCTGATTTGGGCTCAGGTCATGATCTCAAGGTTCGTGAGTTTTAGCCCTATATCAGGTTCTGCACTGACAGTGGGGAACCTGCTTGGGATTCTCTCTCTCTGTCCCTCCACTGCTTATGCTCACAATCTCTCTCTCTCTCTCTCTCTCTCTCTCTCTCCCCCTCTCAAAATAAATAAACTTTAAAATAAAATAAAATAAAATAAAATAAAATAAAAGTTCAAAATCTTAGGGGCACCTGGCTGGTTCAATTGGTAGATCATATGACGCCTGATTTCACAGTTCGTGGGTTCGAGCCCCACATCAGGCTCTGTGCTGACAGCTAGCTCAGAGCCTGGAGCCTGCTTCAGATTCTGTATCTCCCTCTCTCTCTAACACGCTCTGTCTCTCAAAAATAAATAAATGCAAAAAAAGAAAAAGAAAAAGAAAAAAAATTAAAAATAAAATCTTAAAAAAAAAAAGTTCAAAATCCTAATCCTAACAGAGATAATTCCTAATTAATTTGTAAGGAAGAACACAAACGACCCTTATGAAACAGTAAGTAGTAACAATCTCCATCAGAATTACCTTATATGGAGAAATGGAAGCAGAAAATAGCCAATTCCAGTTTGTTGTGGAAGATTTTCTGCACAACAAGAAATAGACTCTGGAAACATTTTTAATTTTGAAATATAATAAATAGACAAATGTGTAATTCTATCAGGATAAAGGTTAAAAATTTATACTGTAGGAGTAGAAACGGCAGGAAAAAATATAATCTAAAACAAAACATACCATTATCAGCAATGTGAAGACCTGGGAGGGAAGATAAAGAATAAAAGGCAGCAAATTAAGGGGACCTGGGTGTAAATCCCATCTTTCAATTCCCCACTCTGGAATCATGAATGAGTCAATCCCAGCCTTCCTGGGGCCCAGGGTCCTCTGGTTTAACTTGATGATATATCATATCCCTGTCAGTTCAAATATTTTGGGAATATTGCCATTTCACAAAGGACAACCTAAATAGAAATCTCATTTTACTTTGTGCTTAGGATCTGGAATACATGTCCTTTTTTCCTCCCTACAATTCCTACTTGGTTCTCGTTTCTGCCAACTTCTGATGTGAGATATTAAATTGTGGTGACGCGGCACCAGTTGAAAGAGAGCTATAGTAATTAAGCTGCAGATGCTGTTTCGTAGGGTCAAGTTCACTGACATAGAAAGCTCAGAAAAGAAAAGCAGATGTGAAGCCACTGACTGCAGTCCTCGAGGACAGTCCAAGCCAGCTACCGAGGATTCCTTTCACCTCTGATCCAGAGCCCCACTGCAAGAGCTCTAGCACCCTGAGTGTTGGGGGAGGGGCTCCCCGGGGGGTGCAGTAGAATACAGCAGGGAAGCCCCTCCCCTTGCCTATGGACCAGATTAGGCACCAGGTTCAGAACCAAGTATAAAATAGTGTTCTCAACGTGTTTAAATGGACCAAGAGCAAAGAGAATGCGAGGAAATCGTTAGGTGGCTGAGAAGGAGAAGGGACAAATTGCAGGGAACGGCCATCTGGAATACCTTCCTTCTGGTCTGATATCATCCATCTTCGGGCCAGTTATGTGTGTCTAACTAGTCCAACTTAATACCTCTTTGGGGGCTCCATTTCTTGTCAGTCTAGGAGCTTCCGTTTTGCATCTATCTTCGGCTTCTTCCTTCTTAAAGTGACCTTCATAACCTTCCTCCAGTGTCTGGGTTGCCAGGACAAAGATGAGTCAGGGTTGGAGAGTTTTGACATGGAAACCTGGTTATGTTAGAAATGCTTTTTTATAAGCAAAGTGCTAAGATATGGGAAAAAATTTGAGTAACAGGCAAATCAGGACGTGGTTGATTTAAATTCAAAGAGTCAGAAGATAATATCGTGTGGTGAGTTAGCCTGGAGACTGAAAGTAAGACAGCTGATGTCTTATGAAAGGAATCCATAGAATGTTTTAGAAGATCTATTAGGATCTTCAGAAATATGAAAGAAGGGATGCCCTGCAGAAACTAGAATTAGAGAATACTGCAGAGAGGCAGTCCTCAGATGAAAAGTCAGGAGGGGCAGACAGAAACAACCAGCTAGGACAGCGATAGACATATATAACCACAAGGAAATTAAAAAGACATAACAGACAAATCAAAACTCACACTGCAGGAAACAATTAACATTATGATGGACAACAAAGGTCTCCTGGAAACAAAAAGCCTTCCTGTACTTGAAAAAAAGCAAAATTATTTTTTAAATGTCTCTTAAATACATCCTTTTGAAACAAAGGGATGAAGAAATATCCTAAAAAGACATAGTAAAAAAAAGTAAAAACAAAACCCACCACCAACAAGAAACTATTTGCCTGCGGTGGACACTCAACAAGTTAACCACTCCTGCCATTGTCTTTTGCAATGTATTTTGCAGTTCCCTCTATCAAGAAGGAAGAGTCCGTTCCACCATCCCTTGAATCGGTTCTTGTTCTGTGACTTACTTTTGCCATTAAGAATGTCAGAAATAGCTGTGTACCAGTTCCAAGCCTTTCTTGGAACCCCGCCATTTGAACAAGTCAAGCTAGCCCAGAGACTAAGAGAGAGCCCAGCTGTCTTAGTCCAGGTCACCAGAGTTCAGCCTGACAATGTCTTCAATGTAAGAGATCTCCTGTAAAATCAACAGAAGTATCTCTCTAGCCCACAGTGGACCAGAAAGGCATAAGAGAATCCAGCCAAGGCCAGAAGACCACATAGACTACCCAAAGACTAACAACAATAAGAAAGGATTATCATTGTAAGCCACCGAGTTTTGAAGGGTTTCGTTACACAGCACTAGCTAATTAATGTACCTAAATCGGGGGAAAAAATCATAACATGTGCACATGCACATGCACACATACACAAATACACATGTGTTCATGCACACACACACACATCTGTAAGATATGAAAAATGTTGAAATATTTAAAATGCTTAAAGGAAATAAGCAAAATTCTAATACTCCAACAGATAATTCGGCAAAGATCTCCTTAGACAATTCACAGGAAAAATTCATATGGCTAACAAACATCCACAATCTGCTCAACTACATTGATACACGATAAACAAATGAAGGCAAAGAAATGTCATTTTTATTATGTTAAGCTGACAACACAATTTGAGACTCATATACATGTTAAGGCTGGCACGGGCAGGCAGCCACTCAAACACATTCCTGGTGAGAAGGGACAACGACACATAGTCCTCATCAGGCTCACATCATGTCTTGAACCTAAAAATGTTCACACTCGTGTTGTATTTTTATACAAGCAGTTTTTCAAAATAAAACACCTAAAAAACGGGGTGCCTAGGTGACTCAGTTGGTTAAGCATCTGACTTCAGCTCAGGTCATGATTTCATGGTTTATGAGTTCAGGTCCCGTGTTGGGCTCTGTGCTGACAGCTCAGAGCCTGGAGCCTGCTTCGGATTCTGTGTCTCCCTCTCTCTTTGCCCCTTCCCCACTTGTACTCTTTCTCTGTCTCTCAAAAATAAACATCAAAAAATTTTTTGAAAAAAATAAGTACAACCAATAAATTCACTTTTTTAATGATTGGTTACAGTTTTGGGTGAATTTAGAGGTCAGTTCTTGACCTGGTACATTTTATAATCTTTTCAGCAGTGACTACACTTTGGATAGTACATAAATTTAAAGCTTTGGGTCTTTTACCAAACCAGGAGACTTTATGAATTCAGAATGACATTGTTAAATAATGAGGTGATCAGAAATAAAAAGATGAGATGCAAGAGGGGCCCCTGTTGGGTCATTAACAGAGGACAAGTTAATTACATAATGTGATAGACAACAAGTGTAGGTATGTCTGAAACAGATCTAGGAGTCGGTGGACCAGAAACTGAACATGAATTAAAAAGCTGTGTATAAAATCAAGTACATTAGTGAAACCTAAAGTGACAAGTGAAACAGGAGATTAATTCCTCCCCACCCTACTGGTCATGTATAGTCTTTCATGAATATCATCTACAGATTTGGTTTCACAATTTAAGAAGAAAAGTTCAAAGGAGAACATTAATAACAGCATTTCTTCAGAAATGAGATCATGTAGCACCCTTCCCCCTTCCCCCAAAAAAACACTGTTGGAAATATTTAAATCTTGGGACAGATGCAAAATAATTATTACATAGCTTGCAATGGCCAGTGGTCTACATGTCTACATATGGAGCATAAAATGCTCGCCCAAAAGTATGATTGCATCATGTAATGATCATGTCACCTCCCTCCTCAAACCATCACTATCCCCCAACCCCCAGCTAGCCACATTATATGGAACATGTTCTCCAGTGCAGAGATGTGGGAAATGATATCAAAGGCAGTAATAATGAAGGAATGGAAGGAGAGTGAAACCCGAGTGAGAGGAAGGAAGAGAGAGAGGTTGTGGAGTGAGGAAAAGAAAGACAGAGAGGGAGGAAGAGAAGGAGAAAAGGAAGGGAGGAACTAAGGAGGGAGGAGTGGGGAAGACAGGAGGGAGGGCGGGACGGAGGCAGGAGGAAGGAAGGAAAAACTTGGAAAGATCCGAAACAGGAAGAAAAGTGCTTATCTGCAAAGCCAGAGGGAAAGCAGACCTGTTTGTGAATCCTAGCCAGCCCCACCTCTTACTGTGCCTCAGTTTCTCACCTATAAATTAAGGAATATGCTCTTATAAAATTCAAGAAGGAAGTGGTAGCAGATACTATAGTAGTAAAAATGGTGGCTTAAAGTAAGAAAAAAAAAAGAGAGGAAAGAGGACAAAGAAAAAAACAAAGTACAGAAGGGAAGGAGGGAGGGAGGGAGGAAGATGTAATTCAAGAAAATGTTTTGAGAAATAAAGAAACATATTGAAAGTATACATTGGGTACCAGAAATAAATTTGATATATAATAACAGACATGAAGTTCGTAGACTGCAGTGACAAAGAACAATCCTTTGGGCATCCAGCTAGGAAAAAGATAAATTTATCTCGAAGGGAAAGACATCAGCTAACCTTGGGCTTCTCCCCAGCAACATTCAATATTGAGACATTGGCAGAAGGTCTCCAAAGTCCTCAGGCAGACAAAGTCAAGAGACAAATAAAAACCCTTAGCAGGTTTGACTAGTAGTAATCCCTGGCTGCATTTAGGCACGGAATGAAAGTTAAAGCCACATCGAGGGGCGCCTGGGTGGCTCAGTCGATTAAGCCTCCGACTTCGGCTCAGGTCAGATCTCACGTTCATGGGTTCAAGCCCCGCGTCAGGCTCTGTGCTGACCCCTAGCTCAGAACCTAAAGCCTGCTTCAGGTTCTGTGTCTCCTTCTCTCTCTCTGTCCCTCCCCCTCTCATGCTCTGTCTCTCTCTGTTTTAAAAATAAATAGAACATTAAAAAAAAAAGCCACATCGAGAATCTGCTCTGGAACACAATGGAAATGGCATATACTGTGACAACGTAGAAATAGAGGAGGCAAAGTGCAACATCAGCCTCAACGCTTACAGCCAGAGTAAAAATGCCAGACTGAAATCTGGTAAAGGAAGAGGAAAATAAATGTAAGCCTATTAAAAATATAAAGGCAAATAGAGAATAGTTAAAAATATATAGTATAATCAACTAAAATTACATGGTAGGAGGAAGGAATAGAAAGTGAAAATAAGTGGAATTATACTTATTTCTTCATGAATCTTAGGAGGGTGCATAAATAGATACTGTCTAGAGAAATATAATTAACTAGATATATCTATGGAGCTACAGTTACAGCAGTTGTTACTAAAAGAGTTACGCCATAACAGATAGGAACTTTCCAAATAAGAGGAAAAAACATACAATTAAACTAAGACCATATAATAAAAGTTAATAAAAGAAAGAATAACAAAAATGATTACAGAATTAAGACTAAACACATCTATTTTATAAGTAAACATATTGACACTATTTTAAAAAATCAAAACAAAAAGACCTCTGGACTGCTTCCTGAGGGGAAAGAAACAGTTGATATGTTCTATTGAAGAAACACGTAAAATAAAAGTGACTCAGAAAATTTGAAAATAAAAGGCTGGGCAGGGCCACGCCAGGTGAGTACAAAGAAAAACTTGGGAATTCTGATCTAAGTTTCAGACACATTGATTTCAAAGCAAGTAGCTATTTGCAATAAGAAATAGCTACTTTAAAATTTTAGAGATTGCTGGGGCGCCTATCTAGGTCAGTCGGTGGAGCAGGCAACTCTTGGACTCAGAATTGTAAGTTCGAGCCCCATACTGGATGTAGAAAGCACCTAAAAATGAAGTCTTAAAAAAAGAAGATGTATATAATGTCCTTCTTCATCTCTTGTCACTGCCTTTACTTTAAAGTCCAGTTTGTCTGATATTAGTATGGCTACTCCAGCTTTCTTTTGGCTTCCAGTTGCCTGATAGACATTTCTCCATCCCTTTACTTTCAACCTGAAGGTGTCTTCTGGTCGAAAATGCATCTCCTGTAGACAGCAAATAGGTGGGTTTTGTTTTTTTATCCATTCTGCTACCCTGTGTCGTTTGGTTGGAGCATTTAGTCCATTTACATTCCATGTTATTATCAAAATTTTGGGTTTAGAGTCATTGTGTTCTCCCTAGGATTCATGTTTATAGTGGTGTCTCTGGCACCTTGTATTCTTTGTGATCTTTCCCTCATAGAGTCCCTCTTAGGATTTCCTGTAGGGCTGGTTTGGTGGTCATGAATTCTCTCAATTTTTGTTTATTTGGGAAAACCTTTATCTCTCCTTCTATTTTGAAAGACAGGCTTGCTGGGTAGAGGATTCTTGGCTGCTTTCCATCAGGAAGAGCTAACAATTATAAATATCTATGCGCCTAACTCGGGAGCACCCAAATACATAAAGCAATTAATCGCAGGAAGAAACAATCTTATTGACAAAAATGTGCTAATTGCAGAGGACTTTAATACTCCACTGAAAGCAATGGATAGATCAACCAGACAGAAAATCATTAAGGAAACAATGGACCTGAACGACACATTGGAACAGATGGAACTGATAGATATATTTAGAACTCTGCATCCTAAAGATAGGAAATTTACCTTCTTTTCGAGTGCACATGGCACATTCTCCAAGATAGACCACATACTGGGACATAAAGCAGCCCTCCATAAGTATAAACAAATAGAGATCATACCATGCACACTTTCAGATCACAATGCTATGAAACTTGAAATTAACCACAGGAAAAAGTCTGGAAAACTTTCAAAAATGTGGAA
>NC_043705.1:135490477-135527121 GCF_006229205.1 Suricata suricatta | reverse complement strand
GAAGTAAGCCAGGCAGAGAAGGACAGAAACCATATGTTTGCACTCATAGGTCTAGCAGGAAAACAGGAGAGACCTAATGGAGAACCAGGGGGAGCGGAGGAGGGAGAGAGAGTTGGGGAGAGAGAGGGATGCAAAACTTGAGAGACTATTGAATGCTGAGAATAAACTGAGGGTTGAAGGGGAAGGGGGAGGGGGGAAAAGAGGTGGTGGTGATGGTGGAGGGCACTTAAGGGGAAGAGCACTGGGTGTTATATGGAAAACAATTTGACAATAAAATCTTATGAAAGAAAAGAAATTAAAAAAAAGAATATTTAAAATTGTAGGGATTGCAATCCACAGTGAACATCTAACAGTTACAAATACGGTATCATTTTTTATATAGCAAAACATATATGAGGTACAAATGTAAGAAATACAGATATATTGAAATTTATCTCTTTCTGCAGATGAATGATCACATGAACAAAAATAAGAATAAAATCACAAGGCTGTTCTGATATATAAATAGAATTCCATATCTTAAAACAGAAGAATGTGACTTCTTTATAAATCTCCATGGAATATTTTGCCACTTAATTAGACCAAAAGTAAAGTTTCAAGCAATTATAAAAACAGAAATGAGTTAGGGGCGCTTGGGTGGCTCAGATGGCTAAACATCCTGACTCTGGATTTCTGCTCAGGTAATGATTTTACCATTTGTGAGTTTGAGCCATACATCCAGCTCCATGCTGACTGTACGGAGCCTGCTTAGGATTCTCTCTCTCTCATACTCTCTTTCGGCCCCTCCCATGCACTCTCACCTGCACTCTCTCTCTCTCTCAAAATAAATAAATAAACATTAAAATAAAAGAAGTAAAGTTAAAAAAAAAAAAACCTTCTGCCCACAATGAAATAAAAATCTGTGACAAAACCAGAAAATCCAGGAACGCTACCATCTGAAAAATATTTAAGTCTCCAAAAGAAACTTGGTGTCAAAAATAAAATTAAAACCAAGAATATGGAATATACAGAAAATAGCCACAATGGCATGCTCTGCATCTGAAACTCGCATACAGCTGTGATGTGCTCAGAAGAAAATTCACAGACTAAAACTACTTATATTCATAAATAAAAAACCGAGTCTTTGTTTTCAAGTCAAGAAATCTAAAGGCAATCTCTGAGATTAAGCTGTTAACTCACCAAAATAGAGAAGAAAAAAATTGAGAATATAGAAATAACCATAAATTTTTGTGGAATATGTGAATCATAAAAACTACTGGCTTTCAAAATATTATAATACATGTAAAATCCTAAATGAATGGTTGATGTCATACTTTACCTATTACCACACATGAAACTGCAGTATGTTTCCAAGAATAACCTCTCCCAAAATGCACCAGACTTAGCCAATTTCGCCATTGAGAATTCTACAAATCCTTAAAGGTATGGATAATTTCAAATCCATTTACAATACACATTAGAAAACAAAGGGAAGCTTTTGATTCTAAAAAACCAGCATAACTTCCACACCAATACCTGAGACAACACGTTCACACAAAGAGAAACTACAGACAAATTTCACTTATGTTCTCAATGCAAAAATCTCTAATAGGCACAAGCTGAATTATGCAGTACACTTGGGCTCCTAACAGGCAAGTGAGGAATGTTTAACATTGGAAAATATGTCAATATAATTCTTCATATTAATAAGTAAAAAGAGAAAAGTTCTATGTTCTCCATTAACGCTAAGAAAGAATGGGACAGACTGCATGAGCAGGGGAGGGGCAGAGAGAGAAGGGAGGTACTTGTGGGGAGAAGCACTGGGTGTTATATGGAAACCAATTTGACAATAAACTATTATAAAAAAAAGTTTTCCCAAGTTTATAAATTTGATTATTAGATTATATTTAATATTAACTGTCTCTAAATTGGTCAAAAAAAGGAAAGAATGGGACAAAATTTCATAAAATTTAAAATTTATCCATTTTTTATTTTTTAGACTCTTAATAACAGAAAAATATGGACACATCACCAAGGGCATAATAATGAGTAATATAATGAGCATTTATAAAGTGCCTGTTATTTGCCTGGGGCTGTTATGAGTGAATGTGTACCTATTCAATATTGTTTTTTTTCTCTTTTTTCTAAAGTAATGGCTAAATAATGCAATGGTAGTGGGACTGAAGGGCACAGCGGACAGAGTCAACACTATAGGACTCTTGATTTCGTCTGTAAGTTGAAGGAATCATCTATTTGCCAAACCAACAGAAGAAACATTTGAACTCCACCTCCCAGAATTCTTTCGACCCTCTTGACAGGACACCTTAGAGACTACAAATAAAACACTTTGCTTTTAGCTACCCACTGTTGTATAACACATCAGGTGGCAGACACATTCATTCAGTCTGCATTTATTGAGAACCCGCTGGGTTCCAGATGCTGTTCTAGGTGTTAAAACTACACCAGTACTAATAATCTGTCCTCACGCAGCTGCCTTTCTGGTCCTAAATCTAAAAGCAGAAAGAACTTAGCAACATAAATCTTCTTTATTAGAAGTAAATACCCCCTAGATCTCAGGCACTGAGTAAAATAAAAACAAGAACATGGCCCTTTCCAAGGGAGCCTAGAATGTCCACAAAGACATGAAGGCTGTCTGGAAGCCAATGAACCACAAATACCCTCCACCACGTTCTATTGGCAAAATGAAAGAAGGACGTCCTTGGAAAGTCACTGGACAAAAATGTGAGTGAATCACATCCTTTCGAGGCCAAAGAGCTTGAGATACACTTGTCTACACAGCACGTTCGCTTTAATATTTTGAAATAAAATGACATGTTTTTAAAAAACCATAACATCTACTTTCCATTCACCTTGAAAATGTCAACTGAAACTCAAGAGCCAAGAAACACATGAAAACAATATACTCTGACCTTGAGTTAAAAAAAAAAAAGTAGCATTGCCTCTAAAACATCTCTTCTGCATAAGTACTTTCTGGTATCCAAATACTGCACGTTCGTTACCTCGCGGCACGAGGACCCACGCAAGGCATTCAGCAATCAGGATGTTGTCTAATTTTTAGGGAGATTTTCTTTTCCATCTTCCTGGAAAATCACTTTAATACAAAGATCTTAAAAGGCCAAACAGAGCCACCCTATGTTTTCCACACGAGTCCCTGCCAAAAAGTTAGAAGACAGCTGCCGTGTGATCCTTTTTAAGAGGAAAAACAGAAGATTCTATCTTGGCCACACAGTATCAACTCAGGCCAAAATGGCTAAAAACCTCGCTGGAAGGATGTGGCATCACTATTTCCAAAACCAAAGTAATTATCAACAAGTGGTTAAAATTGGGGGGAAATTATTAAATTGGACTATATTTTACAAAGCCAAGCCATTTCTTTTTATTTTTAATTTTTTTAAATGTGTATTTATTCTTGAGAGGCACAGACAGACACAGCACAAACCTGGAGGGACTGAGAGAGAGGGAGACACAGAATTCGAAGCAAGCTCCAGGCCCCAAACTGTTAGCACAGACCTGCCACAGGGCCCCAACTCATGAACCGTGAATCATGACCTAAGCTGAAGTCGGACTCTCAACCGAATGAGCCACCCAGATGCCCCAAAGGCAAGCCATTTTTAAGGTGCGATTTTAAGAGGCGAAGGCATCCAAGAACATACAAATCCTAACACGGTTTTCTGCTCAACCTAGTACATACCTATGTCATCACCTCCTCCACTCAAGCTCACGTTACTTGTTATAATAATGACATTAAAAGTAATTCCACTCTAGGATCTTCAGGACAGATATCAGAAATCCCTCTTCTGAACTCAAAGGTGTGCTAAGCCAAGTAGATGGCTCAACAGATGACCACACAATGAAATACACTATGGTGCAGTCTCTTGGGCCCTGAGGATTCATGCTGCCTACAGCCATCATGGATTCCATAACCCTGACTTCCTGGCCTCTGGTAGGGCCATTCAAAAGGAAAACACTCTGTGCACGTTACCTACTAATGCATACAGACAAATGGCATCAGACCTTAACAGGAGCTAAACACCCTATGCCTCTATCTCTTCCTTTCTCCTTCCTCTGTTCCTTAGTTGCCTTCTCTGTCCTTGGACCTTCATTCTATTCAAAGCTTGTCTAACTTACCCCTTTGTTCATTCTCTGTTTCTCACTCCTAAGATAGCAGAGGGAGGAGAAAGGTGACAGGACACCACAGGTGCAGAGTCAGGCAAGGAGGCAGGACTTGGGTGGAGGAAGACAGTTGATGGGAAGGCACATCTTGACCTGCCCTCTGCATCTATTTTTCGTCATTCCCTGTCTCTCCAATGACCCACATGACAATGTGGCTGCTTCTGTGGCAACCTCCCCATCTTCCAGGAGCCAGCTCACCGTGCCACTGAATGTTGACGATCGCCCCTCTGAAATGAACTTGCTTTGCCCTATTCTGTTAAGGTTCAGTCGATCTCTCAGCACTAATCTACAAGAACGTGCCTGTGGAAGAAAAGTGTCCTACCCAAGAGCCAGGCCCCAGTTAACATTCCAAGGAACATGTCATTTCTCCTCAACTATAATGTAGTCTTTTTACCGAAACCAGAGAGACTGCTTACAAAATAGAGCAAGGTCGAAGAGAGATGAGAGCATTTGGGAGTTTTGTCCAGATCTAGGACAATGAGATCAAAGTGTGGTCATAATCCTCAGGCCTTGGTTTGAGTAAGCAGCCCCTCCACCAAAATAAGAGACACACCTTAGAACATCCTGATAGCAAAATCTCTTCAAAATACTGATAGGTTTCAGGAGGAAGGTATATTTAAATGGACAGGTTCACATTTGCCTGACTTCCCCAGGCTCGGCAGTTAGGGCAGCTCCCTCTCTTGTAACTGAAACTTGAACTGAAACAAAGTGAAATTTCTCGTTCTTTATCCCTGAACATATGAGACCTCCTTAAGTCTCAATGGACCTATCTGCAAACCGGGACGATAATAAAATTAACACCTCGGATTCTTCATAAGGGATTAATGAACTCATGTGCGCAAAAGCACTTTATGCATGGGAAAATGAGACACGGATGTCCATTACTATTTTTCAGAGAAACTCACAATGAACACTGTAAAATGAAGTTGGTAAATGCAAAAGTTGAGAATAGGTTCTTGAATTCTCTCTAGCTATTCATTAAAGGGATGGTCCGTGCTCTTTAAAATGGAATTTACCAACTTGCTCCATGATGCCCAGATCATATCATCTCTCCCAGCATCCCATCCACCTCAATGGACAACCACCAGTGGGTCCCCACTGTCTTCCCCACCACAGGATGCTTCCTGACCGTATCGCCCACACACTCCTTGTCTCCAGCCCTCATTCTCTACTGCTCACTGTTAAACGTGTGCTCCTTTGTCCCATAATCCTACCTCTTGTTTTTCCATCAGCCTGCTTGACTGATTTGGGGGGGGGGGTGTTAGCTTTTAGTTAAAGCATGTGTTTTGATTTTTAATCAAAGCAACATATTGCAATCTGTTTATCGAGCACACAGAGGAATGCACAGATGAGTCACATGACTCCACACCCAGTGAAATCATATCTCCGTTTAATAGCATAGTGAGTTGTTCCTGGTGCCAGAATAAGTATATCACTTAGCAATGCCAAACAGTGTGATTAAGAAATGCTTTTCAGTTCATTATTTGAATTTTTAGGCTATTAGGCAAACATTTACATTAAGTGGGAACGTGGGGAGAGCTGACTAACTTTTTCAGCCTTAATAGATTTTAAATGTCATGTGCACACAGCAGAAAACCTGCACAATTTAGAGTGACAGCTGACAGAAATGAGGGGGAAAACTTGGTACATGGAGCTTGTGAGAAAATACCTAGACAAAACCTTCCCATTAGAGTTAAGTGTTGGAATTGTGATGCACTTAAATGTTGCAGGTCAACAGAAGAAAGTTAAATGTGTTCAATTTTAAAAGTTCAAGATCTTCTACTCTTTTAGTCAGGGGGCTGTACCTACTAACTTGTTTTCAAACAGTTGATCATGGAGTGGGGAGAGAGGAGAAAGTAACTTTACCATGGAGGAATGTGACAAACACGACCTCAAGCCAACCAAGCAAGGTCACCATCAACAGTGATAAGTCGCGTTGACAGCATGTCCCCCTCATATGAGGTGATGACAGTACCACTTCTCCTATGTGGTCTTCCCTACCACAAAAATCCACAGTCTCGGTCTACCTAAGAGAAGAAAACCAGGCAAACCAAAATGAAGGGACATGTGAGGAGACAGGTGATGAAGAATCCACAATCTGTCAAGGTCATCAGAAACAGGGAAAGTTGGGAAAATGTCAACGCCAAGAGGAGCCTGAAGAGACACAGCAACTAAACACAATTTAGTGCTCTGGAGAAGATCTTGGAAGAGAAAAGGAGTATTAAGAGAAAACTAGTGGGATTTTGGTGAAGTGAGGCTGAGTCAATAATAATATGCCAGTATTTCTTTCATAGTTGTGACAGGTATGCCAGAGTCATATAAGATGCTAACAAGGAAAGCGGGGTGTGCAGTGCACAAATACTTTCTGTACTATCTCTGCAACTCTTCTGTGAACATAAAACTATTCCAAAATTAGGGGCACCTGGATGGTTCAGTTGGTTAAGATCCCAACTCTCGATTTCAGCTCAGGTCATGATCTCATGGTTTGTGAGTTCAAGCCCTGTGTCAGGCTCTATGCTGACAGTGTGGAGCTTGTATGAGATTCTCTCTCTCATTTTCTCTCTCTCTCTGTCCTGCCACAACTTGTGCTCTCTGTCTCTCTCTCTCAAAATAAATGAATAAACTTTAAAAAACTATTCTAAAATTGAAAGTTTATCAAAATGTCAAAGATCACTCACAACTGGAAAAACTGAACTGCTTTCTCTTCTTTTAAGGTTTTATTTTTAAACAGCCTTTACACCCAATGTACCACCCCAAGATTGAAAGTCACATGCTCTACCCAGGCACACACCCCCAAAACTAAACTAATTGCTCTCATTGCAAGCATTTTGTAAGACTGGAATAAATAACTGGTAAATTATGTGGTGGTGTTGTTTTTGTTTCTATATCCTCAAATTCCAGATCGGGGCTCATTTTCATCTTCTCCTTGCCCTTTGTACGCTGGTGGTATGTGTCTTCTGCTGCCACCAGAGAGCCAAGATCAAGCCTCCATCTCTATTTAGCCAGTTCTACCTCACAGGACCCTAAACTCAGTCTCTTTCCTGACTCCTACCCTTGACCTCCACCCTCTGTTCTCTGGGAAGAGCTGACCCATCCATCCAATGATATCAATGTATCAACAGCACTGAAGTAATCTACAACGCTTCTTGTGATAATGTTTAAAGACAAAGAAGTGAATTTAATTGGGAAAGGTCCATAAATTAGGGACAAAGCAAATTTTCCTGGATTTTTTTCATCATGCCCAAGGAATGTTAGAGAACTCACTCTTCACCAAGACACCTGGCTGGAATATATAAACAGAATCCTACTACCCTTGCCAGACTTTCAAGGAAACTGCCAACCAAATGCTTTTGTTTTGTAGGTATCCTCTTCAATCCAGCAGAAAGTTCTTGCCATGGACTGAATTGTGTCCCGCACAAAATTCATGCTTCAAGCCCTAATCGCCAATGAGGCGGTACTAGGAAATAAGATCTTTAGGAGGCATTAAGATTAAAAGTCATAAGGACAGGGCCCTAATCTGAGAGGACAGAGGCCTTATAAGAAGGTAGTCCTCAATGGAGAGCACAGAAAGAAGGCGGTCCTCTGCAAGCCAGGAAGAGAGCCCCACCAGGAACTGAATCAGCCAGCGCCTTGATCTTGCACTTCCCAGCCTCTAGGACTATAAGATACAAATTTCTGTTGGTTAAGCCACCTGATGATTGGGCTTACAGCAGCCCAAACTAATCCAGTTGTTTGTGAAAGAAAAAATGCTTTTAGAATACAGGACCAAACATCATTATGCTATATAAAATGATTCATGTGTTGAAAAGATTAGTTGGTCGATATTGAGAGAAGTGTATTTGGGGAAAAACATAACCATGTCCATTTTTCCCCATTCCAGAACATGCTATCAATCAAATAAATGCAGAGAGATGTTTTTTTCTCTTCATGAAATGCAGAGAGGTGCTACTTTTCACCCAATCACTATCTCCAAATTGTAATATTCGTGCAGTCCATGACCCCCAGATGTGTGACCTTGTAATGAATGTCCTTCCATTTCTAGATAAGATTCATCCATATTTGTCCAAGGGAAGTAATAATATACAATCTTACCTTTTTTTTTTTTTTGCCCTGGGATTTTAAGAGGGTTCTGTGTGAATTTACACGTAAATTCAATGAACATTCCCCCAAATGGGGCTCTCTTTTAAGAACAGCAGAAAATTGCTTCAGTTTGTGAATAAACAAAAGAACTGGAACATAAGATCAACTTCCTTAATTATGAGCAGGTAGGTGATGATGTTGTTAATCTCACCGTCAAAATATCAAGACTCAATTTATTTCTATCTTTTCAAAATAAAGGGCTAGGCAGTATTTCCTGGGACCTCTCACAGTGGACTTCTTTATATTTACCAAATCATTCCAACTCATGGACGTTGATGCCTGCTACTCGTCAGTTAAGATTACAAATAAGAAAAAATAAGGTATAGTTAAGCAAAACCTTTCATTTGCTGACAGCATTCTATTTTGTCTCTTTAGCTTTGATGATTGAAAGAGCTTCAAAAAGAGTATTCTTGTTGAGAAAGAAAGAAGTCAGCTCAGAACTAAAGAACTCTCTCTGGTTTACCACCACTTGGAGAAGGACAAAGAGACCTCTGGACCCCAGGAACCAGGATTTGGAGGCTCACTCCACCAGGTTTATGGCTGTGGGGGTTTGGAGTATGTGATGACTAATGTGCTTACAGCTTCAACAACTAAAAACCTAAAGGGAATCCAAAGTCCTGATTCAAAGGACTGTGAGAAGCAGGAGAAATTCTTTGGGTTGGCTATTCCCAAGGTTTTAAGTTTGTGGCACAAGAGCTAAACAGGAGGATAAACAATGATCTCAATGTAGCTTTCTGTTGTAACATTTTTTTTAATTTTTCAAATTTATATTTGAGAAAGAAGTGAGGCAGAGAGAGAGAGTTGGGGACAGAGGATCTGAAGTGGGGTCTGTGCTGACGGCAGCAAGTCTGATGCAGGGCCTGACCCCATGAAGAACCATGAGATCATGACCTGAGCTGAAGTTAGACGTTCAACCAACTGAGCCATCCAGGCACCTCTCTGCTGTAATAATTTTAAAACAGCCCAGCTAGTGCAGAAATACAGGCTGTAGCTGCCACATTTTCTAAAACAGTACAACACTTGCCTTCCATTATAGTGCTCTGTAGGAGGCTGGATAGCTGGAAATTCTAGCTTAGCTATTCTGTGCTAAAAAGTTTTAAAACACTGAAAGAGAGACAGACACTGAAACAGAAGAATATGCTAGCTGTATTCAAGCTTACTTAAGTGGACATCCTGAAGTATCTCAGTAGGCCTTTGATCAGTTTTCTCAAAGAAGATAATGTTTCAAAGGACTCCCTTTCATTTGACGCCATGGTAGATGTCCTCTTTGAGGAGACTGCATTTAAAGTAGGGTACAGCCACAAACGAACAGGATTTCACTCATCAGTCTATGGGGACTTTCAAGAACACCTTGAATTGGTACTTAGTCTTTCTCTGCCTTCAACTATAAAGCCGTCATTTAAAAACACATACTCACTAACATTTGACACTTTTTCTACCCTTGGCACAAACGTCCAACTCTAATCAGTACTGACCCTTGTCCAAAAGCATGTGCACAATGGTGATTTTTGGAGAAGAGGGAATAAGTGTCCCATCCTTCCAGGACCTGTTCCCCACCCCCACCTGCTGATTCTTCTTCAGCTGTCAACGAGGCACCCTGCTGGCAGTCCCCTCCCGTCTGTCTCCTCACTCAGCGCCCTCCTTACCACCACCACCCCCAGACTCTCAGTCTCCCACCCTCCCCCGCACTGCTCTGTGCTGCCCACCCAGCTCCATTCCTCCCCCAAACCATGGCTGGCCTCAACTTCCATGGCTTTCTTTTGAAATATAAGTGGAGTGTTTCTAGAAAGTCACTAATACATCTTGTTTTAAAGACCTAAGGTCCACATGAAATGAAAAGGCAGTGGAAAGCTGAGATGAGGAAAGAGTCCTTTGCCCTATGTTTCCTGGTGAAGATGTGGAAGCATTCTCGTATACTCCTGGTGGGAGTATCAGTTGGTACAAGTGCTTGGAAAACGTTTCGGTAGCCTCCCCTAAAGCTCTATATACACATGCTGCATGACCCAGTGCCTCTTACTGTATATGGTCCAAATTCTTCACTCTGCCCTGTGTCCATGCTTGTCACAGAACTGGAGTGGAGATGCGGAGAAAGAGGTTTCTCACCTCCCCACACCCAGAAATCAATTCACCTAAGCAACTCCACATGTGGTGCTAAGTATCCAGGCAAAATGGCCACAGTGCACAAGCCTTTTGTACCATATTAACGGTCAACTCTGAGGTAAGCATTCATATCTGAGGTAAGCATTCATGTCTGCCTCCAGTATTTACTCTCCACACAGTTAACTCATGCTGAGTTAAACTCACTCTCCCCTCTTCTAGAAATTTCCCTCAGGAAGTCCCCTCATTGTTCACCACATTCAAGGCTTAAGCAGATACTGATTTTTAGTACTGTCACAGTGCACACAGTACAATCCACACTGGATCGTAATTTATGTGTTTTTGTTCTCCAGTAGGCTATACGCCCCTCTAGTGTGGGAGATATAACTTACAGGTGATTCCTAGTGTCTACCTCATGGCTGCATGCAAGCATCGTAGGATGAACACTGTTATTCTTACCCATAATTCTACTCCTGCCTCTCCACGCCATCAACCCCTGACTCTGGTAAATGAACCAACTCAGTGCCCCCTACTATGTAAGACCCTCCTTGATCTCTCTTACTACGCTGACCTTTCCCTTCTCTGAAGCCCTGGGACCTTCAGTTGCTGTAAATATCCTCCATTACTCCCCGAGAGCTTCTCTTTTACATGTACCTTCCCAGCTGGATTTTAATTACCAGTGTCCACAATTTGGTCACTTTTTTTCTAGCTGTACTTATACAGTCACAGATATGTTCAGATATATAGATACAGGTCTATCCGTCTATTCAACTACTAAATGGAATTAGAAGACACATGTTCTGTAACCTGCTCTTTGTCTTCATTAATAACAGGTTGGAAATTTTTCCAAGTCAACACATTTCATTGACTTCCTAGCACTCCGCTGCGTTGGGGTGGCATCATTTACATAACCATTCATCAGCTCTTATGGATGAGCATTTAGGTCATTTTCAATATTTCTCTATCACAAACAAGGCTGAAACCAATATCTTCATACATCCATCATTTCAGACTCGTATAATTATATCCTGAGAGTAAACCTCTTAAGGTATGATTGCCAGGACAAAGATTTGAACATATTTTATTTTATATTCAGATAAACATTCCAGACCACTCTCCCAAAACACACTATTAGTCGAGCGGCCCCAAATCCTTGGTCCAGAACCACTCCCCCACCATATCCCACTCTTTGAGACTGATTCATTATTCTGTTTCCTAGATGGACAAAAGCCTGGCAGCCTACAGTCCTGCATCTTTGCCTTAAGAGCCTATGTGTTGGGGGCGGTGGGGGGGGAGGTGGGAGCTACTGAAAGCCGCTATCCAATAGAATTCTTTCTTATTGTCACAAGTAAACATTTCATACCTCACTCTTAACGTTGCCAGGAAAACACATGAAAAGATACTTAGCCTCCCCACTAACCAAAGAAATGCAAATAAAATAGTAATGATGTTTTGGGGATTTTTTTGTTGTTGTCATCATTTTTGGGTGAAGGCAAAGAGTAGTATTTTTTGTTGATGTTCAGTGGGAGGAAAAGGCACTTATGTCCATTTTTTGGTTCTTTTCCCTAACTGCATTAGTTAGCACTTCCAGAATAACCTCAGATAACTTGTAACAGCTGCATTTCCAGTATCTCACTCATTAAGCATGAAAAGGATTTTGGTTGAGTTTTATATTTTTATTTATATTTTGCTCACAATTCTAAGTTAATGACTTTCACCAACTGCATTTTTGTGCATCTGTTAAGCACACAGTGATAAATAGGCTTATAATGGGGGTGATGCAAGACAGACAGTTTCTACCTGCCTCTCTTTTTCTGTATTACAAAGAAATTTTTCAGCTTTTATCCAGACATGAGATTTGATCCAAACTGGATCAACGTGGAAAGACATAGCTAAAACGCACCTTCCGAGTATATATATGACATAAGAATAGTAAATGTAATCAAGAGCCATGTCACAAACCATATCAAGCCCTGTTAATTCATCTTAAAGAAACTGAACCAAATTCTGGCAAGACTCAGTCTGATATAAATAAATCACGATCAAGCAAAGATAGGTATAAAACCACAAGGGAAGACTGCCTACAAACAGCTCTCACAGCAAAATCAGAGAGCCATTTCTTCCCCTTAATCAGAGACACAAATGGAGCCCAAGAAGTTTCATCACACCCTCCCAAAGTTGATGAAATAAAGTGTCCCCTGATGAATCCAATTGCAGGAATTGGCACCTTTTCTAAATTCTGCTTCCTCTATTTGGCTAAGAATGAGTCTGTTAAAATATTAAGATATGCCAGTAAGTGGTATCATGTTTTCTCCCTCCACCTGCAGCTGGTCATGCTATCTTCAAATTAAGTGCATCTCTCAGTTTATTACTATGATCACACAGCAACGTGTCATTTGGACCACACAGCATAAGTTACATTAAAGTAGCATGATCATTTAGATTGTATAAAATAAATACTATGATAGTCAATGCACACATTTTACAAGCAGTCAATGATCCATTTAATTTCTTTTCTTGATGCATTGTCCAATGTTATACACATGGCTGGGCACATGTGGAGGACAGAATACTAAGTCAGGTACGGGTCCTGCCCTCCAGCGCCATGATAAAAATGTGTGGGTGATCACAGAAGCACAGAAAAGGTAAAGTACCATGGCAGTTGCAAGGCAGAAAAGATTACATACATGCTGGAGTGTTCGAAGATGTCTTGGTCAATAAGTGGCCTTTAGATTAGACTTGGAAAGCCAGAGGGGCCTTCTCCATGTTGAAAATAGAAAAAAGGCATTTCTGGATGAGAAAGCAGTGCTTTCAGCTCGGGAACTGAGACAGGAGTTGTGGGTTGTGCTAGAAAAAACAAGGATAACTCTTTGGCAGGATCACGGATTATTGGAAGCATGGAAGTGGGCGTATATTTAATAGCCTAGATGTTGCTAACACAAATAAGACCTGACCACCATGCTGGGAGCATGAATGTCACTCTGTAGGCAACCAGAAGCTCCTGGAAGGGCTCCCAAGAAGCATGCTCAGAGTTGTTTATGGCAGAAAGGGAAAAGTCTAAGTATTTTAGCAAAGATTGCACACAAAATTAAGTGTGCTATTCTTCACACTTCAAGACACTTGTATTCTATAAATTGAGTATTAAGTGATGGATGTACAACTGATAGAATTGGCTTATGGCAGAGACTGCTGACTGTTGCTCAGTACCTATTCATTGCTTTCTTGTTTAAGAATTCCCAAAATTCAGTTGGTCACAGGCTGACCAGAATAAATGCCACACACTTCCTGGCTTCTCTTGAAGATAAATGTGATCATATTTAGTCATATGGCCCACCTGTCCCATAGCCCATGGGGCATAGTCTGAAATGCTGTGCACAACTTCTGGGAGATAGCTTCTAGACACTTTAAGACATTTCTAGAGGGATGTGCTTAGCTTTCTTTTTCCTTCCTCCAAGCTGGCATATGGATGCACTGTCTGGAGGTAAAACAGACGCTCTGGGTAATAAGATGAACTTGAAATGGAGGTCGCATATATCTGGACAATAAGAGAGGAAGAACCTGGACTCTGACACATGAAGCACCTTCACAGCCCAGGAGCATCTTACTTGGCACTTTTATAAAAAAAGAAATGGTTGTCTCTTCTGAGTTGGAGATATTTTAGATAGCCACCACTGGCATCCACAGCAAATCTTCTCTGACATGGTTAGGAAGTAGCGAAATGGGCTTTCTGTAGCTCCATGTCCAGCAAATCTGTTGGTTTCACCCAAGGCAAGAACTCGAAGAATTCTGTAAAGGGTGGAGCAAAGCCCTACTGGACAATCCAATAAACCTGAGACACTGCATCCAACAACTGGAAAAAAACACATTCTTTTCCAGCACACATGACACATACTTGGCCAAAATTCAAGTCTCAACAAATACTAAAAAAATTAATCCTTATCCACTATATTTTCTCATTAGTAGACAATTAGGCAAGAAATCAGAAACACAAAGATGATCCTCATAAAAAGTTTAAAACTTAATTGCATGATGATTTGTTAATGTCAATCTCCCAATTAGATGGTATGCTATATGACAGAAACTGACAGATTGCACTGGCTCCCCCAAAAGGAAAAAAACATAATAATGTAAATATAAAAATTTTAAATTAATAAGCTTAACCTTAATAAAAACAAAGGATTTGAACATGTAATTCACAAGCACAGGGAAATACCTTTGATCAGTAAATGTAGGAAGCCATATTTAATCTCCCTAGTAATGAGGGAGATGCAAATCAAAAAAGCAAAGTATTCCTTTTCTGCAACATTAAAAATTAATTTATTAATAATTAATAATTGATAATTTCCTGTGTTGGTCAGAATAGGGGAAATGACCACCGTCCTACAATGCTAATGGAGAATCATACTCATACAGTGCTGACTGTGGGCCATTTGGAAATGTCTATCAAAAATTTAATGGTGCACCCTCTATAATGCAACACTTCTACATCTAACACAACCCTACAGTAATATACCCAATGTGTGTGTGTAGAGTTCACGGCCGCGTTTTACAACAGTGAAAATTTATAAACTAACTAAATGTCCCTCAACAGGAAAACTTAAATGAATTGTTAGATTCATCCTGAAGAATACATGCATTAGTTAAAAAAATAATAGAGGGTCAAATACACTGTCAAACAAAAGAAACTGCAGAACAAGACAGGTAGTAGGAAGGCGAAATACTGTGAATACACAGAATTTGTACATATGTAAATAGCACATTATTCACAAAGTCTTAGAAGGTGACAATCTTCAGAGTGAGCATTTGGATTCGTGTAATGGATTGGGGGTGGGGCTTGGGAGGTAAATAAAGGGAGGGATTTTCCTCCCCAAATAATTGTTTAATTACTTAAATTTTAACATACATTTTAACAGTATTACATTTTCCTGAATTACTTGTATAGTTTAAAATAGTTGAGCAAATTATTAGACATAACTCGAATCCCACAGTGATTTGTGGTGGCTCATAAACTAGGATTCAGGCTCCCTATTGGGAAATGTTCTTGCCATTTTCTCAAAACTATTTAAATTTAATCCTGTAGATCTTGGCGCAACGGAAACTGAAGCACCTTGGAATAAGATGCATTTTTCTAGACTACTCATTCTTACAGCAGCTTGAGAATGAAACGGAGCAATGCCTCTTAAGCACTTTGCAAAATGTTCGGCGCACAAGTGTTTCATAAATGGCGGCTATTACCAGGAAGTATCTCTAGAAGTAGTGATTGTAGTGTGACACAAACTTTACAACAAATGTGCTTGTTTCCCAAGCCATGTCTTCTCATCAGCCACGGTCAGCCTGAGAAAGTGTGTACACGGGGAAGTGCCCAAACGTACTCTTAACCTCCTCCTCCAGCTCGCTCTCAACAACCATTCTTAAGATATTTTCAGTCCTCAAAATGACATGTTGGGATTCACTTACATAAGCACTTTCCTAATCTGCATCACTTTCCATTACTGTTCACTTTGCAATCAAGTTAGCTTTAATCCGTAAATATCTGGAAGTGAATAAAGCCATGTGTTTGTTGTACCAAGTTCTGAATGGATTTACTATGTCTATACAGTTAAAAAGATAATAATGGTATAATTTGATGATGGAATAGCCACTTTGCAGGCACTGTTTGGTTCTGATCAGACATCTAGAAGAAATTCCATTATCAGACTCTAAAAGCATCTGAGAAGTGGGTTCTCTCATATCTAAAGTGCTAGACAAACTCAGACCCATACTTGATAAGGAGCTTTGTATTACTTTTCATATCATACACTGTAACCCATGTATAGTTAGCACCTTATCTATGGTAGGGAGTCTTGTCTCCAAATTACAAACTACACTGCCTTCAACAATGTTGTTCTCTTAGTCCTTTATGGGAATAGTAATCTTCTGCGAGCATGGAGCTGGTTAGGTAATGGTTTTAATACAGAACATGCAGTGCAGATACATTTTCAACGTATTTCTCTCCTGACTCTCAACGAAACTTTATGCTATTTTATTGAAAACTGTCCCAGTTTTGTACCAACCCTTTGCTGTGACATTGCCATAAAGATTAATATCCTCAGCATTTGCTCAAGGTTTAACTGCTGAAAACATGTTATTGATCATTTAATTTACTGTGTTTGTCATTTAGTACCCTATCTTTCGCAGCTCAGAGAAAAAAGGCACTTCATATATACTATAAATAATTATTCTTACTGTATCAAAATCTGGTGAAGAATATTTTTCTAGGTGGCCAAACTAAAGAGCTACCAAGATGTTCAGCTATAAATCAACCATTCTAATGTATGCAATTATATCATGTTTAGCTTTTTAAATATTCCCCCAAACTTACTTTGGCCTAGTAATACATTTTAATTTTTGGTAAGGCAGAAGTACTATATGTACATTTTTATGTAAAAATACAGTTTTTATTTTATGTATTTATTTACTTATTCACTTAAAATTCCCCACACTGTAGCCTTATTTAAAATACATTTAAATTTTTAAAATATTTATTTATATTGAAGAGAGAGACAGAGAGAGGCAGAGTGACAGAGAGAGAGGGAGACACAGAACCGGAAGCAGGCTCCAGGCTCTGAGCTAGCTGTCAGCACAGAGCCCAGTGCGGGGCTCGAACCCATGAACCATGAGATCATGACCTGAGCCGAAGTCACAAGCTTAACCAACTGAACCACCGAGGCACTCCTAAAATATTTAATGAATATTTATTATTTTATTTAATTTAATATTTAATGAATATTATTATTTATAGTCACATCATCATCTAACAGAAGCTTCAGCGTCCTACAGGCCCCAGCCCCACCTGTGACTCTCAGAAACCAGAGTTGAAATGTTTTTCCCTGACAGAACATAACATTCCTTGTACCTTTTGCCATGTTCTCATATACTATTTGATAAATGAGTTACTCGATCAAGAAGGCATGGACAGTGTTACAAACCAATTTCTTTGAGTATTTATCCATTGTTTATTTTCAGGTCATATTTTCTATGCATAAAAAAGAGAGTAACTGTGGCCTTCTTGATCTGGAAAGGGTATGCATGTGAGTCCAGACAAATAATATTTGTCTAATGCACACGATTATTAGTGTTCTTGAAATGCCTGTACCTCTAAAAGAAAATCATATTTCCCATTTAGAAAAAGAAAATTCTAGTTATCTCTCCTTTTTTCCTTGCTCTATTTCTTCGTTATTTCCAGGGTTAACAGAGCCTTACCTGGGGATTCACAGCCAGCCAGAGAGAATCACCCTCCACATCCCCTCCCACCAGTGATGAACCTCAGGAGACATCCGGTGCCTAGTTACTGCTTAATTACAGTTCCTCTGGTTGTTAACTAAGAACTCAAGCTGCTTGGAAAAATTTTCTCCCTCAAGCAAGATGACTTGCCATTAGTAAAACAATCAGTAGTAATTAAAAACCTCATTTTCAAATATAGTTCATAAGTTTTACATCAAGAAAATTGCTTGTCTAATTCTCTTTTAAAATGTTGCCCAGAGCAAAATAAAAGCCTCTTTAAAAACTTAAGCCAAACAACAACAAAAAAGCTAAAATCCAATCAATGACTGTTTTTCAAATAACAAAACTGCCCCAAATATGTATGAATCCAAAAAAGGGGTTTTTGTCTTATTGACAAAAATATCTAAAATACTTGATCATGGATATAGTGCAAACATTTTGGCAGAGACCACTAGGTGCTAAAATTATCTTCTATTTAAATTTGTTGTGCCCGGATAGTCAATGGGCAATCAAAATGCGATGCATTCCCTGAAATAACTTTTAATGGATTCAACATTCTGCTTGCGTTCACATACTTCATACTCTTCAACTATTTAAGAATTAGCTATTCCAAAATATCTGAACAGAGTAAAAATTGACTCCCCCGAAGTGAAAAGTGTAAAGGAAAAGAAAAAGAAAGCAGAAATGTAGAAATGTTTGATTTGATCAAGATCAAATAGAAAAACGAGCACCGTTTTTGAAACAAGTTAGGTGAACAACAGCAGACGTCAAAGCCTTATAAGTGAATGAAAACTGGCCCACATTTATTTTCAAACAAGATGAAAAGGTAGAGAAACATGTCTGACATTAAGGGAATTCTGTGCACCAGGAGATACATTTCAAGAACACCAGTGGAGTTACCAGGAAACACTAGAGGGCAGAGTTGCATAGTGAAGTTCTTTTGACGTCTAATTGGGGAACCGAATACCAATGTTCAGATGCTCGCTCCTATACATCCTCACAACCTGCCACCTCTGACGTGCTTTGAAAGGTATTAAACTTTTAACTGATGACCTAAACTTATCCACTACAAAGGCAACGAAGCAAATACAAAAAACCCAGAGAAGGACTCCATGGAGAATGCTTTTTCTCAGAATGATCTGTCTTCCCTCCTACATGTTTATAAATATAAATCTCACTCCCCATGAAATGACCATCACCTTTCTTCTGAATAAAAGATTCTTAACAACCCACTTTGCTTATGGCCTTTGAAAGCCATGGGTTGTAAGTTATACATGACATTTCCCATCAAATTTAGGGAACTGATTATTCCATTTTGGTTGACTAAGTACCATAAGTTCAAACCAAGTGCCTCCATATTTTTAAGTTTCCGGAAGAGAAGAAAGAAGTGTTTGTTTACCCTTCAAAACTCCTTTATATTCATATTCTCTGTCAATGGCAGAGATTCAAATAGATGGGCTTCCCAGCATCCAGTTCGTTGATTAATGGAAGCCATTTATTCCAAATGGATTTTGAAAGTCCAGATATCAGTTTCTGTAGCTCCAAAAGCAACATAAAAAGTCATTTACCCTCTTTTGGTCAATGCATGATTTTTATAGTGACCAAGTCATGTTCAGTATCTCCCAATTATATCGCCTTGAAAATTACAGCCTCAAACATTCTCCAAATAGCCAAGTTTCCCAGATGACATTCAGTAGCTGATGGAGCTTCTCTTCAAAACAATCCACCTCAGAAATTGTATGTTTTTCAACATCAGGATAAAATAGGCCCAATAATCACTTTTTACTTGTTTTATTATCACTATATTTATAAAAATCATTATCAAAAGTAATTATAATCCATGGGGCACCTGGGTGGCTCAGTCAGTTATGCATCCAGCTTTGGTTCAGCTCATGATCTTACGGTTCATGAGTTCAACCTCCCCAGCCAGCTCTCTGCTGTCACTGCGGAGCCTGCTTCATATCCTCTGTCCATCTCTCTCTCTCTTCCCCTTCCCCACTAGTGCTCTCTCTCTTTCTCAAAAATGAATAAACATTAAAAATAATAATTATTATTATGATCCAAGGGCACCTGGCTGGCTCAGTTGGTGGAATGTGCTCCACTTGATCTCGGGGTCGTGAGTTTGAGCCTCATGTTGGGCATAGAGATTACTTTAAAAATTATTATAATCTAAAGTAGGCTGAATTTCTCATACATCATGGCTTTTATTTAAAATCTTAACCCCCTGATAATTCTGTAGATTGAACAGTAAATAACTCAGGAAGAGCAAACTGAGCATTGAGATTCTAAAATACATCTTCACTATTCTTCTTCCCTTGACATCCATCTGATTGTACTCTTTGTCCTTGCTTCTAAAACCAATGTATTGAATCTTCACCATAATATCCTGGAGATTACAATGGATCAAGGAAATTGGCCACCATCAAGGCTTTTAATATATTGATGCAAATTATAAAACTATAGGCTACAAATATTGACCTTTCCAGTTCCTAGAAAACTGAAACCCAGAATGAAATGTGTTTCAGTAAGAAAATTAATAATTCACTAACATACCCTATTTCTAGAAGGCAAAAAATTTTTAAATCCTGTCAATCAAAGTCAAAGATCATGGATTGGTAGCCTTCTCTGACCAACCTACATAAAATTTAACCACCTCTTCCCAAGATTTCATACTTCTCCTTCTTTGCTCAATATTTTTTCCCCTAGCAATTGCTGCTTAATTAATTTGCTAATTAGTTGACTGCAACATATACCTGGATAGCATCTGTCTCCCTCACTGGGTTGTATGCCCTCTGAGGGCAGGCATTTTATTTCTTTTACTATTTTGTTCATCCCCTGCCCATATAACAGTGCCCATCAATTAGTAATTAAATATTTGTTTGATTATTTAAAGAATGAATAAACAACAAATACAAAATCTGGCAGAATTGTATGTATTAAACTCTTGTTCTAACAAGGTTATAAGTCAGAAATTAATAAAGCATAATCAAATGCCAAGAACTTTGAGAATGCTACTTGATTTAATTTTCCCCAACAATACAATGGAATTAATATATATAATATCACTGCTGGTCACACAGCTTTGTTAGAGGTTAAGCTAAAATTTGGGCCCTGGTCTGCATATTGCTAAAGTTCACATTTTTTCTATTGTATCACACTGACCCTCATATAATCTTAACCCCTCGAGAAGATGTGTAACAAATATTTTAAAGGATGGGTTTAAGTTACAAAGGCTAATTGTGTCAACATACTCCTACCCAGGAGGCTCTGGACACCTGGAAGAAGCAGTTGGATATTTATGAATGGCAGTAAGTATCTCCTTGATACTTGAAAAGCAATCCCTCAATTACCCACACCAAGTCTCAAGTGACCGGAAAAAGGAAGATGATGAAAAGTCACATAGTTCCTTCATGAACTATGGGAGAAGACAACTGAACCAACACACAGATAAACAGAATTGATTAGGGATCTGAAACACATAATCTCAAACAGCACATAATCACCATGATTACAGAATCATAGAATCTCCTAGACTGATAACTTCACAAAGAAAACTAGCTCAACATGTACTGATTTTCATAAGGCTCTGTTTCAGGAATAACCATATGCAGGTTCAAGTTCCCATAGCCAACAATCCTACTATGTGCTGTCTGCAAGGATACACTTCAGATTCAAAGACCAAATAGATTGAAAGTAAAAGGATGAAAAAAGATATATATCCAAACAATAATCAAAAGAGAGTTACAGTGGCTATGCCAGTGGCTGTTACCACAATATCAAACAAAAACAGACTTTAGGATAAAAGTACTAGAGACGGAGGATATTTTGTCATGATAAGACAGTAAGTCTCTCAAGAAGATATAACACTCATAAACATATTTGCTTCCAATAACAGAGCCCCAAAATACAAAATGCAAAAACTGACAGAATTGAAGAGAAAAACAGACAATTCAATCCTAGTTGGAGATTTCAATACCCCATTTTAAGCTAGAGAGATCAACAGAAAATAGAAACCTTGAACAACACTATCAATCAATTATACCAAGCAGACATTTATAGAACACACCACACCACAACAGCAGAATATACATACTTCTCAGAAGTACATGGAACATTCTTCAGGACAAACCATATGTTAGGCCAAAATCCCCTACCTAAAATACTTTTGGGCCATATATGTTTCAGAATTTGAAATTGTCCAGACTTTTAAAATATAATGTAGTACATTATCAACATAAATGGAACATTCCACATCTTCACCAGGGTCTAGGTCAACATCCTATTAACTAATCACAGTATTTCTACAGCAAAACACATGAATATTGACCTTAACGGATAGATAACAACTATCAGGTCAATTCAGATATTCTATCAAATGAATTACAAAAAACAAAACCAAAATTTAAACACCTGCTGCTTCTACTTTCAAACATTTTTCAAGTGGATCTACTTTTCTTCATCTCTGCTGCCATCATGACCTACTGTTTTGTCCTTCCCATCCATTCACCAAGGGAGCCTTCTAACAGCATTCCTGCCTCAGCCCAGCCTCTCTCTGACCCAGCATCCACAAAGCAACAAAAGATATCTATTATTACTGTTATATTATTCCACCGCTTGAGACTTCCCAGGGTCTTCGGCCTGCTCTTAGAAGGAAACGCAATTCCTCATAGTGGCCTGTGTGGTGAGGTGCCCCCCCTGCTTCCCTGAAGACACCACTTGCTCCTCCTCGGTCATGGTCCTCTTTTTATTCCCTTGAACATACCCAGCTCTTTCCTCCTCACAGTCTTTGGTTTACTGCCCTCCCTTTTAGCAGGCTCTTCAGAGTTTTTCAAAGGGGAGATATCATCAACCTTAGGTCTAAGCTCAGATGTCATTTCCTCAGGAAGACTTTCCCTACCCCTTCTATCTAGGTAGTCTTAGACTTCCCCATAATTTTTTTTAATAAACTGAATTTGGGAGCAGTTTTAGATTACATAAAAGTTGCAAAGATAACATAAAGAGTTCCTTTGTACCCTACACACACATTAACATCTTACATTACTATTATACATTTGTCACAATTAATATGCTAACACTGGTACATTACTATTAACTAAGCTCCACACTTCACTAGGATTTCACTAATTCTTCCCCAATGTCTTTTTTTTTTTTTTTCTGTTCCAGCCTCTCATCCAGGATACCACCACATCACATTTAGTCATTACATCTCTTTAGCTCCCTCTGGTCTGTGACAGTTGTTAGGGCTTTCCTTGTTTTTCCTTTGAAATGTGTAAGAGGCATTTGTAGACTATCCCTCAATTTGGTTTGAGTTGATGTTTTTGTCATTATCAGACTAGTTTATTGGTTTTTAAGAGGAAAACCACAGAGGTTAAGTAGTCTCATCACAATCTAACAAGGGCATATGTTATGAATATGACTTATCACTGGCAAGTTTAACCATAAACCTGGATAAGGTAGTATTTGCCAGGTTTCTCCACTGGAAGGTTACTCCATCGCTTCCTCCCACCATAATACCAATCTACTCTTGGGAAACAAGTCACTAAATACAGTCCCCACTCAAGGAGTGCACAGAGACAGACTCCACCTCCTGGAGGGGAGAGGTAAGAAAATAAATTATTTGGAATTCCTCAGTTAGGGAGATTTGTCTCTTTTCCCCCATTCACTTATTCAATCCTTTATTTATATCAGTATGCATTCATGGATATTCATATTGTAGTTTGAGCTATAATCTAATACTATGTTATTTATTTCATTGCTCAGATTGTTTCAGATTTGGCCACAGGGGGCTCTTTCAGGTTGGTCCTTCTGCCCCTTTGTTATGTCTCCAGCCTTTCATTTTTGAGCACTTCCTTACTTTCCAGCACAAGCCACTCCAGCCTCAAATGTAAGAATAGCATTTTGTATGTGACTGTTTGCTTTTATTGGGAGGCGGTACTGGAAACTAAGATCTGGTGCTGGGTGAGTTTATTATTACTGGAATTTCACTATGATTAGGCCCTCTCAATGGACAGAGCTAGGAAGTGGATGTGTGTATACTAACCCATGTATAGGCACATATCTATAAATAGGCATATCTATCTTAAGCAAAACATGAATTTATACTGATGTCTCCAACTGTAATCCAGCACCACATGGCTAAGTCTAGTAGCCCTGTTTTATTTTTTTAAATAGTTTATTATCAAGTTGGTTTCCATATAACACCCAGTGCTCTTCCCCACAAGTGCCCCTGTCCATGACCATCACCACCTTCCTGTTCCCCACTCCCTCTTCAGCCCTCAGTTTGTTCTCAGCATTCAAAAGTCTCTCATGATTTGCCTCACTCCCTCTCCCCAACTCTTTCCCTCCACTTCCCCTTCTCATGGTCCCCTGTTAGGTTTCTCCTGTTAGACCTATGAGTGAAAACATATGGTATCTTTCCTTCTCTGCCTGACTTATTTTGCTTAGCATGACACCCTCCAGTTACATCCATTTTTTTACAAATGGCCAGATTTCATTCTTTCTCATTGCCATGTAGTATTCCATTGTGTATGTGTATATACATAGAATTTAAAATAAGAAGCATTTATATACAAGAATTTAAAATAAGCATATATATATATACATACACTATATATATATATATATATATATATACCACATCATCTTTATCCATCATCAGTTGATGGACATTTAGGCTCTTCCCATGATTTTAGCCCTGTTTTAATCACTCACTTTATTTCCATTAGAAGTATTAACATAATCTATAATTACCTAGTTTTTAAAATTTATTTGCACATTTGTTTACAGTCTGTCCCTCATCATCAAGAATTTAAAATAAGAAACAGAGGTTTGCCATTTTACCTAACTCTGGAGCTCCTGGGTTTAAACAGTGCCTGCTATTTGATAGAAGTTCATTTGTTGAAGGAGTGAAAAAATAATCTACAGAAAAGTATTAGTGATATAATTCTTAGTAAGTAAGAAATAACAAAGATGAAATATTTTGAGGCTACCCCTTGACACAAGTGAATCATCTTCTAGACCAAAAATAAACACATATTAATCCATTGTTATGCCCTGTTATACTAATAATCTCCACACATTCATCATCACTTAGCACTGAAATTTTCCCTACAAGCAACTCCAAGAATGGTTAGTGTTTTCACCCTAAAGTTTCCTGTAGTAAAGCTCAATCATGTCCAAAATTAAAGTAGCATATTTCTACCTCAAATTTTCTTATCTGTAACAGAGACTACCTTCAGTCTCAGTGGTGCAGGCAGAAGTAGCAAGATTAGTTGCCCATTGTTACATGTTTCACCAAATTACTCACAAAAATTTCAATATCCAAAAGTCTCCCTCCATATTCTAAGAACCATGTGTCATTCAAATGTACCCAACAAATCTTGACACAATGTTGTAATCTTGTTGGCTTAGCATATTTTCACTTCTTTATACTATGTCTCAAATTGCTGAGAAGCCATATCTAGATTGGAAAATGACTTTAATAGAAGCCTTAACAGTAAGAGTCCCTCATGAAGGGTACAAGAAAGCAGTCTCAGAAGGATGAAAAGGTGGTTTTATATCCATGATTTTCTTTCACCTTCCATGAGCAGCTGTGTGGCTCAGTCAGTTGAGTGTCTGACTCTTGATTTTGGTTCAGTTCATGATCCCAGGGTCATGGGATCAAGCCCAATGTGGGGCTCCGTGCTGAACATGGAGCCTGCTTAAGACTTTCTCTCTCTCTCTCTCTCTCTCTCTCTCTCTCTCTCTCTCTCTCTCTTTCTGCCCCTCTCCCCTGCTGTCATGTATGCCCTCTCTTTAAATTTAATTTAATCTAATTTAATTTTTTTTTTTAATTTTTCTTTCAACTTCCAGATTTGAGCTTGGGCATGCTTGGTCCTGGAGGATACAATGTGGGTAAGGATAGATTACCCTTCCTCTCCAAAGGACCGGAGCTTCTGCTAAAAAAGTAAGGAGAAGATGTTGTCAAGAAAAGAAAAAAAACATGGAATGAACATAAAACAAACATTTACTGAATGTTCAATATATTCGTAGTAAACCCTATGCTCTTTTTCTATTCTACTAGAAATTTTTATGTTCTTTATTTTTTCTTCAAATTAATAAGAGATTCTTCTCACATACATATTTATGTTAAAAAATTGCAAATGTAACATAGAAAAGAAGTTAATGTTGGCGAGTGAGTCGGGGTAGAGAAAAGAAAAAAATACTCCCTGTGGCTTCTACAATATTCTTTCACAAGAATATAAGTAAAATTTCCTGATACTTGTGAGAGAGAATATCATTCTTAAAAATCTTTTTGGGGGGCACCTGGGTAGTAGGTCATGATCTCACAGCTCCTGAGTTCAAGCCCCAAGTTGGGCTCTATGCTGATGGCTCAGAGCTTGGAGCCTGATTTTAATTCTTTGTCTCCTTTCTTTCTCTCTGCCCCTCCCCCACTTGCACACGTGTGCTTTCTCTCTCTCTCTCTCTCAAAATAATAAATATTAAAAAATTAAAAACAAAATATTTTTTAACAGGGTGAACAAACCAAAGAGAGTCTGTATAAACTTGTTGAAATAGTTCCTCGTTTATTTGAACTATATTGTAATTCAAGAGTCATGACACAAATGAGTATCATGGCACAAGATCAAGTCCATATATAACAAAGGAGCACCCAGAGGGTTCCTGTAATAAGAGCTAGATGCATTTGGGAGGGCCTCCTGCTCCCAAATTAAGCTTTGGCCACTTGCACATAATTAGCATACCAAAATGAGAAAGGAAACCGAAAGGCACATTAAGACAATGAAACTCTATTATGATAAGGACACATTGCCCAAATTTTAGCAAAGAGAACTGATAGAGGAGATTAAAAACTGGAGAGAAAGCAGGTTTTTAGACAGTAGTTTTCAGAGCATACTGCACCTAAAAGGAAGGATGGAAATCCTTAGTAACTTCTCTTCTTGACTTCGCCTGTATAGGAATGCTTCAGGTTTGGGCCGTGTCTTCCTACGTGACTGCTTCCTGCTGAAGCCATCCACCTCTACTTACATGGGATCTCAATGGGCTAAGTCATGTAGAACAGCTGTTGAATTCTAAGTTACGCCCTCCCAGGGTCGATGTTGTCAAATATCCAAGGACACGGAAAGCACCAGCCACAGCACAGTTTTTCCAGGAGCGACCTCAGCATCTCCCATCCATTTACTTGTAATTATACGTGATTATCTCCTGCCAGTCCACTCCCTGCTGCTACGAAGGGTCAGAAGCACACTTGCTCTACCTCAGTCATACCATTCTACTCTTACCGGGTCCAAAAATAGAAGGGAACCGAGTCTGTCACATCACAGCAAAGCCACATGCCAAGCAGGAAATGAACAAGGAGAAAATAGTCTGTTCTCTTACTACATGTCTCTCTATGTTGGAGTATCATTATCTCCAGTGGAAAATCACTTTGCAAATTACGTTACAACTGTACAAACCGTTTGTCAAAAAAAAAAAAATCACCTTGTTTTCAGCCAGGGGACAGATTTCACACCAAAAATGTTATACCAAGTAGACATTCTTAGCAGCTCATCTCCACCCATAATCATACAGCAAAACTTCCAACAAATTATTCAGATTCTCTGAACAAACGCTAGATGAAATCCTTCACCCAGTGACAACCTCAAGAAAGCAAGTGTGTCACACATGGGTAATTTCACATTTATAGAGTCTTTTTTCATGACATTTTATTTTGTGAAAAGAGCACACATGTCTCTCTAGAAACTTTTGTGGGGTTTTTTTCAATTTTAGGTTTTTAAAAATAGATCCTTGTCTTACTCTTAAGGGTTTTCCCTGTGGTCTGAAGAACTGAACATACTTGCCCAAATAGCTTCAGAAGAGAATTATTAGAAAAGCAATTTAAGAACAAGTTGAAAACTGACAGCCCCAGTCGATGGGTGATGTGAGAGCACTGAATGCAACTCGTTTTCCTTAAGATGTATTCTCACTGCCCAAATATGAACATGGCCCCCTTGGTTCTGTTCATCTTACTAAGACACTCATTCATTCATTCATTCATTCATACCCACAAATATTCACTGAATGACCACAAAGTGACTAAGAAAGAGACGCTTTCCCAAGCTCTGTTGAGCTGTCTTACAGAATCCCTCCGCTCACGATGAGCTTGCCCTCCCAGAAGGCAAGCTTGGAAACCCCAATCAAACTAAACATCATATTAAGATATTCAAAAGTGGGTTTTCTAAGCATACCTGTTGGGCTGCAGATAGTCTGGGGGGACCTGCTTTAGGAATGGAGCTGGGAACATTCTCTAAAATGCGTTCTACAACTCAAAGAGATAGGAAGGTGTCCTATTCCAGGGACACTGAGGGCTTATTCTGGGATGTCTCTGCTTTCTGCTTCTAATTTAACTAAAACGGCTCCTTGGAAATGGAGAAGTTGAGTTTGATACAACCAAGAAACTGTTTGGGAGAAACAATGGTTTTAACATTTAGTGTTAAGAAGTCAATAGCATTTTGCTCTAGAACTACAGTACCACCATTTTCTGAATGGTAAGGTTTATGATGATTTCACTTAAAATCACAGAGACACATATAAAAATTTTGGAACAATTCACCCATTTCATTTTCTAAGAGGTCAGAAAATACTGAAGGCCATGTCGATACTCAATTTGTTTAAATCAGGTGTTGGCAAACTACTGCCAAACCCATGTGGGCCCAATCCAACTGGTAAGCCACCTCTTTCTGTGGTGCCCACATGTGTTTACATTTTAAATCATTGGGGTTTGAGGTGGAGGGGAGACAAAAGAAGGATTTTATTTCCTGACATGTTAAGGTTATATGGAATTAAACTTTCAGGGTCCACAAGTGAAGGTTTACTGGAACACAGACCCGCTCATTCATTTATGCAATGGTTATGACTGCTTTCAAGCTAGGACAGTAACCATAATATTTTAGGCCTCAGAGCCTAAAATATTTACTGTCTGGCCCTTTATAGAACAGATTTGCTGACCTCTGGTCTACATAACAAGATTAATGTTATCAAGGGAAGACATTCTGGAGCCATAGCAAGGTTCCCCTTCGCAACGGCTATACCCAGTTTTCTTGCCACCCTTACTTGCTTTGGCCCCAAAGCCTGCCCAGGTCCACCCCAGGTTCAGGAGGGGATGGTTCTCTCTTCCATGGGAAACTTGGAGAGGGACCAGGAAAGTGAAGAAGAGAGAGGTATCAAAATAGAAATACACTTAAAAAGAGCCAGGAAATACAGAAAAGTAAATCTGTGTAGAAGACAGTTCTGGAAAGTATCACCATCCGGGCAACATCATCCACAGTCCTCTTTTGATAAAGCATAAAGGCCAATACCAGCATGAGATGCCTAAATGGACTCGATCTGTTTTTACTACCATCTCAGAACCATCAGGCCTGGAGACAAATTGTAAAATCACTGTACAAGTGGCCTATACAGTAAATAAGATGTACACAAATATAAGTAGTTCGCAAAGTACAATTTACATATTATATTCAGCAGAGAGTCATTAATCTGTTCCAGTGAGTAAAATGAAGATTCATGTGTTTTGAGAATTAGTAAGCAAATGAAACAAAAATAATTTCAAAGGCGAGCAAATTGCCTCATGATGTGCTCTTTGTTTATTTTGACATTTTTAATTACCTATAAAATATGCCAACATATGCATTTAAATATTACATTTTAATGCTGTTTCTCAGTTGTTCAGGCATGGTAATGAAAAGCTTCTCCTCAGCTTGCCATTTGCTATTAAGCCCACAGAGAATGTTAGTCAGAGAGCAGCAGTCAGACAAAAAATGAGAAGCGGGGAGTTCACCATGTCCGCCAGGCAGTACGTATGCAAAAATTTTTAATCCATAAAAGGCAAATGCCTGGAGGTATTTCAAATGACAGCATGCAATACTGATAAAGTTCATGCTCTGATGTCTTCTTATTACATTTTTGAAATCACAGTCGATTTTCTATAATAACTTGTCAACTTCTCCTAATGTGTATCAGCGACATCACAGGAATGACTGCATCACTTCTGAAGGCAGACCACCCCTTCCATGACACAGCCCCATTCAGGAAATAATGGCCACAGGTCCTCGAGAAGTTAAAGTTCTATAAGTGCTTTACAGATAAGGTCCAGAACATTAGCCAAGATGAACCTACCTGGTGCCAACTTCCTCCCTAATTCAAAACTGTCATGATGAGCCCCAGGGTTTCAAAAACATGGATAAAAATGAAAACCTCTCTCAAGCCGTTCTCCCTCCAAGGAGACTTTCCAGTCATTCTTACCGCGATGAGAAGAGCGGCTGGTGACAGCACACTGTAAGTGTTGAAGGTAAAGCGGTACGGCGAATGCTGATAAAAATGTTACAGGCTACTAAAAATGTCCAGGGGCCTAATATTCACAAAGGTGTATAGCCCACATGCAGCTTCCAATAACATCCTGGCAAGTTCCTTTCTAGTCCTTTCCTTTGGTGCTTTAAGTAAAGGAGGAAGAAGGAAAGCTATCGGACACCACCATTCATTCTGACTGATGCTCGGCCCACTGTGGGTGCCTCTCTGTGATTGCCCCCCCAGGGATCTCTGGGGCTTCTCCAACCTCCTCCTATTCACGTGCACACCCCACTCAGCAAGGGCATTTCCAAAGTGTAAACAAACGCCACCTGAGAAGCTGAATCACCCTAGTCTGTGCCTGGCCACCAGTGAAAGCATCTCATAACTCGCAATAATGAGCAGACTCCCATAAGGACCCATGGGGAGGGATCTCTGGAGAGGTTATATGCTCTTGTGTGCTGAGATGGTTCTACCGCATGACACCTAATTCTTAAGATGCTGTCCCCATTCATTACGGACAAAACCAAATTTGTTCAGACACTGAGATGTGCTCTCGAAGGAAAAGTGGGGTGTAAACATCCAAGGATAAAGAATGATATGGAAAGAGAATCCATTAACTTCATTTTGGTGACAAGAGATTGAAAGAAACAACAGGGACCTGCAAATGACTGAAGATCCCCATCTGTTAGCTGAATGAACAAGTAATAGTAATTAAGCTAACATTCAAATAGCACCTATTATGTACTGGGTACTATTCTCAGCACTTTACATGTATTTAGTCTTCAAAATAATGGATAAAATAGATGCCATTATGATCTACTAAAGGTGAGTTAACTGAGGGACACCTAGATGGTTCAGTTGGTAAAGCCTGTGACTCTTGATCTCAGTGTTGTGTGCTCTAGCCCACACTGGATGCAGAGATAACTTTTAAAAATGAGTTAACTGAGGCACAAAGAGTTAAGTAATTTTCCCAGGGTATCTTCCACTTACAGTGTATTTTCCTATGTTTCAGGAGTGAGGTGTTTTATAACAAGTCTTAAGATTCTCCTACAATATGTTACCAAATAAATGTTATCTCTTCAACCATCTATATTTCTTGCAAAAGCACTGAAAGCATTCTTAAACTTGAATATAGCTTAGTTAGTGTCACCAGCATCTCAAGATAAATTTGATCTTAGATGTCCTTAGATTCCACTAATTTTATACCATCCTATGAGATTCAAAACAGAATTAGCTTTTACTCTTAAAATATTATTAATGTGTCATCTTGAATATGCTAATCAATAAAATAGATTCTGCAAGTAGGTAGGAGGGTAAATGCATGTTAATTACTTGGAATGTCTTAATTAACTCCACCGCTAATGATACAGCAATTAAGGTTTAAATATGTTTAGAGGACACATACGTTTTCTACCGGGTCGTGTGGAGCATCACTAAAACTCAATGGACCAAGGAACTTTAGATCCAAACTTTCAAAGAATTCTAATCTCAATCATAAAACAAGTAAAACTAAAGTTTGAGACTCACCGCAATATGTTTCCCTCACAAATACACCTGCTTCTGGCTAGCTAATTTCTTTTCCTTCTTGGTCCCCATTTTTTTCTGAGCACCAGGACGAAACTCATGGTAATAATCACTTCCGGAAGTGCTTGGGAGTATGCATCGAGCATCACTGATGAGTCAACCTCCCATACATTTTTTCCAAGCCTTTTTAAAATTTCTGAGCCCTGGGAGGAGTGTTATGGTTGTGTCTGTGGACCTCTCTGGGCCTAGTGAGTACTTCATGCAGAGGCCAGGGTAGTTAGATAGAGCCATTTTAGAAACTATCGCCTAATGTGGATTAAAGATAGCCACTCTCTTTAAAAGAAGGACAGACTCCCAAGGCGGAGGCTATTTTCCCTTCTCCTGAACATGAGCTGGTCCTGTGACTTGCTTTAATCAAGAGAATACAGCATACATGAAACTGTGTCACTTCCGAGATCGGGCCTTAAAAGATCGGTAACTTCTGCTTTCGTGCTCTTGGAACTCAAATGACCTATTGGCAAAAAAATCCAAGTCCCGTGGAATGAGAACTGAGGCACCAGTTGACAGACCCAAAGTGGGCTTCCAGCCAACAGCCCTCACCAAGAACAAGACGCATAAGTGAGCCACCTTCGAGGTTCCAGTCTAGTCAAACCTCTGGATGACTAGCTCCAGACTGACACCACATATGGAGAACCTTTGAGTTGACTTCAATCAACACAGACTCTAAATGATTGTTGCTTAAACTACTAAGTAGCTGGGGTGCTTTGTTATGCAACAACAAATAGGAAGGCCTTTCTAGACCATGTTAGAGACCCAGGCCAAAACCAGTTCCTGACTGACTCAGCATTACACAGTATCACAGGATAAGCCATGATAGGCCCAGAAATGGCTACAATAGAACTGGGAACACTTTCCAATATGTGGCGTGGTGACTAAGACCATGGACCTTAGAGCCAGACTGACTAAATTCGAATCCTGGCTTTGCCTTTGATTAGATATGTACCTAGTAGAAGTTATATAACTTTTCCGTGTCTCAGTTTCCATTTGTGTAAAACAGATAATACTAGTCCCTACCTATAGGTTTGTTATGAAGATTAAATATCAGTATCAGCATATGTAAAGCCTTGTCGAACAGTGCCTGGCACAGAGTAAGTGTTCAGCAAATGTTCTCTATTAATATTATTATTTATTCTCTCTTCTGTTCCATATCCAAGGAACCACCCACTCACATCTATGGAGGGCTCTATACTTAGGACATACGTATCCTCTCATACTTAGAGGGATATGGAAAGAAGGAGAGTGCCAAAGCATACTTCCTGTTTGATCCTACACCATGAAGCAATGGATTTCTGCCAGGTCATAAAAGCATGAATGTGATAAATGCTAAATCTGATCAGCTTCACACCAGCAAGGGAGAAAACCAAAAATCAGAGGAAATGCTCAGTTTGTAGGTATGTAGACCCAGGCATAACCGACATGTCAGACAGTTAATAACACTTCACCTGAGAATACACTGCTCCTAGGTAGAAGAATCCACATTTTGGGAGCTCTATAACTGGTTTCCACTCATTAAGAGCACGGAGCTTTATATGCATAAGACATAGTCCTGGAGAGTTATTTTCTCAGGCATGCTCTGAGCTATCATTATCACACTCATATCAGCTTTGTTTCTAAATAGTATTTGGTGATTCACTCTAACAAACAGGTCAGGTTGCAGAGCATGGTGATATCTGACATGTCGAAATAAAATTGATCCTAACGTATTAGTAACGCTGGGTTTGTTTGGGGGTTTTGGTTGGTTTTGTTGTTGTCTTAATTTCATATCATATACACACTTTGAGGAACTGTTATGTTAAAATGATACTGAATAGTTCCTTTTACGAATGAAACAAAACATAGTAGCAATCACTTCATTTTGCTATAGAATTAGTAAGCAGTATTATTTTTGTCCCAGGCCTTTGTCTCTTCTCTATTTTAAAATTACATCGAGGACCTAGTTCTATTTACTTCAAAATGAATCATCCCACATGAATTAATATATAGTAGCCATTAGTTTTTTAAATAGTTAGCATTCTGTTCGAGCTCTTAAGCATCTGGACATGGTGCTTCTTGTGGGATTTTTTCACTGGAGGCCCACAGCTCCCCCTTTCCCATCTCCCCATGTTTCTAGTCATAGAATCATTGTAGATCCAACTCTACTATTCTTATCCTTCTATCTCGACATGGTTCTGTGTGGTTTTCTGAACAACTATGATAGATCCATAAGTTGATGCCTGAGTGCTCCAATCAATTAGAGGCTCCAAGAAAATGTGTTAGCATTGAGCCTATCTTCAGCATGATAACATCACTCCTCCACATTAGTTATTCTTCTTTCCAAATTATTTATAAGCCTTAGGTCAACTTGAAAAAATTCATATTTTCATTTCATGCCTGCTAATCATGCTTTAAATGGTGACTATCAGAGATGCAAATTAATTGCAAACCATACGAAGTATGCACAAATTAAAATCTATGAAGTTTAAATTGTTAATGCAGTAGTAATTTTGCTTCCAGGTCCCCCTGTGATCACTAATAGTTTCACTTATTTTATATGGCTCAATGCAAGCTGCATTTGTTGATTTAAACAGAAACAGAGAACACTAGGCTTTATGACTTTCTTCCCCTCCTAACTTTTCAAGTCCTTTCCTCCTCTTTCTCCCCTTGCCTCCTGTGTCTCTGCTTTGAATCTCCCCTTTTATGTCTGCCTAACTTCAGCCCCAAGTTTTTACCAGATCTCATCAATCACACACTATTCTGCATTAACTTAACATATCATTTTTAATATTTTTAATTTTTCATCCCACCAGTCTATTCAAGAAACCTGAAGAAAACGAAAAGGCTATTTTTCCAAGGACATTTGTAGGGTTATGAAAATTGTGTTTTATGTGATTATACACAAAAAGTTTAAGAATATACACAATTTCAGTGGCATTATTGAGAGTAACTTTTGGGAATACCCCTGAATCCACTATGGACTTGAACACAGCATATAACGAAAGTAGCCAAAGCTTCTAAATGTAGTATCATATGAATAAGAGCCTAATTAAGTGAAGAAAGTTTTCAGATTAAAACTAATAGATTCAACTAAAGTTTCCAGACTAGTAAAGTTTTACTTTACTTGCATGTGTTTTCCAACAGTGCAGCCCATTCATGGCTTCAATGCTTAAATTAACAAAATGTTACAAAAATAGTGTAACATGCCCCATTAATATAATTGATTTAATTGAAATATAACACAGTTTACCAACTTATCCTTCTAGAAGCAAAAATGGGTATCATGTTATCAAAAGGCAACACATTAATCATGGAAACCATTTGAATACAATGTCCCTTGAGTTCCTCAGATTAAAAAGTGTCACAGATTTTTCAAAGCACAACTCAACAACTTCTTAATCTTGGTTTTATTTTGATTTGCATAAAGTGTTTCTGAGTAGCATTGTGTCAGTATCCTTCATAATAACTAAGCTCCAGCGCACACATTAGGCAAAATTTTTTCAGGAAAAGGAAATGTCACCGATATTTACCTGGCAAGGCTGTTTCATTTTAATGGCTATGACATGGTATCTGTAACAGCAGAGCTCACACGTCCAGGAGCCCCTCTCGCTGATCCACTTCAGCAGACATAGCTGATGTGTGTACCGGACGGATCCGTCACATCGGCAGGGATTCAACAGCTCCCCCTGAAAAGATACCACCTCTGGTGAATATCTGTACTTTTGTCTCTATTTAGAAAAACAAAAAACAAAACAAAACAAAAATAACAGAAAATAAAAAACAAAACTAACACTTGCTTTCTTGTCTTTCAAAGGCATTTACCCAGAAGGATACAAGCATCAATCTGCATGAGAGAATTAAATTTTTATACTTCTGATAGGAATGAAACTACAATCTGAAAACTGTTTCAAAGATATTGCTTGATGTTATGACATAAATGTTCTACCAACACACAAAATGTCTGCAAGATATAGCTCCCAATACCCTTGGGGGAAAGCTGTACTATTAAATCTCTTTAATAACTTTTAAGTGGATGGTCGGATGCATTTCCTCTGCAGTTATTCTTAATCATGGCTAAAGAAGAAATGCATGGCGTCCCAGAAAGTAGCTTGCAATAGCATTATGCTTTTACTTTTTTCTAAATGTAGCATCATAAATATTGACTTAGGGCACTATATTCCTGAAAGCCTCTATATTCTTACGCAAGTTCCTTACTTTTAAAAATATTAAACCCAACGTTTTCTCAGACCACACATTTTGTAAGAGAGATATTATCCTGCTGTCTCCATGATTACTCTCACAGAAGTTTGCATGCACCTCTAACGGAGTTTATAATGTTAGAATTATGTTTCTAGCAAAATAAAAAATAAATTGTCAGTTAAATACTCTTTCTTTCACAAGGTCAAAGTACATTCCTATTTCTCTTGTAAACACTGTAACATGCTTTTCACATCAGTGAGTCAACCAAATTTACAATATGGAAAGACCCTGCCCTTTTTGGTTTTGACGTGACTCACCCTCAGTTTGTATTCTCAGACTATCTGCCTCGGTGGTACGTTTGTAGAAAAAGGATTTGTTTCTATCTATAAACCAAACGCCATTCGCAAAGGAGATGCTTATGACATTATCATTAAAGCACCTGAGGAATGTGTAACTGCAAAACCAGGTCGGAAAAAAATAAGTGTAGAAACCCTGCATTCGCCACTGGGACATTTTCATCTGCGTTCACAGGAAGGGAAAAGGGAACACAGGCAGCTGCCACCGAGTTGGCTGGACTGGACCACCCTGGCTGGAGAGGAGCCGGGAGGCGAGCGCTGTCCGTGGTGCTGAAAGGTCTACCGTCCAGGGCAGGAGCGGGTCCAGCCGGGACCGGAGCCCACAGCCCGCAGCTCCCGGGGTCCGGGGGGCCTTCCTTACCTGCTCGGCGCCCTGGAAGCAGATCTTGCAGATGGGCTGGTGGTGCTGGTGCTGGTGCCCGGCGCGCTGGTCGCCACCGCCGCTGCTGCTGCTGCGGCTGCTACACACCGAGCGCGTCTCGGGCTGGTCGCCGGCACCCCGCCGCTCGCCCTCCCCGCCCCGGCCGGCTTCAGGCT
>NC_043705.1:135455047-135490377 GCF_006229205.1 Suricata suricatta | reverse complement strand
GCCCGGCGGCGGCGGCGACACAGGCTGCTGCTCCGCGGAGCCGCCGGCTCGGCTCTGGTGGAGGCGGCGCCGAATTCGGCAGCGCGTGAGAGCGGCGCCGCGGGGGGGTGGGGGGAGGGGACCCGAGCCACCCCGCGGGGGCGTGGGCGGGAGTAGGAGGTGGAGGGAGCCGGCGCAGGGCCGACGGGGAGGAGCGGAGGGGGCGCTCCGGAGGAGGGGGGGCCTGGGCGGCGGGGGCGAGCCCCGGGTGGGGTGCGGAGACCTCGGGCTGGAATTCAGGGACGGGAGATCCCCGAGCCGCCTCCACCGACCCCGCCCCGGGGCCGCTCACGTCGGTTCCGGGGCGGATTACCCCTCACCAAACGGCGCGGCACTGCGGCTTCGGGAGCCGGGAGAGGGGGAGGGGTCGGAGGCCACGGGTCCAGAAACCGTTACTGGGAAGGCAAGTGGGCTGCGGCAGCCCTGCGCTGGGCGGGGCGGGGATGCTCGAATCCGAGACCCGCGTGGGAGTTGAGGGGCGCGAGGCTGGCGTCCTGGGCTAGAGAAAGCCGGCTGAGCAGGGGCCCGGGGAAGGGCGCTCCAGCCGGGGGCGCGGTAACCGCTGCTGCCCGGCTATTGCTCCGGGCCCTCTCAGAGCCTTCTCCCTCAAGGGCACTCTCATGGATCCACCAGAGCCCTAAAAAGCGAAGCCTCTGGAACCTATATCCTCCCTCTGTCCGTCTCGCCCCAGAATCTTCCCCTCGTCCTCCTCGCCCCCTCCCTCCTGCAGTGAGTATCCTGGTTTATTTGTAAATATCTTGGTGACATTGTAAATATCTTGGGTCGTTTCCTGGAATGGTTCCTCCCAGTTGAACTCTGGTGCCACGTTGTGTGGCGGGTGGTTACTTTCATCCTTGCCCTTTAATAAAGGACTCAAATGATACCTCTTCTCCCAGAGAAGTGGCTGTGTCCTCGGGTCTTGATTTTAAGCAGCCCAAGGCCAGTTCTCTGTACCTCCACTCTGCGAAACCTTTCTGGGACTTTTCTATGGGCAGGGCAACTTTCTCCTCAGTTCTTTTCTGGAAATAAACTACCATACCTGCAGGGAACGGGACGGAAAAGCTAAACATGCAGTAGTTAGCAAATACGTTCAGGATTTACGTAGTGCAATGTGCCTATCCAAATCAATGGTGATTTTCACTATTCTAACAATTTAAGGTCTTTGGCACAATCGACTCTCTCTGGGTTGTCGTGGGCTGCATTTCACAGCTGATAACCCAGGATGAGATAAGCAGGGTAACTTTGTCAAGGTCATAGGACCACAAACAAAACTTTGGAGTTCCCTGACTCCAGATTTTCCGGCTCAACTACTCAATAATTTTTTTCCCAATCCTCTATAATGCTTCCTAAAACAGTATTGTAGCAGATGGTGTGTTTAGTGTCACTGACTCCCATTAATAGTCAGATTCTCTGAAACGATTGAGATAAACGACCAGGTTAAATTAATTTTTCCGTTGTACATTTTGGAAGTAAAAAGTATATGTGGCTAAAAAAAAAATAGTCCAAGGTCTTTAGATATAAATTGGTTTGGCTGCAAAGCAGAGAAAGAAGGTAGTAAAAAAAAAAAAGCGAGAAATGCTTTGTCACACATGGTCCTGAACTAAATAGTCCCCAGGAATGTCCTCCAACACTTAGCGCCCCTCAGACTAGCTTATTTTTAGTAGCAGAGTGGCAGGCAGCAAGCATATTTTTAAAATAATAATTCCTGAATGCCCTCGGAACTTATCACATTGAAGAAATGTGGTTGTAGATATGTTTTCATTTTCAGTCTGCACCTGTCAAAATGGCATTGCACACCGTCTGTATACTGCCACAGTCTTAAGATAGTCATAAGCCTTGATCCTCAGTTATTGAATTAAAATTTGCCTAAATTGTTTTTTAAAATCCCCTAAATAATTCAATTAATAACTCATAAATTTCTCCCAGGCATGGTAAAGTACATTAATATTTGAAGGACAGCATACAAGTTGTGGATTCTGTATAAAAGATGCAGGATGATTCAGACAGCAGAGTAGTGTGGATAAAAGAAAAAAAGAGCCACAGTGCTAGATGTATCCGCTTAGGTGATTGTTTCTGAAAAATAATGCTAGTAAGAGAAAATTAACTTTCGTAGATACAGTGAGTAGCCACATAAAAATATTATTTCCCAGCTTCTATGACCTCCAAAGCTGACCTTCCTGAAGAAGGGAAATTTGTTCATGATCTTCAGTTAACTCAGGGAATCTTAAGTGGATCAAGGAAAAGCCTCTTGGCCACTTTGAATGCGTCCTCTGCTGTAAGAATATAGAACATTGGGGAACACAGAAAGGATGACCCACTCTAACTGCTGGCATCCAAGCAAAAGAGATGATAGAGACACAGACGTCTGATAAAGAATATCAGGGCACCAGCAGCTGCTGACAGGCATCCAATAGCCAACATGCATCTACCAACTAAAAAATGAATGAGAAGAGAGGCAATTCTATCAATTTGACCAAATGCTGAAAGGCACATCCAATCTGCTTCCACATATATAAAGGAGGAGAAAGATATAAATAATATAACAAATGCTGGAAAGCTCTCCCTGGTCATATCTCACTCCCCACCCACCCACCTCCCCTCATGCACACCCTGAGTGAAACGTACCCTTCACCCAAGCAGGTCCTTCATTATCAAGTTGTAAACCCTTCAGATACCAGAAGTTTCTTGAGCAGAATCCAAGAATGAAGAAGAGCTAGGAGGGGCCCAGGCAAGTAGGCCCCAAAAAAGGTACTTGGTGGTATTAGTGGATATCTCTGGGAATCCTCCTTGAATCTCCCTTGTTGCTACATCTTGAGTCTGTCCTCTGGGGTCATGTTAGGGACTGTAAATAAAAAACAATCCAAGCTACACTAGATCAGAATGGTTTCATAATGATCTTAAAGGTAGATTATGTGTGATGACCTTGATATGCCCTTCAATAGGAGGCCTAACAATGGGACAGTTAGCCTGGAGAACCCTTCAGAATTGCTTTTTGATTCTTTTAAGTTAAACTCTTAGAGATGTTCCAAAAGTGTATACTAGGCACCTTTGGGATGCACTAATTTGTTTTTAGCTTTTCTTTCCTTCAGATTCCTTCTGCATTTCTAATTTATGCCACAAATCCTGACATTTAGTTTAAGGTAGTCTTGCATTTTCACTAAACTATAGAATGGAGACATTTTTCTCTTTCTCAAACTGATGAAAAATGTTCTTTAAGCTATACCCTATGCCCTATTTGTAAATCTAAAGTCATAGCAAATATTCATTATACATATTGAATGATTTAGTGATTAAAAGATGAATATGCAGGGACACATGGCAGTGGTTACATGTTTTTGAAAAGTTTTTAGAGACTATTTACTTGGATGGGGTGCACTAATTTGTCTCAGGGTCACTAATACACGGAACTCTCAGTTGCCTTCAAATATCTAAGAGAAAAGAATGATGCGCTATAGAGCAATGAGGTTGTGTTATGTGAGTGGGAGGGTGAGTTTTTAGAGAGGATAGCGGAGTGCAGCCTGTTTCTTCCGAGTACTCAATGCTGAGCATAGCTCTGTTGTACGTCAGAACTAAAATGGTGTCAGTGTCTTACAATGCAGTGCTACGTGCAGACCAGTCCACAATTTATATCTCCTAGTCTCACCTGTCCACCAAACTTCCGTCTCGCGTATCAACATGTCACCTTGACTGCTCTACTTAGATGCCAAAGGGCCATTTCAAACCAACCTAGTCCAAAAGCAAACAACATCCCAAACCTGCTCATTTCCCAACGAGCCATTATGCCAGTAAGATAGTTGTTCATTCAGATAGTTCCTGAAGCCAGAATCCTTGGAGTCATCCTCGACTTTGAGTTTTCACAATATACATTCAGTGTATCAAAAAGTTCTTTCAGATGTACTTTGAAAATATACTCCAAATTTCACTACTACTTTTCACCACCCCACCATCCCAATTCAAACTACAGTCATGGTGCTCCAGAACTATCAAAATGGCCTCTTGTTGGGGCGCCTGAGTGACTTAGTCCCTTACGTGTCTGACTTTGGCTCAGGTCATGATTTTGCAGTTGGTGAGTTGGAGTCCCACATCTGTCTCTGCACTAACAGTGCTTGAGATCTCTCTCTCTCTCTCTCTCTCTCTCTCTATCTCTCTGCTCCTACCCCACTTGCACTCTTTCTCTCTCTCTCTCTCAAAAATAAACTTTATTTTTTTAAAAAAATAGCCTGTCGTCACCCTGCTACTTACTCTTGAATCCATCCCCTGTAGTGGCCAGAATGATCCAATTCAAACCTAAGTCTAATCACTCATGCCCCTGCTCAGTACCCACCCATAGCTTCCTGTCATACTGTGTGCAATATCAAAAATGTTAACATGCCCTACAGATCTTCTATCTAACTTCTGGCTACCTCTCTGAAGACATGACCATACTTTCTCTCCCCTCCCCACCCAGCCCATCCCTCCTCCCCGTTATTTATTCCTACCACACTGACATTGCCAAGTGCATTCCCTCTCCACTCTTCTTTCCGCTCCTTATGACGCTTTTCCTCACTTCACTCAGATCTCTGTTCAGAGACACCTCATCAAAAAGTCCTTCCTTAACCTTTCTATCAGAAATAGAATCTTCCACTCATATTTTAACTCTAACCCTATCCTGTTTTATTCTTCTTCATATCACTACTCAATATTATATGCAGGCATACCCTGTTTTATTGCACTTCATTCTGCCTCATAGATACTGTGTTTTTTTACAAATTGGAGGGTTGTGGCAACTCAACACAAGTTGACTAAGTCTGTCAGCCTCATTTTCCCAACAGTATTAGCAATGATGTGTCATATTTTGGTGATTCTCACAATATTTTGAACTTTTTAAAATAATTATATTTGTTATGGTAATGAGTGATTGCAATTCACCAAAAACTTGGAGTATGGTTATAATTTTTGAGCAACAGAGTATTTTTAATTAAGGTATGTACTTTTTTTTTAGACATAATGCTACTGTATGCTTAATAGACCACAGTGTAGTGTGAACATAGCTATTATATGCACTGGGAACCTTAAAACTCATTAGACTCACTGTATTATGGTGCTCTGGAAACAAAGTCACAGTATCTCTGAAGTACGCCTGCATTCACATATTGTGTGTATTTTGTTGGTTTTCTTTCTTTTTTTTAAAGATCTTATTTTTAAGTAATTTCTATACCCAACGTGGGACTCAAACACACAGCCCCAAAATCAAGAGTCTCACATTCCACCAACTGAGCCAGCCAGGAACTCCTGTTTGCTTCTTTTATCTAACATCTTCCACTGAAGCATTTGGTCCATTGGATACTTTTGTCTCCGTGCCTAGAACAGTGCCTGGTCAGAGTAGCGTTCAACCAAGACTTATTGAACAAACACAGTAAAACCTTGGTTTGTAAGCACAATTCATTTCTGATACATGCTTGTCATCCAAAGCACTCGTATGTCAAAGCGAATTTCAAGAACCATTGGCTCAGTTGTGATCATGTGATGTCTGGCAGCAAACGTCATTCATTTATCAAGGTAAAAGTTACTAGAAATGTTAGTTTGTTGGGATGCCTGGGTGGCTTAGTTGGTTAAGCGTCATGATCTCACAGCTTATGAGTTTGAGCCCCTGCATGAGGCTCTGTGTTGACAGCTCAGAGCCTCAAGCCTACTTCGGATTCTGTGTCTACGCCTCTCTCTGCCCCTCCCCTGCTCATGATCTGTCTCTCTTTCAAAAATAAACATTAAAAAAAAAAAGAAGAAAGAAATGTTTGCTTGTCTTTCAGAACACTCCCAGAACAAGTTACTTGCAATCCAAGGTTTTACTGTACATGAATAACTCCATCCGGTGAAGCAAGTAATCACTAGCCAGTCTCTGCCTTTAAGGCATTGTACATTTCACTAAACCATAGTTCCCAGGTGGGAATCTGTAAGATGGTGAAGGATGTTATTACAGCATCTTGGCACACTCCATGTCATGTAAATACATTTTTTTTCCATTGCTTTACCAAATGAACTAAAAGTATGCTGTTCTCTTAGTAATTTGTAGATGCTGCCTAGTTAGTCATTTGTTACCATGTAGAAGTAATATCAAAGTCATGATTGACCTTTGACGAGGAACAGAAAACACAACCACAAAATATGTCATTTTGGCATGTACATTATTTTTGACTGAAGGCTATCAAGACTCAGAAGATTCAAGAGAAACTTCTACCTCTCCCTTAACTACCTAAAGAATTAGATAGGGGACATGGCCCAGGAGGAGAAGTATTACCAGAGATAAATTTTATCTAAAAGTTAGATGGCAAGGCACACATCTAATTATAAAACATCACCTATTATTCTGTGAATCGCCCTCTTTCTTCTGAAGCCCCAAGTCCTTATCCCATTCTGTAGCTCAGGATGGCATGTAAGTCACAACTGCCTCTCTTGCCTTTGGGTCTCATGTTTTATGGGGCTGCCATACCTACATAATTTGTTTTTCTCCTATTACTCTGTCTCATGTTACTTTGATTAGTAGACCATCCAAAAGAACTTAGAAGGTAGGAAGGGAAAATATTGTCTCCCCTATATCTTGATCTCACATTCAATGAAGATGTCAGAAAATTGAAAAATGCATGCCCTTGGTTTTAAAGGAAAGAGAAGGAGTATGGATGGATGGTCTCCATATCTGACCAATCAAGTTGATCACTCAACCCATATGATTTTATACAACACTGCATTCTATCATTTATCAACTCTATCCATAAGTCTGGTACCATACTCTTCTTCAAGTCTTTTTCTCTTTGCCTCTTCCATCTTTCTATTGTTCTCTATTCCTGCAGGACCTTCTACTCCTAAAGGCTTCTAAATCTAAGCCAACCAGCCAGTCCTCCCTCTACCCTTCCCAGGTGCCTTGATCTTCACTAACTTCCTTCGCTCTTTACCAGAACCTGCTATCTTCTCTGAACACTCATGGATATCTAAACCCTGCATACAAAATCAAAGCTATGAGACAATTAGCTTTCTCATTTCCACCAAAAACACTTCCTATAGCTCTCCCCAATACTCTGAGATCTTCAAAACAATGAAATTATATATTCCTTAATATATAATGTTTGATTATAAAGCATTTTAAAAATTACAAAAAAAAAAAACCCACATTATTTTCTCTATCTCACTACCTCAAAATGGAAATGCAGGAGGGATTTTACCAGACAAGTTGAAGATGTAGAAATATGTTGAAGTAAGGGTGGCTGGGTGGCTCAGTCAGTTGAGCATCCAACTCTTGAGACTTCAGTTCAGGTCATGATCTCACAGTTCATGGGACCAAGCTTTCATGACATTTGGATGGAGAGCAGACAATTAGTTTGTAGACATACAAACCCTTCTACATCTTCCTTTATCAGAGACCCCAAGGAACAATCCAAGATTAAATACAGTGAAGGGCACCTGGCTGGCTCCATCAGTAGAGCATACAACTCTTTATCTCAAGGTTGTAAGTTCAAACCCCACATTGGGTGTAGGGATTACTTAAAAATAAAATTTTTTTTAAATTAAAGTACAGTGAAACACCCACATTTCTTTTTTCTTCTCCCTTTCCCTGCCACTCTCCCTCAGGATATTTCTCTTACCACCTGAGCAGCTGAGCAGTTTCCCCACAATACTGAGAAGAATAGAGCTATGAAGCCAGAAACATACAAGGACATTCTGCTAGAGCTTGGTTTCAACCAGGTATTGACCTGAACCCTTGGTGCCTTCCCATAGAATTCTAGCTTCCTCTTTCTTCTCCAAGGCCCCTGCCTCCATGAGGAGTACTAGTGTGCTCCCATTCCTTTTAGAGGGTCTGTGCTCAGACACAAAGTGGAGGAAGCTCCCTGTTTACACCAGCTCACAAATTCCATATCTTACCTCCATTTCTACCCCAACCCATCCTTTTTCCAGACTTTGACAATTTCATGAAATGACCATGATGGACTGACTCAGACTGTATCAGGTGCTGCTGACCAAACACTGAAGTTAACCTTCAATGCAACAATGTGGTTGATATGGTCAAACAGCAACTCTTCAAAGGAAGAGAAGTGTTATTTCCAGGGAAATGACTGTTTGCCAGATACGAACAGACACACACCCCCCCACACAAACACACACACATCTTAGAATTTAACTTTTAGCCTATTAGATTTACAGTACTTGTCAGCTCCTTCCTCCTATCTGGTGGAACTCCCAAAAGTAGCCTTTCCCAGCTAAGCCAACAATATGAAATTGTATTCCAGAAGATATTGAAATGCAAAACCAAAAGTTATAAACTGCAGGTATTTAAAAGGCTTCTTAAATGCAGGAAATTCTGAATAAGTGGCATAAGTTAATACAGTTAAAAAACAATATTTGGGGGCTCTTGAGTGACTCAGTCAGTTAAGCATCAGACTTCAACTTCAGCACAGATCATGATCTCAAAGTTGGTGAGGTTGAGCCCTATGTCAGTCTCCTGCTATCAGCTCAGAGTCTGCTTTGGATTCTCTATCTCCCTCTCTCTCTCTCTCTCCCCTTCCTCCAGGTTACTCTCTCTCTCTCTCTCTCAAAAATAAACATTAAAAATATTAACCTTTGATGCTATACGCATGAGCTCAATATGCTGGGGGGATGGGGAATATGCACAATGATGGGCATTGGCAAAAAGGATTGAGTACAAACCATAAAACACCATCTTTTTGTAAAATCAGTGATTGCCAAGTGACAACTTTTTGGGTAAAGGGCTTTGAGAGATGGATGGACCTAACCGCAAAACAGCCCCCATCTAACTAAAAGGATAAGCACATAGATATAAACATGTTACACAGATTAAGAGTAATGGTAGGAAAACTAAAAGCATGAAGGAAGTACAGATAGCAACAATTCTGCATGAGAGAAACAGTTTTCCTAAGAAAAAGCTTCTCAGGATGGGTCATTTGGACTGGGCGTTGAAGGCCAGGCATGCTTCCATCTCAGCAACTTACAAAATCAAGAGGATGCAGAAATTACTGTGGATATGACTCAAGTATGAGGACCAGAAAGACAAGGAAGGGTGATTGAAGAAATGATTCAAGTTTATAAGAAATGAAGACAGTGCTAAGCAGGATAGTAAACCTATTACCTACTGAAATATTGGAAGAGGATCCCACCTTCTGTTGGAAAAACATCACTATAGGAGAATTTAGACCATTTAATTCCTAAGAAGTTACCATTCCATCAAATGCAACCTACAGCCACATGAGAACCAGGAAATAAATCAGCCTCCAGAAAAGCACCGCAGCCCACCCCACACAATCACATTAACTGATGCTTTTACTCTCCTATCAAGTGAAACCACTAGATCTGTTATATTTGATTTTAAATATAATCCTAATAACTATGCTTAATCTCCCTATCCACAGTGAATTACAAATTACCAATTTAGAAATATGAGCAGAATAAGAGCTTTGCAAACAACAGCTAATGTTTCAGTCTCCTCCCAGAGAAGCCGACCCAGTAATTTAAAAACCTTAGCAGTAGGGTGCCCGGCTGGCTCAAAAAAGCATGCCACTCTTGATTTCGGGGTCGTGAGTTACAGCCCCATGTTGCATGTAGAGATTACTAAAAATAATAAATAAGCAATTTTTAAAAGAATGAAGTATTATAAAAAATAATTAAGAATAAAAATCTTAGCAGTAAGAGCTCATTTAAGAACAAAGAGCTCCATATGCAGTTCGCTAGGCTGCTGGAGGTGTGTTTGCCTGATGGCCTTGCACAGTCTCTGTTATTCATAACAAAGGGCTTGTGTCTCCACGAAAACTTCACAGCCTGGGCAATCTGTAAAGAATGATGAGGCACATGCTCAGAAGATTCCTTTCCAATATGGTAAATTACAAATTTTTACCATGTAAAGTAACTAGATTAGAAAATTTTTCTCAGAGGAGAGCCTGGGTGGCTCAGTTGGTTGAGCATAGACTCTTGATTTCAGCTCACGTCATGATTCCAGGGTCCTAGGAAGGAGCCCTGCATCAGGTTCCAAGCTGAGCCTGGAGACTGCTTAAGATTTTCTCTCTCTGCCCCTCCCACACTCTCTTTCAACTAAAAAAAGGTTCTTGGACTCCTCTGGGAGGCCCTCTTTGTTCCCCTCCAACACCAAGTGGGGCGGGGATCGAACAGGGCCTTGGTGACCCTACACCACAGCTCCCTCCTCTTACTCTCTGCTTCTTTCTCCACCAGCAGGTAACAAGTGATTGATCATTTATATACATAGGAAATTTATGGTTTGCTCCCAGGGCTAAGTACAAGTGCATTGGTATGTAACGGGCAGCCAAAAATGTCTCATATCATGAACAAGAGAAATGAAGTGATTGTAACACATTGAAAGAAGATTTATGTCAAAAATGAATGACCCTTTAACTACATGAACAGTTCTTTTGCACTTAACCAAAGATAACTGAAATTGATTGACCATTTCCTGGGTCAGGCACCATTCCAAGTGCTGAACATGCGTTAATTTATTTAATCTTCACCACAGTGCCATGAAGCAGGTGCAATTATGCTCATTCTCTTGATGGGAAAGGAGGGTTGGGGGAAAGGAGCTGTGTCCATTCAGGAGGCTGGTAAGCAGCAGAGGCTGCCATCCTCACCCTGGGGAGTGTGATCCCCAAGCCCATCTCCTCAGCCACTCTGCTACATGCTTCCCACTCCCTCTAATTCATAGCAGACCAAAAAAAGCAATCTGTGTTGCTAGAATAGCTAAGATCATCAATGTAGCTTCACCACTTAAAAAGAAATCTTCCATTTGTTAACAGTCTTCTACCCTCTGCTTCTGTGAGTAGGACATTTTTGGATTCCATATACAAGTGAGATCAGACAGTATTTGTCTTTCTCTGACTTACTTAGCATAATATCCTGCAGGTCTATCGATGTTGTTACAAATGGTAGCATCTCTTTCTTTTTTAAGGCTAAATAATATTCTGTTGCATATACAGAATACACGTTCTCCATCCATTTATATGTCTTGGTTATTGTTAATAATGATGCAGTGAGCATGGAGATAAACAGAGGCATATAAAAGTGTTGAGTGTGAGCAAAAATCCAGCTGATAGAAAGGAGCTCTGAGAAGCTATAGGCAGAAGGGAGGAGGAGCAAGAACGTTACACTGGACCAGAACAGTGGGCTGGTTAATTCAAAGGCACCTTCTGTTAGGGGCTGGCAGGGGTCTATCAGGCAGATGACCAGTCTGGTGCTGATCAGGAGACCTGATGGACAGGTTTAAGATTCCATTTCTGAGAGAACAAAAATCTTAATTAAGTTTTGGATTGGCAATGTGGCGTTTAGCATAAGAGACTCCATTCGGGGCCTGATGTCTTGTTTTTAACAGACATAAACATGACTTTCATCTACATTTTCACATTTCTTTTTTTTTAATGCTTTATTTATATTTTGAGAGGCAGAGAGAAAGCATGAGCAGGGGAGGGTCAGAGAGAGAGGGAGACATAGAATTCAAAGACAGGCTCCAGACTCTGAGCTAGCTGTCAGCACAGAGCCCATGAACCGTAAGATCATGACTTGAGCTGAGTTCGGATGCCTCACCGACTGAGCCACCCAGGCGCCCCACATTTTCATGTTTCTGCTCCTGAGTAGCAGGGAGTTGGGACAGGGCACTGGGGAGGCGGGGCGGTTGTAGGCCTGACCTTTTGAGATGGCTGGCATCAAGTATCATCATCCTCTTTCAAAATTGTGTGTTAATGCCACTGGCAGAGAGAAGAGAACAGAAATGAGAGGTCATTGAGTTGAGTAAGTATGGTACTTCCCCGGCTCTTATCTGTGTACTCCCTAAAAAAATCCAGGTGTAAAAGGCTTATTCTCTTTCATATTTCAGAGAATAATTCATTTATAAATCATGACTGAGAAATGGTAACACATGCCTAAAATTGGCTCTAATTCTATGCTTCTCAATAGGGAGCAACTTTGCCCACTCGTATCTTCAGGCCTAGGATTACTTGTCCATGTTGAGAGACTGTAGAGGGCACGTTTAGGCAACGGGCTTGAGCAGTGGAAACCTGATCAAGGCAAAAGGGCCCACAGTGACCCGAAGCTGAAGACACAGGCCCATCAGGCGACCTGCCCAAAATATCCATAGGCCCTAACTAACCAGTGGGCTACTTATAACCAGGCACAGGTGCCAAAAAAGGAATATCCCCCCGTATGTCCCCATACAGCCTCACCATCTCCCTTTAAATACAGCCTCACCTTCTCCCTTTAAATACAGCCCTCACCCACGGCCTTGTGGCAAACAGTCTCTGCCTTGCTGTCTTGCCTGTTTCTCCATTGCAATGTATTCAATAAACTTCTGCCTCCTTTGTTCTGCCTTGGGTGGACCCTTTCACCTCCCAGCCACCAGCTTCCCCCCAGTGAGGTCACCCCACATTTGGGGGCCCTCATCCAATCAGGAGACATATCACAGAGACGTGTTGGAGTGTCTCAAAAATAAATAAGTAACTATGTAAATAAATAAATAAATAAATAAATAAATAAATAAATACAAAACACTCGGAAGAAATCCTTAATCATCCAACATCATGTTAGTAACTCTTAAGACAAAAAAAGAAAAAAATTGTAATGACATTGATTATAATTTTTTTCAGATTTTTGTATAAAGGGAGCCAAACATTCCACCCCAAAATGTGCCTCTTTGGCATAAAGATGACCTGGCACTGATTTTTTTATTTTAAACTAAAAAAAAGAAAGAAACATCAGCCCCAACAAAGCTCTGAAAACCTAGAGACTACCCTCTCTTAAGGGGCATTTACATCTACAAGGGAAATCTCCATGTGCAAGGGTGTTTCCCTCTGGTGACTGAAGGACAACTTTAAATCCTAAGAATCTTGCTGATGGAGAAGGCTTCAACTTAGATCTACGTAACAAGCCTCACATTGTTTCCTGAACTTTTCCTGGTCACCTCCCCGCAGCATCCTTCTGCCCAAAGCCTTAAGGTGATGTTTTCCTGGGTCCCTTCCAAGAATGCAGGAGTAAACTTCGGTTTGTTTTTCTCCTGTTAATCTTTTATCATGGGGCCTTCTCCACCAAGAACCTAGAAGAGGAGAAGAAAAAATATTTTTCCTTCCCTACATATGTTATCTGTTGAACTGTGGAAAAATACAGAAAACAAATGTGAAAAATAAAACAGTAACTAATGATTTTATTACCCAAACGTAACTATGTAGTGTAGGAGCTTTTCTCTCCACTCCAGAAATGCCTTCCTAGGAGGGGTCTTCGGTAAGAGCAGGAAAAAAGCCAGAGTCTCCACTGGAATAACAATGCAGCAAAGAGTCAAAGGGGTGTCTCGGCTACTGAGTCAGAAGTTAGGGTAGACAAATAAATGCTTTCTTTTTCCATCATGAATGCTCCTCCCCAAAGGGCCAGAAGCATCTGAGCTCTTCCCCAATCCCCTTTAGAAAGACAAAGACGAGGGGTTTTGGTGAGAGGACGGGGCTGGGGAGTGAGCCAGAGGGACAGACGTAAGCCTATGGGAAGGGACACCAGGACAAAGAACACCTTTATCATAATAAGAACACCCTTAACATAATAAGAAATCTCTACAGGCTAGTCTTTAGGAATGCATATTTATCCAAAAGATTTCCTAATTTAGTGAATTAACTAAGCCCTGTTGTCTTCCCAAACATATGGCTCAGCTAATGGAAGTTTACTCTACAGAGAGTATATTTTGATCATTTTCTCATCTCCTTCTAAAATAGACTTTAATGGTAAACTGACACCACGTACCACGCCCACACCCACCAAAGGTGGGCTTCCTGTGACACTCCTCAGGTCCTCATGTCTGCCCAAGAACAAAGGCAGGGGACTAACAAATGGTCAACTGACAAAGACCCCCAGTCCTGTAGGACAGAAACTCCATCAGAGTTTGTAACGGTCTTAACGCTTTACAAGAAAAACACAATCTTAATGATAGCCAGACCTCCAGGAACTTATACAGTCAGTTTCCTAAAGCCCCAACATCACTTTCCCCTCCGCAGAATATAAAATCCTATATGATCGGTGCCTGCTCACAGCCCCAACGCAGCTCCTTCTGCCCGCGGTCGTGCCCCGGGCGTTAACAAAGCAGCTTTGGGCACTGTACACCGTCTGAAGAATTCTTTCTTGACCATTGCACTCTCGAAGGTCTCACATCAAGATAACACTGCATTCTCTGGAAATCCTGCTTATTTCCTCCTAGGACATTTAGAGTATTGCTCACTCTTCTTTTGTCCTATGTTTGTCATTGTTTGTTTCTTTTCATTTCGTTGTTTGTTTTGTTTTCTATATTATAATATGTGTATAAACATACGTATAGAAATTTTTCTTTGTGTTTCCCAATTATTTTCTAGGGAAGAATCGAGACCTTAGAAGGAATAGACAAAGCAGTTTGGAACAGAAACTGTACTTGTGTTAATGGTGGAAACGGCACAGAATGTAAAACCAACCTACCGTCATTCCTCTGAAACACCAAAATAAGTAACAGTCCTTCGTTTTGGAGGGTTGTGTTGTTAATTCCATAATAACACTTACAGTGTCATTACTGCCATTCTGCAGGGCGCCACCTGCCTTTGCCCTTGACACATTTGCTTACAACATGATCTATTCTGTGGCCTGAGTGTTCACATCTGTTTCATTAACTTCCTTCCATTCACGCCCCTCTTATGCAGTTGCAGTCTCTCCTTTTCTTGAATGTTCCAGACAGTGTCACTTGAACTTTAAATTTCTCAGCAGCTGCTGGCTATGCTTGCTGAGACAGGCCCTTGACCTTGGCTTCTTCCCCCCAAATTATGTAGGTGTCTGAAGTTGGGCTCTTATAGACATATGGCCTTGTGGTGACAAGGAGAACATTGTAAGCATTTTGGATGTTGGCTCTAGTAACTTCTGCAGCTTGTTGAGGACTAAGTTTGGACATGGCCTCCCACGGACTTCCTTTGCTTTGCTTTTACTGACCGGTCCATCCATTTCAGGCGTCGTTGCTGGCTGCACTTGCCTGTGTGGAATCCTCTTCCTCCCACCCCAATACTGATTCGCAAATGTCAGATTCTGTCGTGACCCTGTCCCCAGTCTAGGGCCATGTTACTGCGGCTAGCTGGCAGTAACAGTGTCTGTGGCTTAACAGGGCACGTTGGGAGGAGGGTACAGACCCAAGATGGCAGCAGAAGGAAGATGAAAGCTTTGGAGCCTTGTGACACCCTTGCCAAATGGAACTTTAAAAAGAGATTTAAAACAGCATTAAACATTTAAAATTAATTAATTAATTAATTAATTAAATTACATGACATATCCTTTTCCAAAATACTTTGGATATCATCTTTTTAAAGCCGCAGGGCTGTTGATATTTTTTTAATGTGCTTTACTTTATGTAACAGTTTAGTTTGTCCGTTGCTTTTTATAGGATGTTTCTACTAATACATTTTGTTTGGCTATTTCCATACAGAAGGTCTCTAGAAGTAGAAATCTACAATAAAAGATAGATGGTGGAGTGTGAATTTTGATAGATGCTGCCTACGTACACTGCGAACTGATTTATCAATGTACCCTCCACCTGTATCCTTTCCTTCACCGCTGGAAGAATAGGGTATGATCCACCTTCTGAATATTTGAAATTATAATGTGGGGAGAGAGAGCACATAACTAGTCTTCTGGTTTTAATTTGCATATTCCTGATGACCAATGAGGTTGTGTTATTTTCTTTCAGTTTATTGTTCATTTTTCCCCTTTTCTGTGAATAGCATATTTATATCTTTTAAATATTTTTACATTTATTTTTATTTTTTAAGACTTTTGGGGTTTTTCTTAGTCTTTATTTTTTAATAATCTCTACACCAAACATGGGGTTCAACCTCATAACCCTAAGATCGAGAGTCACATGCTCTACCAGCAGAGCCAGATATGCTTCCCCATCTTTTTCTTTTAATTTTTTTAAATGTTTATGTATTTTGGGGAGAGAGACGGACACAGAGCATGAGCAGGGGAGGGGTAGAGAGAAGGAGAGACACAGAATCCAAAGCAGGCTCCAGGCCCCAAGCTGTCAGCACAGAGCTGTATTGGGGCTCAAACTCAGGAACCTCTAGATCATGACCTGAGCCAAAGTCCGTTGTTAACCGACTGAGCAACCCCAGGTGCCCCATTTAAAAAAAACATTTATGTTTATTTATTTTTGAGAGAGAGACAGTGAGAGCAGGGAAGGAGCAGAGAGAGAAGGAAACACAGAATCTGAAGCAGGGTCCAGGCTCTGAGCTGTCAGCACAGAGCCCGATGCGGATTCTAACTCTCGAACCAAGAGATCATGACCTGAGCCAAAGTCAAATGCTTAGCTGACTGAGCCACCCAGGTGGCCCCTAGCTTTTAAATGTGTGTGTGTGTGTGTGTGTGTGTGTGTGTGTGTGTGTGTTTAATTTTGAGGTTTCTTTTAAGTGACTTATAAGGATACTTTGTATAGGTTGGATTCTAATCTACATATATACATAATGCTAATGCCACAGATATAGAAAATACTTTTTTGCTCTCTTTGTAAGGTTTTTTCTTTACATTGTTCCTTACATTTCTTCCCCCCTCTTGAATTTTTTTAGAAAATTGCCCTTTCCATATAGACTTTCAAAAAACAATTCAAAGTTTCATATTTTAGTTAAAAATATATTTATAATTATGTCCTCCAGTCTGTTTTATTTGTACTATCTCATTTGCTACTTTCCAAAAATTGAAGTTTTGATTTAATTAATTTAATTTTACTTTCTCTTTGTTGTCGTTCCCTACTTTGAAAACTATACATAATTTTTTGGAAGTACTGTCTTGGCAGCAACCTATTGAGTGTTTTCGTTCAATTCTAAATAGGATGTAATTTCTATTTTAGTTTTTTTCACTCAAATAGTATTTTAATGACTTAAAAATTCTCAAAGACAATACATTTAAGAGAAGAGCATACTTTTTATCATTTATTTTTGCTTTTACATCCTTGTGGACTGAGGATGTGGCCAGCATGATTTCTCTACTTTAGAATATGAAAAATTTCCTTTGTAACCTAGTGCATGTGGTGAATGAACATTTGTCATTTTTCTCAGGAGTGCTTGAAAAGACATCATATTCTTATTTTGTTTAGTACAAAGTTACATGTATATTGTGAATTAGTTTTTCTCTACCTGATATGCTGACTTTTGAAGAATGTGAAAATCGCTTAACAAGTCTGTTGGATTTGTATTCATTTAGCTTTATATTGAAACTCTCTGAACACACATTATTAAGCTTACTTACTATTATATTTATATAATATACACTTATATTTTATTTTTAAAGTTTTATATCTTTTAATATATTGTATATGTAGTGTTTATATAAGCACTATATATTATACATAATATATAATGTAATTATAATAATTATTTAGCTCATTCCATTGCCTATAGTAATTTGGTTTGGAATGACCTTTTTCTTTTTCTTTAATCTTTACTTATTTAAGTAGTCTCTACACTTAAAGTGAGGCTCAAACTCATGACCCCAAGATCAAGAATCACATGCTCTTCCAACTGAGCCAGTCAGGCACCCCTGGAATGATTTTTTTCAGTTTATGTTTTCCATTCAACACAGCATTTGGTGCTGAGTGGGATGTGGGGATGGGTGAGGGTGGAGGAAGGGGGACAGGGAAGCATGGAGCAGGGAGCCCAGAGGACCGAGAGACCCACAGACATAGAGCTGGACTGGCTTCCGTGCTTGTGATGGGAAATCTCCATCAAGGGTTCTCAGAAACTTGGGCTCCCGAGGAACCTTGCTTCGGGGGCTCTCAGCCTCAGCCCACCCCCAGAACTCCCACATTACACCAGCAGCCTGGGAACTAACTCCAGAGGCAGCTTCTCTCTCGGAGTGGAGTTGGAGACCAGAGAGGTCTTCTTTATCTGTTGCCTTGTCACTAACCGGCGCACCGCCACAACCCACGCTCTCTCCCAAGCCCGCTGATTTTTTCTGGAGTTCAAGTTACAGAGTCCTAAGGTTGTAGGTTCTCGGCTCTGTCAGCATGTACTATCCATCAATTACCAACTGCTTTCTATCTTCCAGAATTTACCGTTTTATTATACCATGAGCATTCCCACTGGCTTTCAGTATTTTCTTATTATATTTTAATAGGGTTTGGAAAGAAAAAGTATTCATTATGCCTCTTATTATCTAACCTGGACCATTATCAATGGTCAGATTTGCCTGTGTTCAAATTTAGGCTCTGTCACTTACCAACTGTATGACCTGGACAAATTGCTATGCCTCAGTTTCCTCATTTATCGAGTGTGGATAAAAGCACATGGTATTGTCCCACAAGACATATAGGACACGCCATTAATGCTAGCTGTTGTTATTATTTTGTTTGTAATAGATATTGTAAGGTTCCTTTTATTTGTTCTACTGCATGTTATTATGTATGTCAATGTACCAGTATGGATATGTTATCTGTGCTTTTCAACAATAAAAGCTAGCGCTTATCCAGTACCTACCACGTACCTTTTTGGCACTTTACGTGTATCAATTTATGGCTCTGAAGGGGCCATCATGATGGCAATTAGAAAATATGTTTAACTGATAATGAAAACGCAACCCAATAAGACGTATGGGGTGCTTTTCCCATTATGCTTCCTAATTAGCTATTGCTGGTGTCTTAAAAATGTTTTAGTTTCTGTTCATGTATTTTGAATCTGGTTTCCATACCAAGCAAAGCCTCAGGCAGACGGCTTATGAGCTATTACTTTATTAGGAATTAGCATTCCCTGGAGCAGGAATGAGGCACAAGGTGGGTAAGGCACAGTTATCAGAACTGCCCATGGGAGAGTGGCGGCAGAAATGGCCGCCTGCAGGGGGGCCTCCTCCATGCAGACTGCACCTCTGGAAGGTCTTTATGGGGATGCGGGGGGCACAGAAAGGAAAATATTTTATTTACCCGCTTCCATCTTCTTTCTGTCTGGGATATTAGCCCCTCAGTTCCCAGCCTTGGAAGAAATCCAAGCCAATAAGTTGGCCTCCCTCCAGGAGCTTGGTCCCTTCCTTCCAAGCTGCTTCCGCAGTCTCTGAAGCCTTCAACCAGAATTGTTTTTACAACCTGACCAGCTTTGGTTGTTCTCACTGAGGTACTGATCAGCCACAGACTCTACCGTTGAGATCAGAAGTGAAAGCTCACCTATCTATTTTGATATGTGATTGATTTCATTGTTGTTTTTTCCTTAAGGAATCAATCGTCTTAGTTTTGATAACCTCTTGACCTAAGAATCGTTAAGAAGTAAATAGGGTTTTTTTAAATTGGTTTTCTATTGTTTGATAACAAACTTTATAAAACCTAGCAGATTAAAGCAGCATATACTGGGATGCCTGGGTGGCTCAGTCAGCTAAGCATCTGATTTTGGCTCAGGTCATCATCTCATAGTTTGTAAGTTCAAGACCCACATCAGGCTCTGTACTAGCAGCTCAGAGCCTGGAACCTGCGTCATTTCCTGTGTCTCCTTCTCTCTCTCTGCCCCTCCCCTCTCTGTCTCTCTTTCTCTCAAAAAATGAATAAACAGTAAAAAAAAATACAACATATACTATCACATCATTTCTGTGGCTCAGCTGGGTGGCTCTGGCTCAGAATCTTCCAGGCTGCAGTCATGGTGTCACCTAGGATGGGACTCATCTCAAGGTTCAAGTGGGAAAGGATCTGCCTCCGAGCCCACTCCTGTGGCTGTTGGCAGGATTCCATTTTTCTGCTGGATGTTGAACAGTGGGGCCTTAGTTCATCCCAGTCTGTTGGCCTGAGGTGCCCTCATGAAGTTCCTTGGGAGGTGACAGCTCAACGTCACAGCTTGCATCATCAGATGATTAAGTGACAAGAGCCAAGGAGAGCCCAGCATCCAGCAAGCAGGCAATCGGTCTTTTGTAACCTAATCTCTGAAGGGATATCCAATCACTTTTATTGTATTCTATTCATTAGGAGCATGTCTCTAAATCCAACCCACACTCTAGGCTTTTTAAAACAATATATATATTTTTAATGTGTATTTATATTTGAGAGACAAAGAGAAAGAGGATGAGTGGGGAAGGAGCAGAGAAAGAAGGAAACACAGAATCTGAAGCAGGCCCCAAGCTCCAAGCTGTCAGCATAGAGCCCCACATGAGGCACAAATTCACGATGGAGAGATCATGACCTGAGCCGAAGTCAGATGCTTAACCAACTGACCCACCTAGGCCCCCCTACAAGTTTTTTTAAGTAGTCTGCATACCTAATGTGGGGCTCAAACATAGGACCCTGAGATCAAGACTCACATGCTCTACTGACTGAGCCAGCCAGGCACCCTTAGGTTTCTTTCTGTTTTTCATGTTTGAAGTTTCTCCCATTGTTTGGAAAAGCCTGTGCACCTCTACAGAAAGTGACCATGGTAAACACCAAACATCCACTGTCTTCCTGGCATCTGAGATACAGGGACATGGCCTACACTTACCCACTTAGATGCACCACTACAGACTTTGAAACAAAAGCCACTCATGGGAAGAAGCAGTGGGAGCAGTTACCTCCAACCACGTGATGCAGCAGGAAGTTGGGGCATTCTGGGCCCTGCGTTCAGCACTTCTGAGGTCCAGGCAGCAACAGCCTAACGGTGTGCCTACTTCCTGGTTACCAAGTCGCCAAGCCTGCTTCTGGAACCTTCTTCAAGATACTGTGAGCTAACCACCACTTACTTGTAAGTAAATTCTTCACTCTGATTAAGTGACCCCAATTGTCTCTTTAGCTTACGGTGAAGAAATCTGAACACTAAACAGTCCTCATTGTTGTTCATTCCATCTCCTCTAGGGTCTTCATCAGGATCACCGGCTTTGCGTTTCTGCTTTTCATCCTCTATTTTCATTTTCTTTCGGTTCATTTTTATTGTATTTTTGTCCTTTCCCTATGTATTCTGAAATATTTGTGTTCTCTTTCACCTCATGATTGGTTTCTCTACAGTACCAATTAGTCTTCCAACAAATTACCTCCATAATTTTATTTTGACATTGTTTTCAACCCTCTCTGTCTCATCCAATTATTTTTTATTTCCACCCACCTCTCATGTATATTCCAACTCATGCAAGACTGGGGTTTTCATCCTGTCATCTGTCTCTTATTTCACAGAATTCATCTACCCTTATATCTTAATGATCATGGAAGCAAATATTTCTCCAAATTAACCTCTGTTTTTCATAGTAAGTATTTTTTAAATGTTTCTCTGTTTATTTATTTATTTTTAATTTAGAGAGAGAAAGACAGAGAGTGCACGCATGACTTGGGGAGAAGGGTAGAGGGAGAGAAAGAATTTTAAGCAGGCTCCATGCTCAGCACAGAGCCAGATGCGGGGCTCAATCCCATGACCCTGGGATCATCAGCCAAAATCAAAAGCTGGGCGATCAACTGACTGAGCCACCCAGGAACTTCTAATAGTAAATATTTTTAAATGTAGACTCTTCTCCTGAATCTTAAGTGCTACGTTCTCTGTCATCTAAGATGTAGAACCTTTTCAAAGGTCTTGTGGTCAGATTCTACTTGAGTGTGCCCACTGTCCTCTGGTTGCTGCTAGAATCTTCTTGCATTGCACCTAGAAAGCATGTTGGCATGAATGGTCCCTAGCAAACAGTTTTTAAAATTTTTTATTAAATCCAAATCCTCAGAACAAATATGGTATATTCTTTATAGTGTTGACTCCTAGACAGGGACCTTCAAAGGTAGAACAGATTGCTTATAAAATAATCATAAAAAAAAATTCCACCACAACATGATCAAAGTCAACCAACAAATAGCGAACAGCAAAAAAAATATTGGCAATCTTCACATAAAGGATAATGTCCCTAATTATATAAATATATTTAATGGTTACTATAAATATTACTGATTTATTATAAATTATTAAGAAGTAAGAAACCAACAATCTTATGCACACACACAAAGGTCATGAATATATAATTCTCAGAAAGGAGATATAAATATTTTCATGTTTATGAGAAAATAGTCACCTCAAAATAAGAGACTGCAAATGAAACTACACTAAGATACCATTCTAACTTATCATTAACATTAGCAACATTATGCGGCAAACTCAGTGGGCAAGATTTTGGAGAAATAGGCACATGATGTATTATTATTGGTGGGATAATTTTTATATAATCTCCATAAAAGTTGTCAATAGGTATTAAAATTTAAAAACACATATACCTTTTATCCAGCAATTCTATTTGAGGGCTTTTATCCTACAGAATACTTACACATATGCTTAAAGCTGGTGTAGTAGACTATTAATTGTGGCCCTTTCTGTAGCAGCTAAAGAGTGAAACAGCTTAAATATCCATCAATAGGGGAATGATAATGTAAATTATAATACATCATATAATGGAATCCTATGCAACATTGAAAACCATGAGGAAGCATCAGTCATTCTAACACAGAATGATTGCCAAGGTGTGCTGGATACAGTGGGAAAAGAAAACTGGTGGAGAGTGTTTATACTGTGTTATTATCTCAATGAGAGAAATAAAACAGAGGCACCTGCCTAATGGTTGTGTGTGCACTGACTGTCTCTACAAAGTTTCAAGAAACAGCTCAGATTGCTGACTCTGAGAAAAAGCACTGTGGGACAGGTTAGTATATAGGGCTACTTTTTACTACACATCCTTCGTAACATTTGTTATTTGACCATATGCATAATTTCAGAAATGCAATAATTAAAGTCTTAATGAAGGTGCATGATACAATTACCTATTTTTTTTATGCACAAGTTTTATCTCAACTCTTTTGCTTGTCTATTTTAATGGTGGACATTGAGGCGGGAATAATATGGCTTTTAGGACCTCAGAGGTTCTGATCCTGAGATTCTCAAGCAATATTATAAACTGAAAACAAAGACTGTTTTAAAAAAAGGGGAAGCAACATTGTCTGCAGAGATATATTGACAGTAAATTCATTAGATAGTAAAATGGTTTTGCATAATAAAGGGCTGGTGCTCAACTCCTTGTCCTTTGAAGTTAAACTTGATTCAGAACTTGAACTGATTACATTAAAAGAGCCAGTCCAGTCGAGAGGATAAAAGCCAAGGCTCTGTATGTGGAGACCTGCAGAGCAAATATGGTGCATTCATTGGCTTCCTCACAAAATGTCAGGCCTTTGATCTCTGCTCTGAAATAAATTCACCTGTGTTGACAATTTCACATAAAAAAATAGTCTTGGTCTTAATCTCACATTTCTTTTTCCATTTCTTCCTCTTTACCAGTAAAATTTAATTGCTTTTTTTTTTCATCCAAATGGGAGTTTTGTCTTTATTCAGACTGCTGGACTGAGCTCATAATGTGCAGTTAATCTATAGCAGTCTTTAAAATAGTATGCCAAGATTTTGAGAGGATTGGAGTTTTATGAGTAAGCCTGGCTGCTTCATTTGTAATACTGTATTTAGGAAAAAATTAGGAGGACTTCAAGTCATTTTTCTCTCTAATAGACTAAGAATCAATGGAATTAAAAAACAGACAAGCACACCTTGCATCGGATGGGGTGGCCATATGCAGATATTTCAGAAATGTTTTCACTCAGAATAAATGAAATAATATTGGTCATAAATGTATAATTGTTGAAGAAGGAATTCAAGTTCAGGAGGAGTGTATTAAACCAGTCTCTCTACTTTTGTGTGGATTGAAATTTTCCACTCTTAAAAAAAATGCAAGTATTGTTTACTCCAAATCATCCAGATTTATAATCCCCTCACTTCTCCTGAGGGTACCTTCTTCTCTTCCCTTTTTCCAGAAGGAGGAGGGACGCATGAGGCTGCTTCATGAGACATTCTCAGGCGATTTTCATTCACTCATCTAATATTTCCTGGGGGTGCCTTTCAGATTGTGTTCTCAGCTTGCCAATCACAGTGTAAATAAGACAAAGCCTCTGCCTTAACTAAGCTGAATTCTAGGAGGGAGGGCAGTGACTAAGCAAATCACCCTACATAATTTCAGATAGTGGTACATGTCTGTCTTCCATTGCTGTGCAATCCCAAAAATTAATAACATAAAATGGCAAACCACTTATTTGCTCTTGATACTGTGTGTTGGCAATTTGGGCAGGGCTCAACTGGGAAGATTTAGCCTTCCCAAGTGATGTCAGCTGGGTTTGTATATATATTCATAGTTATTTGGAAAACTGTCTGTAAGGTGGCTGGTCCCAGATAGCTCATTCACAAGTCTACCAGTTGGCTTGATTTGTAAGATGGGACACCTCAGTTCTCCACCACCTGGCCTCTCTAGCAGGTTAGCTCAGGTTATTCAAATGGTGGTCTCAGAAGTCTAAGCAAGTGAGGATAAGACCTAATACATAGGAATTTTAAATCTATGCATGTATCATATTTGTTATTCCCCTATTAGCCAAACAAGTCATGTCGGTATGTATTTATATATATATATATAACATATATATTCCACATATATCATCAGATTCAGGTATTTACATGCAAATCCGAAGCATAGGCTTTCATGAGAGCCTGCTTACAGTTTGTTTCTACATGTCTCAAAGTCTTATTTTTTTAAAAAAGGAAAAATTTTCTTGTTCATTGGAAAAGGTTGCATTAAACAAAATTACATGGTGATTATTATCATTATCATTACTATCAGCATGATTCAGGGCTTGCCAGAGGGGTTCATATGCCACCATGCAGTGGGAATCCCTAAGATGAGGACTCTCCCTTGTACTTCACAGACTTTTTCAACCAAAGAGTATCTCCCAAGGCAGTTGCTACCTGATTGCAACAATTGTTGCTGTCAATATTTCAGGTCCAATGTATCTGGATCTTCCAGGCCTTCAGAAGGAGCAAGACAATTTATTCTATGTGAAATTTCTAGTTTTGGGATATTGATGACTTGTTTAAATGTCTTTTAAAATTTAGTATAAATAAAAATGATTTTAATAAGCATAATATGACTGCAACTCCAATTTGACTGGTTGGTCAAATCATCAAGGCCCAGGGAGCCTCTTATGAAAGAATTCATGTGGACGAAAGGTGAGTGGAGGCTCAAAGGTTTGGCCACACAGGTGATCTGGCCCTAAGGGGAAGGCAACACAAGAATGAACACAAACCAAAGAACTGTTCTCAATAGCCTCCAGGGGTACCAAGAGCTCAGGGTGAGTATCTCTGGTGAAAATATTGAGGGCCTAAGATCAGTGACCTCAGCATCAGTAAAGACCCTAGACTGGGGTGTCCCAAGGAACAAGCCAAAGGAAAGAACAATTCTTCTTGATAGACTCACCTGTCACTGATTTATAGCTTGTCAATTGGACAATTCCAGATGAGGGAGGGGCAGTTTTCCCTCTCAGCTTTCCTATTGGAAGCACACTTTTTCTATAAAGCACATTGCCTGGGTCCATTCCATTCTCCATCCGCATTTTATGTATATTCTGGACTCCAACTTCTCTGGCATTAAATACTGTCCCCTCATCAGTTTTGTGCTTCCATTTCTGTTACAGTAAATTGCATTTCCCAAAATTGTGCTGTCCACATGCTGTAGCACAATGTAATCTTGCCAACTCCCCATCAACAGGTAGAGTCCAGTCCCTTTTCCTAGACTGGCTTTGTGACCATCCTGTAACTCATACAATGGGGGAGCATCACTCTGCATGACTTCAGAAGTTTGTGGCTGCTGTGTGTTTCTCTTGGGTCCCTGATCTATTGCAGAATTTCTCAACATTAGCACCAGTGACATTTTGGGCTAAACAATCATTTGTGAGAAAGAGTGGGTGGGGGTATCCCATGAATTACAGGATGTGTAGCATTGTGGACCCTCAGACTAGCCCATCTGCTAACTGAGTACCACTAAGTAATCTCAAAGTCACCAAAAGCAGAAAGATTATCCAGCTGAGTCATGCCCGAACTCCTTGCCTACACAATCTGTGACATTTGCCTTTTGACAGGTTGCTCTTTTAACCCACTAAATTTTGGGATAGCTTGTTTTACGACAGTAGTGACTAGAGCACCTCCATAGATGGAGAGTGAAATGTAATGATATTTTGTTATTTATTTGTATTTATTTTTAATTTGTTTATTTTAAGAGAGATGAAGTGCATGAGAGCGGAGAGGGGCAGAGAGAGAGGGAGAGAGAGAATCCATGCTGACAGCATAGAGCCTGACATGGGGCTTGACCTCAGGAACCCTGAGATCATGACCTGAGCTGAAATCAAGAGTTAGACGCTTAACCAACTGGGCCACCGAAGTACCCCAATATTTTGCTATTAAAAGAAAAGAAAATTAGTATCCGTTGGTTGCCCTTAGATGCTTCTTTTAATCTTTCTAATTTGCAGTACAGCAAATAAAGTTGCTCTCATTCATTTAGCACATTTTTATTAAGGACCCATTTTCATGTCAGGAACCATGTTGAATCCTATAGATGTATAAATAAACATAACATTTGTCATTATTATATCTGTATAATTTCCTTCCTGCATCTTGCTATCTAACCAACATTCTCAGTTTGGTGAATGAGTGATCTTGAAATGACATTCACTCTTGGGTTTCTTTCTCCTTCTCATTGTAGTCCCCTTTTTGGAGCTTCCTCTTCCTTCACCGTCTTCCTCCATCTTGTCCACAGTAAGGCCAAATCTACCTCCTCCAGAAAACCTTGTCCTACATATTAGCCAAAATTATTTCCATCTATTTTTTGGCCTTTTACATTTTTACTTCTCTCCACTCACCCCAAATAACACACTATCATGCTTACTTGGCATCTGGCCTTTCCTCTTTATAGTGAAAACGGAACCCACAAGAGCGTTGAATTCTGCTGGCTTCTAGTGTTCCCAGCCCACAGACACATCTGCATCTGGGATGGAAGCAGGGTCCCTGTATCAGTCAGGGTTCTCCAGAGAAACAGAACCAAAAGGAAAGAGGTAACAGTGATAGCTATAGATTTATATATCTACATTATAGATAGGAAGAGATTTATTAGATAAGTTGGTTCACATATTTATGGAAGCTGAGAAGTTCTACAATCTGCCCTCTGTGAGGAGAAGAAGAACCAAGAAAGCCAGTGGTAAATTCTGAGTCTGATGGCCTGAGAATCTGATGGTGTAAGTCCTAGTCCATATCCTAAAGCCTGAGAACCAGAGGTACCAATGTTCAAGGGCAAAGGATAGACATCTTGGTTCCAGCAAAGAGAGAGTGATTCAAACTTCCTATGCCTTTTTGTTCTAGGCAGGCCCTCAATGGGCTGGGTAATGGCCCCCACCTGCCACCCCACATCACTGAAGGCAGTCTCATTTACTCAGCCTACTGACTCAAATGCTAATCTCTCCTTGAGACACTCCCATGGACACACACAAAAATGATGTATAGTCGGCACCCTTTAGCCCACCCAAGTTGACACATAAAATTAACCATCACACCTCCTTAGCTCCATTTTCATTAAACAAATTGTTCTGTCTTGAGCTGCAAAGCCACTCCCTCTCTGCTCTGGACCTGTATCTCCCTCAGCCTCTGGGAGCAAGAGTTCCTTTTTCTCTGAAATATTCCTCTCTCTCTCTCTCTCTCTCTCTCTCTCTCTCTCACCCATGCTCTCTCTCTCTCCCTTGCTCCTCTCCCACTTCCACCATTAACTGAAGCTTAAAATAATTACTGGAAGCCTCTCCCACTGGCAAAAGAGAAGGTGCTTTCTTGATTCCATCCCTAGTTCTATTCGCTTTCCCTACTTTCAGAGTCAACATTCTCGAGACAGTTCTCTCCAAACATTGCCTCCACTCTTTAATCACTCACCTATTCTTTAACCTTCTATAATGTCTTGCCTCCTCATCCCTGTACACAGCCATCATCCTCAGCCCCATGTCACATACATTCTAAAATTTCCTGCGGAAGGTGGCCACAGGCTTTGCCATTGCTAAACAGCAGACAATTTTCAGTTTCCAAAGCATAAACTCTTGTAATTGACAGTTGCCCACTTGTGCTTACAAATCCCTTGGCTCTCCAGAACACGGCTCTCCCTTTGTCCCTGCAACTCCTTCTTGGTCTTTTTTTTTTTTTTTTGAGGGGGCTTTTTATTGTCTGCACATCAGTGTTAATATTCTCTTCTCTTCTCACTAGTTACTGCTTCTCTCCTCAGTTCTCTCCTCCTCGGATGCTCACATAGCTTCCTCAGTCACCCAGACAACCTTGGATTTGGTGATTCCCAGTCTAAACCACCCTGCTGAGTGCTAAACTCATAGATTCAGCTGTCTCCTGAACATACCCCCTTATTTGTCTTTCACATATCTCAAACACCCCAGGTTTGGTCTTGGTTAATTTGCCTTTTTAAATATGCTCCCCCTGAAGGTCTCCATCTTGAAAACTAGCGCTCCTCTCACTGGAGCATCTGACAGGCTCCATACCCTATCAATTACTAGACCCTAAGGATTCTGCCTTCCTTAATTTAGCTCATATCCATCAACCCTGACTCTGCCTTAGCACAGACCTGCATCATTTCTCCTCTGGACAATTGCAGCAGTCTTGTAATTAACCTCCATCTCCAACTTTGCCCTCCCTCCTGACCATTCCCTACCCTGCTGCCAAGTTCATCTTTCTAGTATAAACATTTGATCATCTGGATGACATGATGAAAATCTCCCTTGAGGATAAAGTCCATGTTTCTCAGTCAGGCAGCAGGGCTTTATGATCTGGTTGCTGCTCACTTTTCCCATCTCACCTCTTGCTGTATCACCTTGGCCACACCAAACACGTTTACAGGTGTGCGAGGATATCACCCTCTCTTGTGTCTATGACTTGCCAATGTGGTATTTTTCTCTTCTATTGTTTTCTTTCTGGTATATTCTTCTCCTATCTTATCCCCTTCTCAGTTGGCTATAATTAAATTAGTCACATTGTTTAACTATTAGCAGATGATTACTGTATTTAGGAGATGTGTTTCTAATCCAGCAAAGCAATGAAAATATTAGAATTTAAGTACCATGTTTTCTGATTAAGATGATTCAGTGTTAAAATATAGTTATTATTTTTGTCCCCACGTAACCTAACGCTTGAAAGAAGTTTAGCAGCTGATATTAGCTTCATTATCTACTCACTATTCTCTCTTTCCCACTCTAGAAAATATACTCCATGAGGGCAGCAAGTTTCATTGTGTTGCTGCTGTAGGTCTCCTCTGTCTAGAGCAGTGTGTGGAAGAGGGTGGGAGACCATCTGTATATGCTGAGTGAAACACTGAATAAATGCTCACTCTTAAATAATTCTGCCCAGTTGTCTTTGAGTAGCCTTCCCTGATGCCCCCAAAGGGAGACAATATAGGATCTCTTCCCTTGTGACTCAGTGTACCCTCAAGTTTTCTCTATCGTAGCATGAAGAATAAATACTATATGTGACTTTCCATGGCCCCATCTCTTCCTGCTGCCCTCTGCAATCTTATTGTCACTTCCCTGAGAGCAGGGACTACGTCTGTATCTGCAGCTTTAAGCACAGTGCCAGGCATGTGGTAGATGTGCCTAACATGCCTAAAACAAATAACCCCATTACACCCTCTGCAAGAGCAATCTCTGTACATTCTTTGTCTCTCTTGCTGGTCTGCAAACACTTTGAGGAAAGGAATTCTTTTTTCCCAATTTTTCTCTTCCTGCCTACTACCATGCTGTTCACATTCTAGATATACAATAAATGCTGAATTAAATTACCATAAGTGTTTCATATGCTCAGATAAACCTAAATGGTGCTCATCAAAAACAAGATGTTCATTTTTACAATGCTGACCAACAGCATGATACCATGATATTGAGACAGATGGTTAGTTGCAACTTTTATAATTATATGAAATACATTCTTTCCAACACCAAATTGCTGTAGAACTTTTGGCATCTTGTCCATACTTAATAGTCTGCATTGTTCCTGTTCGGATTTTGTGCTAAGGTACCCATTATCTTCAATCAGGACCTCCTAGAAGGATAATTCTCTCTAGCTGAAGTGTCCAATTTACCACAACCTGGATAAAATAGTCCACAGAGTGATTAAACTCCCTTTGCTCTCACTGCATGCTCACCAAGCCTATGCATTATTTATTTGTTGGGTTACAGAAAGTAGAAAATTTCCTGGGCCATCTCCGGGACAGCGTTTAGTTAGTCCTGAAAAATTCTGACACTGAATCTCTTTTTGTGAGATCTTTTGGAATATTACCCCTAATCTACTAAAATTAAATGCATCAACATATATCTAATGTGGCTATAACTCAATTTTTAACATATTTGATAAACACTCTTGCACTTAGACTAAGATTTGGAAAGAAATCTTTGGGTTTTTGTATGATTTTGAGAGTAGATTGCTTCCACATTGGTTAATTTTGTCCAAATTATGTTTTTTTATAGTTTTGAAGGTATATAAAAACAGGTTTGCTTTCACCAATCCAAGTGCTAACATAGCTTATTGATTATCATATAGAGAATATAAATTCCAAGCGTAGTAGAGTTACACTGTACTGGGTACACTCTAACGTCAGCCTATTTAGCAAAAATCATGTGTAAAACCTTGACACCCAAACAAAGATAGACATTCCTTCTCTCCCAAATCCAAGGCCGCCAAATCGCTCTCACATTACCACAGATTGCTTTTTCCATCACTTCCACACCAAATGAAGTTACTGGCTTGCATACATGTAAAAGCCATTTTCTGTGAATAACATATATTTGCAAAATGAGACTCATTTTCAGTAATATGAGATGATCATGCAACCAGGTCTCCCAGGACCAACAACAGATTCATCTTCCATTTCATTCTCATTGAAGGTACACGGTCCTTGATGAAATTGCGAGCATAATCATCACAATGTTTTCTCTCTCCCCTTCTCTCTCTTTGATATAATTCATAGAAGTCATATGCACATATTCTGTGTCTACATTGGAAGTTTTCATAACTGTACTCAGTAGCTTATTAAAAACCCAACGGTAACCAAGAGCTTATCTGTCTACTCATGCCCTTCCAATGGTTTCCCATTTCTGATCATCACAAGTGTGATTTCTGATCTGGAGCTCTGAACTCCCTGTACTCTGGTCACATAAGAACAAACTGGATTTGTCCATTTCTTCCAGTTTTTAATGAACATAGAAGGGAGTCCTGGTGCCATTATCTGGGGTTGTATTTTCAGAACACTGTACATTTTCTCAACTAGCTAATGGCATCCACTAAGGTCTACATCTGAGGAAATATTTCAGGTATTTGGGGATGGGAAGTGGTCTTTTCATTTACAACAGGGGTCTCTTTTAAGAGATTCTAAGTTTGGGGCACCTGGGAGGCTTGGCTGCTTAAGCACCCAACTCTTGATTTCGGCTCAGGTCATGATCTCACAGTTTGTGAGATAGAGCCCTGCATCTGCCTCTGTGCTGACAGCGCACAGCCTGGGTCAGATTCCCTCTCTCCTTCTCTCTGCCCCTCCCCTGCTCCCACGCGCACACACACAATCTTCCTCTCTCTCAAAAAAATAAACTAAAAAAAGAGAGAGAGATTCTAAGTTCTATACCTGAGGATATACTTTACTTTGCTCCCCAACTGAGCTTCCAGAGATTTAATTAAAACTGGCATCTAGGTGTGCCCAGGTCCCTTTGCAAGGCTCACTGCAGAGACAAAAGAAAGGCAAGAGTTTTGTTTTGTTTTGTTTTATTGTTTTAAAGAAAAGGAACATGAATAAGATTTCAGAGTCCCCCCAGCTGAAATAGAGCAGAAGGAACAGGACCAAAAATCTACAATTTCTTCAATCCTCTAAACCGCCGTGAGAAGTGTGATTTTTGCCCCGGTGTACAGAGGACAAAACTGAGCTTTAAAGATATTTAAGAACTTACGCCAAGCCACACAGATAGGAGGTGGTACAGCGGGATCCAGACCCCAAACTCTCTGGTTCCCACACTCTGGGTTCTCCTCCTACCATGTGATTTGTGTTATTCCTGAATCCCGTGGTTTCGCCTTTCTCAGAAAGGTGCTCATTTTTACACCACTTTTTTTTGTCATCAAGCGATGACATTTGTAATTACAGATGCCTTGCCAAGATTTCCCTTATGGTAAGTTAGGTTGCTAAACCACTCCAACTTCTGAAAAGGATGAGAAATCTTGGATAAAATAAAACACAAAAAAACAAAAACCCCAAAACAAACAAGAAATCAATTCTCAGACCAGAAGGGGAGCATTCAATCCCGCTTTTGTGCTCGGATTCTTTGCCCAAACAGATGCCCTAGACTTTTAGTTTTTAAGGCCTCAGCAGATATAAGGAACAGAATATGAAGTCCAGGGTGGGCCCCAGGTGGGAGTCACAGCAAGTGATGGTCTAGATGAGGATTCAAAAGCCTTACACTCCACCATAGGAGAAAATGAGGAGGCAAGACCCTGCCCTCGATTCAAGGTGCTGCAGGGAGCAGCAAATGTCTCAACCCTCGGCTGGGAGCAGATTACAGGAGAAAAAAGCCATGAGAATTTGGAGCTACCAGTTGGTCCCTGAGAGAATGAAAACCGTATTTCAAACTACCTGTGAGATCCCAAAAGCCTCAAGCCAAAAATATCATTGAGAACCTGGATTTTCATCCAGTGAGGGTAGCACTTGACAGAAGATATTTGGAAATGATTGGGATTTCCCTGAGTTCTCATTATTACTGGGAGCACCCTAGGCATTCTTTCAGGTAGAAGCAGAGACGGGAAACTTCCATAATCAAGAAATGCGCCACCCACGATGCTAATAACACACTCCTTGAGAAACACTGATTTAAAGTAGATGGATGGGCGGCACCCACAGTGACTTGAAAAAGCACAGCTCAATTTGCCTGGAGAAACCCACCTTTATTCTCAGATTTCAGGTTGTTTTCACAGTTCCCAGAGAAAGATAAAATCCTAGACAGGATAACAAAATAAATAAGAAAATAAGGCACAATCTACACTGTCACTTTTCCCCCTGGGCCCCCAGGTGATTGCACTCTGGTGCTGGCTCCTGAATAGGGAGCAAGGGAGAGATTCTGTGGAGTCACCCACCAAATACACCTTGGCACTGCCAGCCCGGGGCCTGCGCTGAGCCTGGCGCTCCCTGCAGGGGCCCCAGACCCTGCTGGGCTGGAGGGCAGCCCCGCAGACACTACGGAATTCTGCCCCAGGGGCAGCAGTTCTGGGGGAGGGGAAGGCTCAGGGGAACCTGTAGGGACCTGGATTTTGTCCGCTTCAGATTCTCTGTGGGATATCCTCTTGACCCCCAGCAGGAAAGGAGAGCTGGAATCAGGATTAAAATGGAAAAAAACAAGGGGACCTGGGAGGTAACTTGTCAACACTTGTAGACAACCTCTGTCTTCAACCCCATGCAAATCCCATTTTCAGAGCTGTGTTGCGCTTTCCATGTCCAAAGCTTTCGTTTCTGGACTTCCATGACGTGGTTTTGCCTTCACGGCTTCCACTTCAATCTCCTCGACATTGTTAATGCACTTGCGTTTCGTCCAACTGCATGTGGACTGACCTCACTAAGTAGCTGAAGTTAGCCATGTGGGAGTATTCACACCACAAGGACCGGCAGATGCTACAAATCAGGGTTTGGGGGTTCTCTCCCCAAGACAGTTGGTTTAATTGCACACCACTGATTGTAATCCTAGGTGTAAATTTCTCTGGTCCTCAGTCTGTCCATCCCTGAAGTGGGTATAACACTTCTGCTTTTCTTTCTTCTCAGAGATGTCAAAATTGAACCAAGATAAAGACAACAAAGATGTCAAACTATTAAAAGTTTCAATAACTTCTGACAATATAAATCAGTTTTAATAATTTCAATTAGTGACACTGATGATGAATGACAAATTTCTTTTCTGAGAACAAGACATAGACTAGGCAGATTATATATGTCTTTTCCTTGATTTAGGAAATAAAGATAATAAAATAATATTCAGAACATATGAAAGGTTGCCTGGGTGGCTCAGTCAGTTAAGCATCCAACTCTAGATCTCCGCTCAATTCTTGATCTCAGGGTTGTGAGTTCAAGCCCCACATTGGTCTCCACACTGGGCATGAAGTCTAGTTAAGAAAAAAAATATTAAAAAAAAAGAACATGAATATAAGTGAGTAAATTCTCTACCCATTTCCTTTAGCAAACTACAAAAACCCTTGAGTGGAATCACAAAGAGGAGAAAACTAAGTTACTTTTTATACCCTCTGACCTCTTCCACTCAGTAGGGAATTCAAAGAATTTCTGAAAGCTTAAAACACTTAGTGTGAAGGTGAAAAAAACCTCCAGCTGTCCGTATAATACATTATTACTTTACACTTGTATACAAATATGTTTTACAGAGAGAATCCGTGTGCCTTATCTTACTTGATTCTACTAACATCTATTTTTAATTCAGAGCCCAACACAACTCTCACCTTGCCTTTTCCTCCCTTTCTTTACATATAAAATAGAGATTCTCTGATAAAATATGGCCTACATTTCAATTTCAAGTGCAGAGTAAGGATACACAACCACTACATTTAGATCCCTATCTTGGGCTTTGTGCTCCCAACACTCATCAACTCAATGTCCCTCACTGAAAATAGATGTTGAATCAGGACAACGTGGATATTTATCACTTTGAAAAAATATGCATAAGGTAAGCAATTCAGATAACATAGAAAAGTACCACAAAACAGGTGCTCTTGTAATTTATAGAGTGCTATTGAGAAAATGAAGGAGGGGAAAGACTGTCCACTGGGCCTGCAGCTGAAGGGCAAATCAGGACAAGGAGCAAATAAGCAAGCCAGAAACAAGCATCAGGAAGAAAGATGGCTTCGCGGACAAGGAATTACTGACTGTCTTGATTATCTTCCTCCTGAGCCATGTCTCAGGTCTTCTCCTTCTAGGGAGGGAGTTTTACTTGGGGACTGGATTCAAAATATTTGGGGGAACATAGTTCTGAAAACAGATTTGCAGTAGATAGCTTTTGCTGAGAAAAAGTCAAAGAGAAATACATTTTCCACATGTAAGAGCAGCCTATGACAATTTGTAGGGAGAAGGGGAAAAGCAAGACATGGAGAAAACAAAGGAGCTCCAGAGCAGTACCCGCATGTATTTCCCCATGAGTCAGACTTAGGCAGCTCTTCTGACCAGCTTTTCACTCTACGGCAGGATAAACATGGCGAAGGAAGCCACGTACAGAAACTGATGTTCAACTCTTGCCCTTGCAGGTGGCTTCTCCCGCCTCCCTCTCCAGGTGCCAGTGCTGTGTCTCTTATCTTTAAGTTTCATCTCTGATCTAGGATGAAAAGCTTCGAGCAGGTAGAGGAATTTCAGGCATCACTGAGCAGTCACGAAAAGTTTTTGCCCAACCCCAGGGAAAC
>NC_043705.1:135440981-135454947 GCF_006229205.1 Suricata suricatta | reverse complement strand
TAGGCAGCACCGACAAGTGTTAGAGCCTGAATTATGCCTTCTCCCGGCCCCAGATTCTTATGTTGAGGCCCTCACTCTCTATGTGACTGTATTTGGAAACCAGGGCTTTAGAGAAGTAATTAAGATTTTTTTTAATTAATTAATTTTTGAGAGGCAGAGAGAGACACAGCAAGAGCAGGGGAGAGGCAGAGAGAGAGGGAGACACAGAACCTGAAGAGGCAGACACAGAACCTGAAGAGGCTTCAGGGTCTGAACTGTCAGGACAGAGCCTGATGTCGGGCTTGAACCCAGGAACTGGGAGATCATGACCTAAGCTGAAGTCGGACACTTAACAGACTGAGCCAATCAGGGGCCCTGGGAAATAATTAAGATTAAATGAGTCCTAAGATTGGAACACTGATCCAATAGGATTGGTGTCCATATAAGAAGAACAAAAGACACCAGATCTCTCTCTCTCTCTTCTCTCTCTCTCTCTCTCTCTCTCTCTCTCTCTCTCTCTTTCTCTCTCTTTCTCTCTCCATGCACTTGCAGAGGAAGGCCATGTAAGGACAAAGCAAGAAGGTGGCTCTTCACAAACCAGGAAGAGAGGTCGCACCAGAAACCCTCCCTGATGGCACTTTGCCCTTGGATTTGCAGCCTCCAGAACTATGAAAAATAAATGTCTGTTGTTTAAGCCACCCAGACTGTGTCATTTTGTATGGCAGCCTGAGCAAATTTATACAGCAAGTCTTCTAATCAATAGGAGTCAGATGTCTCCACAGACATACAGGAGAGGGGAGGGGAGGGTCAAGGTATGGTTCTCTTATAGAAACACCTCTCTCAAATCTTCATGACAGAGCTTCTGATTTGATTATAAAGGATTTTTTATCAAAGATTCATTGTGTCCTTATTATGCACAATTTACTAGTCGTATTGCTAAATTTCAGATGCCTTTCAAAATTTAGTGGAAATGAGTGGACTTTGGTGTGATGCCAAAGAAAAAGTGGCTTTGTCAAGTTGCTGTGTGCTTTCTAATTTCTTTTTTTTTCCAAGATTTTATTTAATTTTTTAACATATAGTGTAGTTAGTTAACATATAGTGTAATAATGGTTTCAGGAGTAGAATTTAGTGATTCATCGCTTACATAGAACAGCCGGTACCCATCCCAACAAGCCCCCTTCTTAATGTCCATCACTGATTTAGCCCATTTCTCCACCTGCCTCCCCTCCAGCAACCCTTAGTTTGTTCTCTGTAGTTAGAGAATGGTTTGCGTCCCTCTGTTTTTTTTTGTTTATTTTTATTTTGAAAGAGAGAGAGAGAGAGAGAGAGAGAGCATGCATGTGAGAGAAAGAGAGAAAGAAAAAGGAGGAAGGGGCAGAGAGAATCCCAAGCAGGTACCATGCTGTCAGCATAGAGCCGGACGGGTAGCTCAATCTGATGATGCTGGGATCATGACCTGAGCTGAAATCAAGAGTTGGACACTTAACCAACTGAGCCACCCAGCTGTCCCTCCCTCTTTGTTTTTATCTTATTTTTCCTTCCCTTCCCTGTGTTCATCTGTTTTGTGTCTTAAACCCCACACGTGAGTGAAATCATGTAGTATTTGTCTTTCTCTGGCTTATTTCACCCAGCATAATACACTCTAGTTCTATCCACATGGTTGCAAATGGCAAGATTTCATTTTTGATGGATGAGTAGTATTCCATTGTGCGCACGCACGTGTGTATGTGAGTGTGTGTGTGTGTGCGCGTGTGTGTAATCCATTCATCAGCTACTGGACATTTGGGATCTTTCAATAATCCGGCTCTTGTCGATAATGCTGCTATAAACATTGGGGTGCATCTACCCCTTAAATAAGTACTTTTGTATCCTTTTGTGCTTACGCATTTCTATACATTGAATGGAAATAACATTCACCTTCTGGGATGATGATTTTGAACAGATGAAAAACAACCTGGGCTGTAACAGTAAAATGGTACTAACCAATTTGCCATTTTAGGAAAAATAAAATTTGTCTTTTAAAAACTTGTAACAGTGTTCTAGGCACTATACACATTGTTCCTCATGCTATCTCTAGCAACAAGAACTCAAGTTGTTTCATTCTCTCTGCTGTGTTTTCTGGTCTTATTGGTAATGCACTATTCCTGCTATTCCAATCCTGCTCCATACGATTGCCACATGGGCAGTTCTTTTGACCCTTGGTAAAAGTTTGGACACTTCATGAAATCCGATTTCACAGTCTGTATTCACTTTAACCTGTTCCTGGACGGTCTCCAAGAAAGAGCATACAGATAGGAACCCAGGAGTACTGTCAAGGTCTCTCTGGCTTTAACATCTTTAGTGACAAACTGGAAGAATGTGAAAACACCACAGTAATCAAATCAGATTCTAAATTGGGAATCGCTGCAATGGTAGAGGAATGAATTGAGGAGAAGACCACAGAGTAACTGAAATTCAGCTTGGCAGGCACAATCTAATATATTGGAGAACTAAGAAAGAATTCAAAATATGGACTGCCAATAGATGAGTGAAGTCAGTCAAATATTAATGTCCTAAAAGGCCTGAGGGTAACAGCAAAGTTAATCAGGCATGATAGCAGAACTGAGGTGAGCTAAAAAGGATCAGTGTTGTTTTGTACAGCAAGAAAGAAGGTTCTACAGGCAAGGAAAATGTAAGTGACCAGAGACATGACATGTAGAACTCGAGACTGTATCGCAACTGTTATTCTTTGGAAATTCCTCAATCACAGTCAAGTTAAAGGTATATCAAGGGAAGAGTGGAAGGAGAGGGTGGACATTGGGAAACACAAATTCAATGGAGGATTAAAGCAGATAAACAACCACTGGGCACATTCACAATTATTCAAGGTTACAGAAAGCATGTGGTTTAGTAGGTAAGGGCTTCAAAATCGGACTTGTTTTGAGTGTCTCATTTGGCCATTTCTTAGTTGACCTTGGGAAAATTCTGGACCTCTCAAGGTCTCCATTTCTGGATCTGAAAAGAAATGAAGTTGTAGGAAGACTTGATTCTTACGGTTGTTGGAGGAGGGAATGAAACAATACATATTAGAAATTTGTACAACTCAATCCATAAGAAAGAATGAAATCTGGCTATTTGTGACAACATGGATGGACCTAGAGGACATTATGCTAAGTGATATATGTCAGACAGAGAAAAACAAATACCACATAACTTCACTTATATGTGGAATCTGAAAACACAAAACAAACACCCCCCCCCACCAGACTCATAGATACAGAAAACAAACTGGAGGTCACATGAGGGGAGGAGGGCCCCTGTGAGGGGCAGGGTTGGATGAAAGAGGCAAGCAGAATTAAGAGGTATAAACTTCCAGTTATAAAATAGACACAGAGACACAAAGTATAGCATAGGACTATAGTCAGTAGTATTGTAATAACTTTGTACGGTAACAGATGGTAACTAGACTTGCTGTGGGGACCATTTCACAGTATGTAAATACTGAGTCACTACTTTTGCACCTGCAACTAATACACTATTGTAGGCCAATTATTCTTCACTTAAATGAAAAGAAATTAGTATAATCTCTGATATATAAATTCTCAGCAAGTGCTAACTACAACAAACAAAAATAATGACCCATAATTAGGTTTTTATATTAATGTACATACATTTTTGTCAAAAGTTTTTATCTTCTGTGAGCAATGTTTTCTGCATGGGGATTTTCCAGAATTGACACTCAACTTAGAGCTTTCACTTGACAATTCAACAGCCCCTCTGTTGGCAGAGTATCTGTTTTAAGTAGTTCACTGTCCCCCATCACTTTCTCTACCAAATAATTCCACCATCTGTCCTCCTACCCATTCTTAATCAGAATATCCCTAATAGGCAGTCCTGGATCTAGTGATTTTTTTGAACCATGAGAATACGGAATGAGAACCAGATGGTAAATTTGAGCATATCTAGGACAATCACTTTTTTTTAGTTACAAAAACAAACAAAATTAAATAGTGGTTTCTCTTTTTTTTTTTTTTATACATTGGTCTCCCCAGCCAGATATCTCCTTGAACTCTATTAGATGACAAAAAATTTCCATCTGCCCAAGAAGTAGCACATACCTCGAGCTATCTGATATCAAATAAAGCATGTTTTGGTTGAGCCATTTTAGAGTTTCAGGTAGGTGTTTTCCATGGCCTATATTAGTCAGGTCTTGTCTGTAATTTTAAGTTGAAGGGCAAATGGAGACATTATTTTTAAAAAGATAAATATTTGAAGAAAATGTAATGCAAACCAAGGGGAGAAAGGTCGGAAAAAGTGTGCTGACACACAATTATGTAAATGACCAGGTTAAAGAGTTTCCTCCTTGAATCTATAGGCTGATTTACAGCCTTTCCAGGACACGCAGTCATGAACTGTGCTCCCATAAAGTCCTTTCCTGAGGTTAGAATCTGGTTTATACCCTTGTAATCCAGAGCCTGCTGTATTAATTAACAAGACCAAACACATTCCTTTTTGAATTGAAAACTTGTGCTCCAATGGCTTGATCAATCTGATAACACCAAAAAAAGAAAAGAAAGAAAGAAAGAAAGAAAGAAAGAAAGAAAGAAAGAAAGAAAGAAAGAAAGAAAGAAAGAAAGAAAGAAAAAAGCCATCCATTCTGGTCCCAAAGACTTTCTTCTGAGAAAAAAAGTGAATGATGTAATGCTTCTATACATAGTCCAGACATGTCAATTTCTTTTCCAAAATTAGACATTTTTTGAAGAGCCCATAAAAACTATCAAGTGAATTCTGGCAGACACATTACTTCAAGATAATAGATCAATCATTTCAAACCTTTCTGTGCCATCTTGGATTTTAATGCCATTGAAACGATTTCCTACATTTTGGACCATTTCCACTGAGGCATCAAACTATTTTTTATAAATAATTATTAAGAAATTTGGGTTCTTGGGGCTCCTAGGTGGCTGTGTCAATTGGCGTCCCACTTTGGCTCAGGTTGGGTTTGAGCCCTGGGTCGGGTTCTGTGCTGACAACTCAGATCCTGAAGCCTGCTTCAAATCTGTGTTTCCCTCTCTCTCTGCCCCTCCCCTGCTAGCCCTCTGTCTCTCTCTATCAAAAGTGAATAAATATTTTTTTAAAAGTTTTTTAAAAAGTTTGGAGTTCTTAAAAATGTCATTAGCTCAACAAATGTCTCGTTTCCCTTAATATTGTGTCTCCATCTAACTCCAGAGACAACAGTGTTTTCACATTTATAATGCTTTTTATCAGGCATTCATTTTCCTCAAGAAAGGAAGGAAGTAGCAGGCCCCTTGTCTGTAAATATAAACATCACAAAATACCGTGTTCTCCTTTGGAATTCAATCGCAGTGAGAACACGTTATGACTTAGGGAAGTATGTTTCCCAACAGAAAAGTTGCTGATATATTCCAGACATGCATCTATCCACCGTCCAGCTCTTGGCCTGCAACTGAAGAGGAACTTCTAGCTCTATTTGAGATGAACGTTTTTCTTGCTTATGGAAATAGAAGGGACTGAATGCCAACTGGCTTTCCACTTGTTGGCCTGGGCCACCATCCGGCAAGCAGTCGCGTGAGGCACATCGAATTTTCTTCACCGTGGGTCATGCGGTTCGTGTGTGCCCCTGTCTGAGGACATCGGTGCAGAACAAAAGAATCGATCGTCAGGTGGGTTTTGTGACCTCTTCAGGTGTGGCAAAGACCATATTTTGGGTAGTTGTTTTATGTCAATCTGGCCTCAGTTTGGGGTAAGTTTTCTTGGACAACTTGTCTGCATTGATTATCCATTACTTTGGGCCTAGAGAAGCTATCAGAATGAGAATAAAGGGGCGCCTGGGTGGCTCAGGCGGTTAAGCATCTAGGTCATGATCACACGGTCCATGGGCTCCAAACCGCATCGGGCTCTGTGTTGACAGCTCAGTGCCTGGAGCCTGCTTCCGATTCTGTCTCCTTCTCTCTCCCTGCCCCTCCCCTGCTCATGCTCTGCCTCACTCTCTCTCAAAAATAAATAATAAGCAAAATTTTTTTATTTAAAAAAGAAAGAACAGAAATTCATGTTTCGCTTATACATGGTGCTTTTCTGAGGTCTTTGTCTTTTTTACCACATGCTTTGAGTAGATAAAAGTAACTCTTGATTTTTCATACACAAATTTTATTAGAAAAGTATTTTGGAAAAAAGAAAGATATTTTGTGTTTAAAGTGTCATTTGGACTTTGTTCGTTGGCGGGGGAAGCTGTTACTTGGAAGAAAATAATCGAACTCCTGTAACCCTAACTTTTGCTTCTGTCTCCCTTAATGACTTGAATCATTTCCTGCCCTCATCAGCATGAAGGTATAATGTCTGTCCCACTGCCAACGCCCCCCCCACCATTGGACGATCTTGTTGGGGACAGTTTGAAACATTTACAAACTTTGGTTGTACCAAAGGGAGGTATTATGGCCCATATGATTAAATCACACATTTCTCTCTACATCAAGGTCATCCAGATATCTGGAGCAAATTCCATTTTGTTGTAGCTAAAAGCAAGCTGTCCCACATTAGGTTCGATAGCACAGCATTAAGTGTCTGCAAGATTAGGGGTGTTTTTTACTTTTTAGATTAAAATGCCTGATAAAGACATTTATATATTTTCATTTACCATTTATTGCCTGTGAGTTGGAAGTCTATTCTCCTAAAATGTCTTTGGTTATAGGAGGGAAAATTTGGAGACACTGTCTCTGTTACTTCCTAGAGAAAATGAGTCCTTTCTATCATTAAGCCACTTCTGTCTCTAAATTGTTCTGCTAGTAATTGATACATTGTCCTTTCAATGTGTTTATGCTGTGAATGGTGCGTTGCTTTAAAAACAGTTAAGAAGTGCTTATGCCCTTGGAATTCTGTTCCTTCAGGGGGTTAATTAAAAAGAGAGAGAAGGAGGGGCTGCTGGGTGGCTCAGTGGGTTGAGCACCTGACTCTTGATTTTGGCTCAAGTCATGCATGATCTCAGGGTTCTGAGTTCAAGCCCCTCGTCAGGCTCTGTGCTGGGATTCTCTGTTCCTCTCTCTCTCTCTCTCTCTCTCTCTCTCTCTCTCTCTCTCTCTCTGTCTCTCTCTGTCACTCTCTCTCTCTCTCTCCCTCTCTCAGAAATAAACACTTAAAGAAAGAGAAGGAGGAAGGGAAAAAAAGCCAGTCCTCAAAGTGTTTAAAGTCAGGGTTGGAAGTAAAAAGCATGAAATGAAGAAAATAAAACAATGAAAGAAAAATGTCTATTAAGTGTTGAAATAAGTGCAGAGTTAAGTGTGCATCTGAGAAAGCCAAAGTCACAGGGAACTTGAGCCTCTTTCACAGCAAGGATTCAGAGGTTTTCAGGGTCCCAGAACCATTTGTGTGAGAATGCGGGCACTTTTAAAATTTCATTCATTAATTCATGCATTCATTTTCAAGCAAAATTAACATACAGTGTTATATTAGCTTCAGGTGTACAACGTAAGGATTCAGTGATTGTATACATTACTCGGGGCTCATCACGGTTAAGTGTACTCTTAACCCCCTCACCTGTTTCACCCATCCCCCCCTCTAGTAACCATCACTTTGTCAGAGTCTGGGTTTTAGGGGGGTTTTGTCTCTTTTCTTTCCCTTTGTTCATTTGTTTCTGTTTTAAAAACATTTTTAACATCTGTTTATTTTGGAGAGAGAGAGAGAGACAGAGCACAAGTGGGGGAGGAGCAGAGAGAGAGGGAGACACAGAATCTGAAGCAGGCTCGGCTCCAGCTCTGAGCTGTCAGCACAGAGCCCACCAGGGGCTCGAACCCACAAACTGTGAGAAAATGATCTGAGCCGAAGTCAGACGGAGCCACCCAAGCGTCCCTGTTCATTTGTTTCTTAAATTTCACATCTGAGTGAGATCAGATGGCATCCATCTTTCTCTGACTGTCTCGTTCCCCTTAGCGTTATACCCTCTAGGTCCCTCCATGCTGTTGCAAATGGCGAGATCTCATTCTTTTTTATGGCTGAGTGATCACATCTTACCCCATCCACCTATGGACGGACACTTGGGATGGACACTTGGATTGCTTCCGTCTCTCGGCCGTTGTAAATAATGCTGTAAACATAGGGGTGCATATATCCTTTCAACTTTTCAATTTAGTGTTTTGATTTTCTTTCAGCAAATACCCAGCAGTGGAATTACTGGATCATATTGCATTTCTATTTTTAATTTCTTGAGGAACTTCCATACTACTTTCCACAGTTGGCTGCACCAATTTGTATTCCTACCAACGGTGCAAGAGGCTTTCTCTTTCTTCACATCCTTGCCAACTTTTGTTATTTCTTGTGTTTTATATTTTAGCCATTTGACAGGTGTCGAGATATCTCATTGTGATATCTAATGAGTGATATCTCATTGTGGGTTGAATTTGCATTTTCCTTAATGATCAGTGATGTTGAGCATCTTTCCATGTGTTCATTGGGCATCTGTATGTTTTCTTTGAAAAATGTTCAAGTCCTCTGCCCATTTTTAATTGAATTATTTGTTTTTGGTGTTTGCTTTTTGTCTTGAGTTATAGAAGTTCTTTATATATTTTGGATATTAATAATCCCTGACAGATAAAGCTTTTGCAAATACCTTCTCCCATTCAGTATGTTACCTTCTTGTTTTGCTGATGGTTTCCTTCACTGCACAGCACCTCTAATTTTGGTGTAGTTCAATAGTGCAATTTTGCTTTTGTTTCCCTTGCCAGAGGAGACGTGTCTAGAGAAATATTTCTGGGGCTGTTGTCAAAGAAGTTATGAGAAGGCAGGTGTTTCTAACAATGCAAGCTCTGGGGGAGGGGGCGTCACTGATGATCTATCAGAGGAGCTCAGGGAAGACCCAGAGATTTGCATATTAACTGCTTCCCAAGTGGTGACCCCATCAGCTGCCTCCTCCAGGCCTCCCTGCTTCAGTCCTTTTGCCCCCTCCCATCCAAATCCCCCAAGAGAGGCCAGAGGTTTTTGAAAAATAAAAATAAGGTGCACCTGGGTGGCTCAGTCAGTTAAGCGTCCGACTTCAGCTCAGGTCATGATCACGGTTCGTAGGTTCGAGCCCCGCATCAGGCTTTGTGCTGACAGCTAGCTCAGAGCCTGGAGCCTGTTTCAGATTCTGTGTCTCCCTTTCTTTCTGACCCTCCCCTGCTCTCACTGTTTCTGTCTCTCAAAAATAAATAAAAAACAAATTTTTAAAAAAAAAAAGAAAAATAAAATCCATTATTGTCCTGCCTAAAACTCTCCAATAGCTTTTTCAAACACTCCGTAAAAGTCAGTGAAATACTCGGGCTGCAAAGGAACGTGGGATGAAATCTTCGCCCACCTCTCCCCTCCAACCTCCCTTTACATCATTCCCCCCTGCTTTCTGCCGGCCACAGACACCTCCTTTCACGTCCTTGAACAAAATAAACCTGCTTCTCCTTTCGGGCATTTGAGCTTTGAATGGAATGGGCTAAACTTGGGAGGGATAATCAGAAAAGGGCTTTATTCTTTTCCCACAAGGGCTTTGAGCAATGTTCTTTTTTTTTTCCTCTAATTTTTTTTTTTTTTGAGAGAGAGTGAGAGGGTGTTTGTAAGTACAAGCAGGAGAGAGGCAGAGAGAGAGAGAGGGAGAGGCAGGATCTGAAGCAGGCTTAGGCTCCTTGCTGTCAGTGCAGAGCCCAAAGTGGGCTCGAACCCACCGACTGTGAGATCATGACCTGAGCCGAAGTCAGACGCTTAACCGACTGAGCCACCCAGGTGCCCATCTGAGGATTGCTGTGCTGACTTGCAAACAAGAAGTAACCAAGCCACAGTGATCTAATGTACAGTGTGATGAACACGGGCTATAGTGTACTACACAGCAATCATGTCATGTGACAAATGGTACTACAGCAGCAATCATGTTACAATATGTAAATATATCAAAGCATCATGTTGTGCACCTTAAATGTACACGATGTGATATGTCAAATTTATTCGATTAAAAAATGCTCTCCCGTTCCTGTCCAAGCTATGTCAGAATGTGCTCTTAGCATTCCGCTCATTTTCTAAATAAAACAATGTCACCTTACCCCTGGTGTAATGCTTGTCCCTTCTCCCCGGCTCAGGTCTGGCCCTATGCTTGGAAATGGCAGGAGGACGCAGCTCAGATGTCCCCGACCCCCTCCAGCTCCCCCCACCCCCCAGCTTTGTGCCATCCCTTCCCACCTAGCATCTGACTCCCCTGGTTGGGGACACAGTGAGGAAAGAATAGCAGGAGAAGGGTAATGGTGGATTGACATTCCTGTGTTCTCTTAACTCAAATTGCCTCTTGCTTTCAAATGCCCTCTGTCCTAGCGGAGCCGTAACATTAGTTCTTCCATGTGAGGCGTCTTTAGAGACATACACAGCCACCACCACCAGGACCACTGTCCCCTGATGTGAGCAATGCATCCTCTGATGGGTTACTCAGACCTGCCTCCAGAGTTCCTCCATCCATGGCACACCCTTGGGTGCCTGTCTCTCAGCAGGCGACCTTTGGGCAAAGCCCTTGGACAGTCTCAAGCTATGCTGCCTCCACAGAGTCCACATGGTCCTTGGGCATTTTCTCCCCCCACCTCCTCACCCCTCTTAAGCCCCGCCACCCTCCCAAGCTGCTGGGGTCCTTCCCCTCTGTTCTCTCCCTTCGCCCTACCATCACCACCTTCACCAGTCAGCTTCCTGTTTTCAGACTTCTCCAACCAAAGTTTGGGCAACAGACTCTGCAACCTCCATCCCAGATTCTACAAGAACTACCTTTCACGTTTCCCTAATAGCAGCAGGAGGCAGGGCTCTGAGCTTCTCTAAGCAAGTTCTGAGAGACGGTGCAGGATTCCAGTCTCTCCGTCTTGTCAACTGCAAAAGGTTCAATTACTGCTTCCAGCCCATGACTTAGAGGAGGGACCAGGACTAATCCCTTCTCCCCAGAGGAAAAGAAAAAGGAAACACCGTGGCACTTTCTTCCCAACAAATACACTTCAGAGCCTGCTGCACTCAGTGACTGTCTAGTGATTTTTTTACACAGATGCTTGTGTAAGCAGCATGCCCAGCTCCTAGCAAGTCCTCTGGAAGATGTTTCTAGTCTTGGCTGTAGAGCTTGAGGACACTTTATCACCCACTACTCTCGGTTTTGAGAATGTAGTCACACTAAAAAGAAAGTACATTCCTTAGGCTGTTCTGTTCCCACAAATCACTACTATCCCCATAAGTAGTGACTTAAAATAACAAATTACTCTTTCTCACAGTTTGGTGGTTGACTCACCTCAACTGGATGGTTCTTCTCTTCTGTGTGGATTGTGTTAATCTCTTGGAAGGCCTCTGAAGTCTTTACTCACAAGTCTGGTGCCCCGATGGAGCTCCTTGGAGCCCCTGTTGATAGCTTGGGCTTCCTGACAGCATGGCAGTTTCAGAGGATTTGAACTTATGAAGATGCAGTTTCAAAGAGGGAAGACAGAAGCTTCTAGGCCTTTTCACAGATAAGGACCTGGAACTGACACAGCTCTACATCAGCCAAAGCAAGTTATAAGACCAGCCCAGACTCAAGTGAAGGGAGAGGATAGGAGGAGAGGCCTGCCCAGATTGGAAGGGAAGGAGCTGGTAGAAGCCATCTTTGGAGACTTTATCATACTAACCTCTTTGCCTAGAATGTTTTTTTAAAAGGTATTAATATGGTCACTGGGCTCCTTCTTGCTATCCAGTTCTCAGCTCAAATGTCATCACAGACTGTCATCACCAAGACTGTCACCAATTCCACCCATCTCACATAACCTTACAGTCACTCTGGTTTACTTTCTTCCTTTCTTTTTCTTTATTTGTTGTATTTTTGCCATTATTTATTATATGTTGTTTATTATTTATTTATATACTTTCTGTCCTTACCTTCCCACTTCCCACTCCCCATTGGACCACAAACTCCCTAATAGAAAGGAACTTGGATTCCTATTACCTGTGGTCTCTTCATCATCTAACGAAGACACAGGACCCGATAACTGTGAATAAATGACACCTATTCATTTCTCCCAGATTCAAAGTCAGCTCCCGGTAACTATGGCTGACGGACACAAATGTCTTTATATCTTTCCAAGTTTTCATGGTAGAGCAGCATTTTTAGCCATTTATTTCATTTATTTATTTATTTTTCCTCGAGGATAATAGAGGCAGTTTCTCATTGGAAGTTTGATATAAAGCCAATGTTCTGACTCCAATAACATTTTGGATTTGGAGGGGAGGGTTAAAATGATCTTAGGTTTATGAAACTTCTTAATTTCAATAAATAGAATTTTATTTTCCCTGGGCAAAAATCAAAGGAGAACTTACATGTTACACCTTTGATTTTTCTTCTTATCATAGTTTAATGTTATAATGAATCAACATCATTATGGACCATACCTTTAGGTGGGAATCAACAACCTAGAGCTTTTATTTTTGGCAGAATAATAGTAACAACAGCTAGGGGTGCCTGAGTGTTTCAGTTGGTTAAGTGTCCAACTTCGGCTCAGTTCATGGTCTCATGATTCATGGGTTCAAGCCCCACATCAGGCTTTCTGCTGTCAACACAGGCCTGCTCTGGATCCTATGGCCCCCCTCTCTCTTTGCTCCTCTTCAGCTTGTTCTCTCTCTCAGAAATAAATAAACTTTGAAAATGAAATGAAATAAAATAATAACAACAGCTTAATGTCTTGAGCACTTGGTTTTGAGTCAAGCCCTGGGCTTACTGCTCATGGGTTATGCTAAGCATCATGACCAGAAGAGACTTCCATTGCTTTTATGCAAGTGTCTGTGACCTCCAGGGATATGCCCTTCACAAGTATCACCATTTAAACAACTTTCCTCCTCATCCTCTGCAAACTCTGCAAGAAAAAAGGGAAGTACTTTGGCCTAAAAGATATTTAAATTCCCTTTAACCCCTGCTCTAGAACAACTGTGTTATGAGTTATCTTACTTAATTGAGCATAAGACTCATGAATTTCTTTCTTACTTTGAGATGTTAGTCAACTCCTGTGCCTCAAAGTAGTGTCTGTTTATTTCTTCAAAAAAAAAACCCAATTATATGAGTATTAATGGTCTCTCTTAAGTTACATTTTATTTAATGACATCTTTCTGCAAAGGAGTAAGGACAATGGCAAGCTTAGTAATTTATACTTATTATGTATACCTGTTAATACCTTAAATGAATAACAATCTTTGAATGTGGATATGTACTTATATAATACATTAATGTTCTAAAAATCACTTTTTCTTAAAATTCTCCCAGGAGTACCTGGGTGGTTCAGTCGGTTAAGTGTCCAACTTCGGCTCAGGTCATTATCTCACGGTTTGTGCGTTCGAGCCCCGCATCAGACTCTGTGCTGACAGCTAGCTCAGAGTCTGGAGCCTGCTTCAGATTCTGTGTCTCCATCTCTCTCTTACCTTCCCCTGCTCATGCTCTCTCTTGCTCTCTTGCTCTCTCTCTCTCTCTCTCGCTCTCTCTCTCTCTCTCCCTCTCTCCCCCTCTCAAAAATACATAAAACATTTAAAAAATTTTAAATAAAATTCTCCCAAACTATGTAAATGGGTTTTGGCTTTCCCAACCAACCAGCTTGCCTAGGGTTTTCATAAACACTATTCTATAAGGCATAGAACTGAAGAATCCTTGGAAATAAGTCCATCCAGTGGTTGCCTCTCAATGCCTATAACTTAGATGACTATTTCTTGCTGAAAACTCTGGTCTAAAGATCACTGTTCATCTAATTGATGGCTACTGTCTTCATCACACAGCTGTTAGCTCCTCAGAAAGATAGTTAATAAACTTGGCAATATACATTGCATTAACTTTTTTGCCCTAAGGTTAATAATAGGATTATTTTTAAATGTGCTTTTGATGTGCTAAGCTTCCCTAATAAATATGATTAAGTAAAATAAGTTGAGAGGAAGACCATCAATTCAATGAAGATTGCTTAACATTAGGCAGTAGGTTTATATGTGAGTAAAAGGAAATTTAGTGTCTGTA